>NC_090653.1:236027951-236377110 GCF_040937935.1 Hyperolius riggenbachi | reverse complement strand
GTAACTTATGCGAGCTCTCAGCAGACAAGACTCCTCTGTCTGGAGGCATATTGTCTGCTGAGAGCTCGCAGAAGGACGGAGGCATCTTGTCTGCTGAAAGCTTGCATAAATTACTCCCATTTATAGCCCGAGCAGGTGGGTGGAATACGTGTGAAACGCGTTGTCCTGTTTTTTCCTTTATCAATTACATCCCTCAAGTGTATCTGTAGATAAAATATTCAACAAGGATACCAATTACTTAAATTGGTAGGAAATTGATATTTAATGCTTAATTATTTTTCAGCCCAGACTAACTGCATTCATTCTACTTGGAGCTAACTCTTGAACTCAGAATTTACGATGCCTCTGTGCCAGGCAGAGTCTGTTATGTGAGGCTTGAGTAAGCAAAGGGTCTTATGTATTTGTCATATATCAGCCAACAGCCTCTTAAGACCCTATTTGGATGTTTTGCTTCAATTAAAGGACATCCGAGGTGAAAATAAACTGATGAGAAAAATTAATTGTATCTATCCTCATTCTCCTAAAAATGACTAAGTTATCTCACAGTTTTATATTTAAATCTATTTTTTTACTGATTCATTGTCTCTGCTCAATGACACCTTCATTGAAGTATGCTAGAGCTCAAATCTATAAATTATTAACCCTTTTTATCTCTCTTCCTGCTCCAGGAAGCCATTTACTGACAGGAAAGTATTTTATGGCTGTAATTACTTTTGTCAGTGACGGTTATACAATAGTTTGACCCAGTCTGACCCGGATTAGAAACAGTCACTTGCGTACCTGATGTTTTACTCTTTCAGGCAGAGAAAGAAAAAAAGCAACACAGCCTAGTTATTTGTGTGCTTGGCACTGTACAATACTCATGTCTATGTCACATGTCACCTCGGTTGACCTTTAAGGCTTTGTCATGACATGTATTTATGTTTCCCAAAAAAATCCATGCATCCCCTTTTGATGTTGCGTGTATATGGCTGTGTGCTTTAACAACTTGTTAGCATACAGGATTTAAGTCTGATAAAGGCACAATAGCCAAAAGCTTACTCTTTTTTTGTAAGTTAGCAAAGAAATGGTATTATCCTGCTCAAAACTTCTTCCTTTTATCCCTCAAGTGGGATCATCCACATAACATTACATTAGCAAGAGCGTTTCAAATCACAAGAGCTCAGAAAAGCACTGCTAATGGGTCTCAAGCCTTATGGTAAAATGTGATTGTCCAATCTGCAGCCCCTGAAACATTTGGGGTTATCAAAGTATACAAGTGACATCAGAGCAGTCTGGCAATGCAAGTATTAGAAATTCACAGATGGCTAAAAAGAAATAGAAAAAATATTTTTAAAATATCAAACTACAAACGGACTTGTCCAGCAATGACCTCTCCAGCAATTATTTTAATCAAAGTGAATATGGAATTTAATTTTTATTTCTATTTAAAGCAGTGTTTTTGTTTTTGGCTACAGATTGACAAACCTATTTAAAATTCAAGTCCCGGAAATAAAATACATAAAAAAGTCCAACAAAAATTGCAGCAGATCAAACTAAATATTTGGGATGACTTTAAGATACGTTTCCACATAACTTCGTGTTTGTACAGGTAAGCCACTGCACCAGCACTATCTGTATAAAATTCCATAGCTGTGACAAAAGATATGTGATAGGATATGCAAAAAATTTAGAAATCAAGTGTTCCGCCCAAATATTTCATAAAATATTATCACTGTAACATCAGCTGGAAAAAGTTTGCAGGGTATTTATTTCAATGAGTGTCAATCTTTGTGGTTTACTGGTGAATAATGAATATAATTTAAGCCCAGACAAATGAGCAATTTATGAACATTGAGTCGTAAAGTGGAACAACTGCCAAACTATTTTTTTATTCATTTATTTTTACTTTGAAAAGAGCGGTAGAGTCTTAGAACCTCTGTCAGACTTATACTGCTGTCTGTACCCAGGATGATGACATTTCTGATCACTTCCTGTTCTGGAGACACACAGCTTTACTAAACTTCCTGTTTCTGCTCTCAGGGATTGCTATAGACTGTGGTAGTTTTTGTCTGCCTAGATCCTGTTTAATAAAAAAAAAAAAAACTCCAGCAAACAGCTGTACAATCCCAAATGGCTCATTCAGGAGCTGAATCACGGGCTGATCTCCTGTTTTTTAAAAGCAAAAGCCTCGTATAAATCTAAGAGGACTGTCGCCGGGAGAGATCGCGAATCGATTCCTCAGGTTACAGTGCAGGACTGAGGCTGCATTTCCACTTGTGCGGTGCGAATCGCCGAGGTAAAAATTCGCATGCGGATGCGAATTTCGCATGCGGGTGCATGCGAATTTTCATGCGAAGTCGCATGCGAAGTCGCATGCGAATTCGCATGGATGACGATGCATGCGAATTTAACCTTGGCAGTGCTGGAGTGCTTTTTCCATTGTTTCTATGCGAATTCGCATGAAAATTCGCATGAAACTTCGCATACCTAAACCGCATGCAAATTTCCTATTAAATGCATTGCATGCGATTCGCATAGCGGTATGCGGTATGCGAATTCTGATGGCTCTGCCATCCGAATTTTTTCTGCACAGAAAAACGCACAGGAATCCTGACAAGTGGAAACAGTCCCATTCACTTGTATTGCTATGCGAATTTGCATGCGAAAAACGCATGCGAATTCGCGATAGTGGAAATGAGCCCTGAGGCTTCTATGCTAGTGATGTGTACTGTTGCTATGAAGTGGGCAGAAGTACATTTAAAAAAAGGTGCCAACAAATTTGGGCATTAGATAATGCTGCTACTAAAATAATGGTGAGTTCTACCACTTTACCTAATCTACCTCTCGCACTAACCTTCCCCCCACCCACTACTGAACATTACTAACACTAACCTACCCCCTACTTACGTCTAACACTAAAGTGCACCCCCCCTACCCCCACACCTACACCTAAGATTACAGTTAGTGGATGTGGGTTTCACCCACCCCCAGCTATCTCCAGAGTTCAGCTGCATAGCGAGATTCTTTTTAAATTATCATCTGAACTGTACTGTTTGGCCAGAGAAGTTGCTCAAAATAAGCCTTTCAAGCTTTGATATCTGATTATTTTTTCTTAGCTATTTGCAAGGGTCTACAGAGCTGAGGGCTTTACTCTAAGTTGAACCTTCACCTAGTCAGTCTAGTGACCTCAGTATGTCTTTAGCTTGAGTTAACCTACTTAGGGTCATCCCCACATGTAATCCCGTGCCTGATGGAGTTTCATACAGGAGCTGCCACAAACCTCTCTGAGGTATGTTTTTTTTTTCTTGTTTTTATGGTCTAAAAGCTCATGAAAAAAATGCACGGCTTTTAGACCCTAAATCTGGAAATAATCATAATGCCAGGGATCCTAAATAAACTTTTACACATTTCATAATTTTGCCCCTTACATATATTTTATAAGGCATTCTTCAAGCCAAATACTTTTCTTTGTTTTGTTTTAATGCTCTAATTATAATAATAATGCCCTATTAACTAAACAAGCCGCGCCCACAGCTCCTCCAGGCATTCTGAGTCCCATGTAGCAAGTGCTCATGGGAACCTAGTCTGGGGAGGAGGAGGTTTTTCCCGAAGGAGGAGGATGAAGCATTAGCAGCTGGGAGCTGCTGAGATTTCAGAGGCAAGGGATGGAGAGGGGAGATGAGGTTTCACAGTCTGAGGGGTGGAGATACAGAGCAGCTTGGCTGTGTAATGATAAGCAGACTATGGCTGCTCATTTGATCACATGAAGAAATAATCATATACTGTTGAAGCTGTTTGCAGCTAGATTTACTGTGTAAATCATCAAACTTTAGATTAGATATATAGACAAGTTACTTGCTATAGCTAGTTTTTCATCTCAAATCCGCTTTAAGGGAGAGCTTTGTCTGTTGTGCACATCCTGTACAGAGATGGGATAGTTAATGACATGCAGTTAATTCCAAGTTGATGCAAACTTTTAGGCTGGCACCCAAACTTTTAGTGTGCACCACACTTAGCAGTGTGAGAAACGTTGCATTTTTATGCATATGCGTTTGTATTGAGTTTTCCATGCGTTTGAGTTCTGCGTTTTTTCCTGCACATGGATTTTTTTGCGTTTCAATGTGTTTGCGGTTCGCATATACAAAACGCATATGTGTTTTGCATGTGTTTTTCTATTGCGTTTTATGCAAATCACTAGGAAGACAACAGGAAGCGGAAATACATAAAAAAACGCATACAAAACACATTACATTACGTCACCATTGACTTTCATTATGTGCGTTTTTTATGCGTTTTTGAAAAATATGAAAAAAAAACCAGCGTTTTTAAAAACGAATATTATAAAATGCATACAGAACGCATATGCGTTTTTATATGCCTTTGATGCGGCCCATTGACTAACATTGCATGCATAAATGCTGCATTTTCCGCAACGCTAGCATTTCTGCTTAGTATGTTCCCAGCCTTTTGCTAATTGTACACAGCTTGAAGTGGACTGCCCAAATTCTGCAGATGCAACATTTTGTTTATTTATTTATTACCATTTTCAAGCTGCACAAATTTCTATGAAATTGGCATGCAAATGTGCAACAACTCAGAATTATTTGCATCTTCTTGATTAGTCTCTGGTAAAGACAGAAGTGACTTATATTATTCAGTCAATATGTTTAGGAGAGATGCTGCAACACTCCACACAGGTTCCCTGTGGGCTTTGGCGTATCTGTATGGATCGAATGATTTTCTATATACTGTATTGTATTTATCTTATATAATTTTCCCTGATTCTAACATTGGATTTACATACATGTTTTTGGTGGTCTGGGGGGAGGGGGAGGGAAATAAAAGTAAATAGGTTAAATGGAACCTGAGGTAAGAGAGATATGGAGGTTGGGCTGCCATATTTGTTTCCTTCTTAACAATACCAGTTTCCTGGCAGCCCTGTTGATCTTCTGGCATAAGGAGTCAAACCCTGGAACACACATGGCAAATACAAAAAAAGCTGAGTTAGATTACCTGATCTGCTGCATGCTTGTCCAGGGTCTATGGCTAAACTTATTATAGACACATGTTCAGGAGATCTGCCAGGCAACTGGTATTGTTTAAAAGGAAATAAATATGGCAGCCTCCATATCCCTCTTACCTCGGGTTCCCTTTAAAGATTGCTCCCAGGCTCCTTAGTGGCCACAATGGTTATTGCTACCACCTCTAATGGCAAGAACTTTTTAAAAAACAGAAATCCAGGGCTGTGTGGTCTGGATCTGACCCTTGCTACTGAAGGGCAGAGACTTTTTTTTTATTTTATTTTTTTATTCAGTCCTTGTTTGCAGGATCACTTGTGATCTCCAGCCTGGACCTGCCTTAGTAAATCAGATCCGGTGTGTTTGTCTTTATACCTCTTACAAACAAGCTAAATCCCTTTCAGTGTTGCCAATTTTCAGGTGTATGCAGCCAAAGAAGCCGGCAACACATAAAAGGAGACTGGAAAAAGATTATCTTCCCCAGAAATGTCTTAGAAGGTGAAACAAAAAGACTAAGCGGAGAACGAGGTGAGTGAGAGAGCTCAGAACGCTGGCTGCGCTCTGTCCTTATCTCTCCTCTTCCACAGTCAGCGGCGCTGAAGGATTGGGGTGTTGGGTTTCGGGAGATTGGGATGTCTACAGTATTTAGCAGGAAAAATAAATACTCTTGCCAAAACACATTTCAGCGAGTTACAGAAGTCCATATACCACAACATCTACTCTGGGAGATTTGTCCTGTTGGGCATAAAATAAAATTTAAAATAGAATCTTTATTTTTGGCCAGATTTTGGCAAGGTGTTATTTCACACCAAACCTCTGCTGTAGCCTGACAACATAATAGGAAGACCCTCGCACTCCCTGCTACCATTTATTTATTTTTATTTGGCTCAGAAGCTCCCTGACCCAGGATATCCCTGTTTGACTTAAAGTGAACCCGAGGTGAAAATAAACTGATGAGATAAATAATTATATTTATCCTCCTCCTTTTAGGCTGGTTTCACAGTGGGACGTTAAAGTCCCACGTTACAGCAGCCAGTAACGCAGCCTAACTCACAGCATTGTAAAATCAATGTGCTGTTCACAGTGCAGACGTTGCGTTAGGGTATAACGCTGCACGTTAAATGAAAGTGCAGCATGCTGTACGTTATACCCCTATAGAGCTGCGTTAGATTGTTTGCACATGCTCAGTGACTAGCCACATGGCTAATATTCACTGCACTGTGGTGACTCGTGGTGGGACTCGTAGTGTTGTCCGGATCATGAACGTATCATTCATTTGATCCGGATCTTTTTTGTGAGTCGAATCATCCGGATCATCACAATGAAAGATTCGGTTCACAGTGGATGTCTGTCTGGAAGAAAAAGGAACATACAGAATGTGCAGTGCAGGGAAAGTCCTGTCCTGCTAGTCATTTCACCCAGTCTGCTTCCCTAGTAAGATGATTCAAATGATTCGGTTCAAAGATCCGGATCTTTTCAATAATCCTATTCAAATGATCCGAATCCTTAAAAAGATCCGGACTTCCCATCACTATCCTGGAGCGGCTGCTTTGAGAGCCGCATAACGCGGCTCAATCTGACGTCCAATTTCAACACCACCATGCGTTGCGTTCAGGGTCGGACTGGGACACCAAGGGCCCACCAAGGAAGTTTCAGCCTGGGGCCCACCCCCCTCTCCTCCTCCCCCCCCCCTCCTCCCTCCCCCCCCCCCCCATTTTGGGCTCACATACACATGTACTCTAGAAATTTTGCATGACTTTATGGTAGGGAATAGATTGTGAGCAATTCTGAGGACAGTCTCCAATAGGGATATGTCTAAATGCGAAACTAAATGGGTGTCACCACGCACTGGAACATCGGCGTGGTCATGATGAGTCATGGGCAGACTTAAAAAAAAAAATACAAAACACAAAATAAGTAGCGGCGTTATTCACAGAGATTAGGTCCGACCAGATACATTGTAGATAAAATATTCAAGTAGTTACATGCCTCATAATTCATCAAGTAGTCAAATGGCAGCAGATACCCCCACAAAATGCAATCAGGTTGACGGCAGATACCCCCACACAATGCAATCAGGTTGGTGGCAGATACCCCCACAAAATGCAATCAGGTTGACAGCAGATACCCCCACACAATGCAATCAGGTTGACGGCAGATACCCCCACAAAATGCAATCCAAAAGTCACTTATCTATTGCAAAGTGGCAACAGCAATTTAAACTAAATAAAAACGTTTTAACTCATACATGAGCATTATGGAAAATCCAAGTTGAAAATAAACTGTGAAGATAAACAATTTCATCCATCCTACTCCTGAAAAATGTATTCTTTTTTTTTTTTATTTTAGAACCTCCCAGTTTTATTTTCTGTTTTAAAAAGCTAAAAAGTAGCTATTGTCTCATATGATGATGATTCAGCCTTTTCCATAGTCTCGCAGTTAGCAATCATGTGACCCTCAACAAGACAAATTCAGCAATCATGAGGCCCCCAACATGACAAATTCAGCAATCATGAGGCCCCCAACAAGACAAATTCAGCAATCTTGAGGCCCCCAACAAGACAAATTCAGCAATCATGAGGCCCCCAACAAGACATTCAGTAACCATGAGGCCCCCAACAAGACAAATTCAGTAACCATGAGGCCCCCAACAAGACAAATTCAGCAGTCATGAGGCACATAAATAAACAGCATTTCACATAAATAGGCAGAATGCCCACTTAATATGGTATACACCTCTCACCTGGCTTCTGAATTCTCCTCTACTGGCTGCTGTGCCAGGCAATACTGTTTTTGGCTGGATTGGGGATGATGTGTGGGCTGAAAGGCCTGGCGGTGATGCTGTGGCCGGCCTGGCGGTGATGCTGGGCTGTACTTGGCTGGTTGAAGTAAATGTTGGCCTGACTGTTGGTGGTGATGCTGTGGCCTTTTTGACAGTGATTCTGGGCTGGTTGGCTGGTGGTGATGCTGGGCTGGCCTGGATAGTTTAGGTAGTGACAGGTGACCCTAGTTTAGGTAGCACCAGGAGCCTCCCAGCTTAGGTAGTGACAGGACCCCCAAGTTTAGGTAGCGACAGGAGCCCCCCAGTTTAGTTAATGACAGATACCCCCCAGTTTAGGTAGTGACAGGAGCACCCAGTGTTTGTAGTGACAGGTGCCCCCCAGTTAAGGTAGTAACAGGTGCCCCCCAGGGTATGTAGTGACAGGAGCCCCCAGTTTAGGTAGTGACAGGGCCCCCCAGTTCAGGTAGTGACAGGTGCCCCCAGTTCAGGTATTGACAGGCGCCCCCCCCAGTTCAGTTAGTGACAGGTACCCCCAGTTTAGGTATGACAAAAGCCCCCAGTGTATGCAGTGACAGGGACCCCCCCCCCAGTGTATGTAGTGACAGGAGCCCCCAGTTTAGGTAGTGACAGGGCCCCCCAGTTCAGGTAGTGACAGGTGCCCCCAGTTCAGGTATTGACAGGTGCCCCCCCAGTTCAGTTAGTGACAGGTACCCCCAGTTTAGGTATGACAGGAGCCCCCCAGTGTATGCAGTGACAGGGACCCCCCCCCCCAGTGTATGTAGTGACAGGAGCCACTAGTTTAGGTAGTGACAGGGCCCCCCAGTATAGATAGACAGGTCTATAGGTGTCCCCAGTTTAAATAGCCAGATCTATAGGTGTCCTCAGTGGCAGCGGAGAGAGAAGAGAAGCGGTGGGGAAGGGAGGACGTTTCCCCCTCCCCCTTCCCTCACCTTGGGGCTCCCCCTCTCTCGCTCCCCCCTTTAGAATTAAGTGATGCGGCAGGCAGCGCCGCTGTGCCTGCCACTTCTTTTCTCTCTCCGCTGCCACCCCAGGGCGGGCGGGCCAGCCACGTCCGGGTAGCAGCTAGCCAGGGGAGTGCGCATGCCCCATTTTGCCCTATGTAGGGACGCCCATGACATGGTAGGCAGATAGGTAGCCGGGTAGGCAGTTATGTAGCCGGGTGGGAGGGTAGGCAGATAGGTAGCTGGGTGGGCAGTTAGGTAGCCGGGTGGGAGGGTAGGCAGTTAGGTAGCCAGGTGGGCAGATAGGTAGCTGGGTGGGCAGTTAGGTAGCCGGGTGGGCAGTTAGGTAGCCAGGTGGGAGGGTAGGCAGATAAGTAGCTGGGTGGGTAAATAGGTAGCCGGGTGGGCAGATAGGTAGCCGGGTGGGAGGGTAGGCAGATAGGTAGCTGGGTGGGTAGATAGGTAGCCGGGTGGGCAGTTAGGTAGCCAGGTGGGAGGGTAGGCAGTTAGGTAGCCGGGAGGGCAGATAGGTAGCTGGGTGGGTAGATAGGTATCCAGGTGGGCAGATAGGTAGCCGGGTGGGCAGATAGGTAGCCGGGTGGGCAGATAGGTAGCCGGGTGGGAGGGTAGGCAGTTAGGTAGCCGGGTGGGCAATTAGGTAGCCGGGTGGGAGGGTAGGCAGATAGGTAGCTGGTTGGGTAGATAGGTAGCCGGGTGGGAGGGTAGGTAGTTAGGTAGCCGGGTGGGCAGTTAGGTAGCCGGGTGGGAGGGTAGGCAGAAGGGTAGCCGGGTGGGAGGGTAGGCAGTTAGGTAGCCGGGTGGGCAGTTAGGTAGCCGGGTGGGAGGGTAGGCAGATAGGTAGCTGGGTGGGTAGATAGGTAGCCGGGTGGGCAGCCAGTTAGGTAGCCGGGTGGGTAGATAGGTAGCCGGATGGGCAGTTAGGCAGCCGGGTGGGAGGGTAGGCAGATAGGTAGCTGGGTGGGTAGATAGGTAGCCGGATGGGTGGGTAGGCAGTTAGGTAGCCGGGTGGGCAGTTAGGTAGCCGGGTGGGAGGGTAGGCAGAAGAGTAGCCAGGTGGGAGGGTAGGCAGTTAGGTAGCCGGGTGGGCAGTTAGGTAGCCGGGTGGGAGGGTAGGCAGATAGGTAGCTGGGTGGGTAGATAGGTAGCCGGGTGGGCAGCCAGTTAGGTAGCCGGGTGGGTAGATAGGTAGCCGGATGGGCAGTTAGGCAGCCGGATGGGAGGGTAGGCAGATCGGTAGCCGGGTGGGTAGATAGGTAGCCGGGTGGGAATGTAGGCAGTTAGATAGCCGGGTGGGCAGTTAGGTAGCCGGGTGGGTAGCCAGTGGGGGCCCCGACTCCTTTGCTCCCCCTCACCTGGGTGTCCCCCCTCCTATTACAAGCCGCGGGGAGGGCAGCTCTTTTCCCCGGTGGGGCCCCCTCCTATCCTCCCCCTCCCTCACCTCGGACTCTCGGAGGGCCCCCCTCCTATTACGAGCGGCGGGTACAGAAAACTTCCGGCGAGGTAAAGCAGAAGATAGAGGTCCAGCTGCCTCCCAGTCGCTGTCTCCTTTGTAATTGCCGCGCACTAAACCAGGAAGCAGTGCGAGCGGCATAGAGGAGACAGCGTAGCCCGGGAGGCAGCTGGACCTCTATCTTCTGCTTTACCTCGCCGGAACTTTGCTGTAACCGCCGCTCGTAATAGGAGGGGGGCCCTCTGAGGTGAGGGAGGGGGAGGATAGGAGGGGGCCCCCCCGGGGGGAAAGAGGTTTTTAATAAATTTAAAAAAAAAAAAAAAAAAACGTCACGACGCTAGTGCCCTCCTCCCTCTTAGCTCTGGGGCCCCCAGGAGGAGGGGCAGTCGGGGCCCACCGATGGGACCATCGGTGGTTCGGCGGCTCTGTCCGAGCCTGGTTGCGTTAGGGGCACGTTATGCGACTATAACGTCCCCTAAAACGCAACATCATGGTGATACTTTTTTAAGTATCCCATGGTTTTCTTTTAGATTTAAACAATTGCAAAGTAGGTTGAATGATTTACAGTCTCTAATCAGCGACAGCCTATTTAGTGTCCCAAACTTAAATACATGAACTATTGACCTTTTTATCTCTCTCTCCTGAGCTCAGATGTTGTATTCTGCCAGGAAAACTTTTATGACTGTAATCTTCTTATCAGTGATGTTTACTATATTGCCAACAAGCTGACAAGACAGAAGCTGCCACTTCAATGGCCGGCCAGCCAATCAGCAAAATAAATCAAGTAAAACAGCCTAGTTATTAATCTGTACTGTACATGCACATGTTTATCTCATGTCACATGTCGCCTCGGGTACACTTTAAAGTGGGATGAAACTCCATATTAACTTAAAAAAAATTAATCCAATAAGAAATGATTTAGCTCCCGCATTCTGTTGTTTTTAGTGCTCACTATCGGATTCGTGAGAAATGGGATATGAAAAAGTAATAATATTTTTTGCCGGTTTCTGTCTTTACTGTTTCTCTGTGATGCCAAAAGTGAAATCACTTCTGTCCTTTTCTGTTTTTTTGTTGTTTTTTTCAGCCTAGCTATCATTGTTAATTCCCCCCCAACTGCCACAGCTTACTGTCCCTCCCAATGCAAACCTCTCTCACACAACGGGCTAATGCTAGGTACACACTGAGATTTTATGGTCGATTTACTGTCAGATCGATTATTTCCAACATGTCCGATTTGCTTTTCGATCGATTTCCAAGCATTTTCCAAAATCCGATCCGATCGGAAAGCAAATCGGACATGTTGAAAATAATTG
This sequence comes from Hyperolius riggenbachi, assembly GCF_040937935.1. NCBI lineage: Eukaryota > Metazoa > Chordata > Amphibia > Anura > Hyperoliidae > Hyperolius > Hyperolius riggenbachi. The sequence goes on along the minus strand of NC_090653.1, from coordinate 236,365,582 downwards.
ATCTGACAGTAAATCGACCATAAAATCTCAGTGTGTACCCAGCAAAAAATCACTGTGTAAACTCTTCAAAAGGGGGGGTGGAATCAATTACCTTCTGGTCATAATGTCCATATCTTATCCGAAATAGGAAGATTTCTGTTAGTTGTGTGTTGCTGTAGCTTAAAAAAAAAATCCCACCATCCTGCTGGCTCTGCACATTTCATGCACTTAGGCAAAGACACTCAGACTAGGTAAAAAGAAGAAAGAAAATGTGGACATATAGGGACTTATTTTAGAAAAAAAATATGGGTTACATATATTTTGGGGGCACTTACTATATTTTGACAAGTTTAAATATTTGGATGTTTCAGTCCCTTTAAAGTTGAGTTGATAGGCTTACATTATAGTTTGAGGAATTAAAAAAAAACTAAACAGAGGAGGGGTAACAAAAAATAGAGATAAACAGAAGTAATTAGAGCTCCATGAGGGCTTGTGCACACTGCAGGCATTTTCGGGGTTTTTTTTTTGGCCGCGTGCGGTTTTTTTAAAACGCCCTCCCCCCCCCACTGCATGGACAATGAATGTCTATGAGAAGGTTCATATCAGCGTGGGTCGTGCGCTGTGCGGCTAGCAAGGCGGTGCGTGGACCATTTACAGGGTGATTCCGCCTCAATGGAAGATATAGGAAAATTGGAAAACTCGTACAAAAATGTGCAATAAGGCGATTGCGCTCACGTTTTTACTAATAAATGCATTGTATTTATTCTTTTCCGGGTCAAAGAGTTCACTTCCTGACTTCCGTCAGGGAGTGAATTACAAAACCGCTCATGAAAAAAAAAAAAAAGATAAACCGCTAAGCACAAAAACAAATTGCCCAGCCAAGCGCCGGGAATTGAACAAAAAAATATGCGGCAAAAACCGCCAAACGGACAAGCGAACAGAACGCAATGTGAACAAGGCATAAGGGAGGTTCAAAGTGGATTCTGTGAGAGTTGGAAGACACAGAAAGAAGAACAAAGTGGATAGACAGAAAAAAGTAAAAACAGTACAGCTAGCTAAAAAGTGGTTTTAGTTTATTTTGGTCCAAGAATCAATCTTATGGCAAAGGACACAATTTATCAACAGCTTACCTGTCATTTTGCTTATCCGCAGGAATAAGAAGAGGCTGGGGCGTAGCAATAGGGGGTGCAGAGGTAGCAACCACATCGAGGCCCTTGGGCCAGAGGGGCCCCGAAGGGCCCTCCCTCAACTACAGTATTAGCTCTCTATTGGTCCTGTGCTCATAATAATCACTTCTATAGATACTTTGAATAGTAGTAATCATTAACAAACAGTTCCCCATCCCCTCAATTGTTATGTATAGAGTGCTTGGGGGGGGGGGGGGGGGGGGGGGGGGGGGGGGGCCCATTGTAAAACTTTAATCGAGGCTCACAGCTCCTTAGCTACGCCACTGAGAAGAGGGTTCATAGGCTGATGAAATAAGGTTCAAATTAAATACAATTTAGTACAAACTCCCATTTACACAAGCCTATACAGTGCAGTTAAAGAGACACTGAAGCGGGAAAAAAAAAATTACGATATAATGAATTGGTTGTGTAGTACAGATATTTAATAGAACATTAGTAGCAAAACATTCTCATATTTTTATTTTCAGTTATATAGTGTTTTTTATAGCATCATTCTCTAATATTTGCAGTTTACACACTACTCAGCATTCCAAATGATTTTACAGAGCAGGCCAGTGAACTATTGAACTGTCCTCTGCAGAGAAAAAGAAAATACAGTGACAGTTGAGATAAAAAAGCTTCAGAAGACAGAGCTCTCTGCAACTTTGAAAGTTGTGGAGCTCAATGGCTCTTTTGCATAGATAACAACTGAAGTTTAACTCTTCCTGTACTGGAAACAATATTAGACTTATGTCTCTGCTCCTAATGGTTTATTTCTTAGCTGTACTACACATACAAATCATTATATCATAATTTGTTTTTCCCTTCAGTGTCTCTTTAAAGCCCTATTAAACCAAAAATGAATGCAAATTCAAAGCTGATTAATCTAAATTACAAGTATTACCTTTGGAACTTATAGGGAAACTAAAGTCTGTGGAAAAAAAAAGCAAGTTTACTTTACCTAGGGCACCTAAAATATGTGTGAACTGCTATGGAGACTAGACATAGACTTTAATACAAAGCCTGCATGCAGCGATCGCGTTACACGATCGCGTTACACTAACGCTATCCGTTACAATGCAGTACTGTGAACAGGCCCATAGAATTGTATGGGTAGCGAGTTGACATGCATAATTATTTTGCAGTGCAACTGAGCACTGTGAACTAGCCCTAAAGAAATATTCAAAGATCTTGAAGTGGATTCACACTATGCTGTCAGCACCACTGAGGGTAGGAAGCTCAGACCTGGATAGCTCAGTCAATGAGTTTACTAAGGCCTCATTCACACCTAAAATCGAAAGTGAAAGCGTTTTCTGTTTTTGTGCGCTTCCCCCGCCCCCCTCCCAGCGCTCCACTGTGTGCTGTGTTTTTGGTAAAAGCATTTTTCTAAGTGCTTTTCCAGAGCGGTTTTGTAATTCACTTTCACTCCCTGACGCAAGTCAGGAAGTAAACTCTTTGACCTGGAAACGAATAAATACAATGTATTTATTCTAAAAAACCACTAACGCAATTGCCGCATAAAGCGGTTTTGTGAGCGTTTAGCACTCTTCATATACCTTCCATTATAGCAAAAAAAAAAAAAAAAATGGTACAGGCACCACTTTGCTGAACACACAGAGCACGAACCGCACTGATATGAAGTTTCTCATAGAGATTCATTGCACAAGCGTTTTGTGGGCAATTTAAAAAATTGCCTGCGCTTTAAAAAAGGCTGAAAACGCCCCTAGTGTGAACGAGCACTGAATGATGGGGGATTGAACTTCAGGAATTAAATTTGAGCTGTTGTGGAAATAGTCCTTTTTTTTTGCCTAAGGAACATTGCAAAAAGTAAGCCACCCATACCTTCAGAGTATCTTCCAACCCTAGTTTATGCCTTCATCACATCACGGCTGGACTAGTGAATTGAGTAAAAGGAAACACCACTCTACCTCTCTCTACCTGATTGAAGGGGTTGGGGACCAAAGCTCTGAAGAACTGTAGTATGGATGAAGTCCACACACTCCCAGGTTAGGAAAGTCGTGACTTTCCTAACCTGGAAGTGTGCATGCTTCATCCATACTACGGCTGGACTATTGCAATGCCCTCTATACAGGCCTTCCAAATAAAGACCCATGTCGCCTGAAATTAGTACAGAATGCCGCTGCAAGGCTGCTCACAAACCAACCCCTCCATTGCCACATAACACGGATCCTTCACTCTGATGGCTACCTATATAATGGAGCATACATTTCAAGATTGGCCTATTAACAGTCATATCTTACACAATTTAGGCCCTGGATACCTGAAGGATTTGTTGCAACTGCATCACATCTTCCACAATCCCCAGAGTCCAACTCAACATAACACCTCCCACAATCCTCAAATTCCACCTCAACATCACACCTCCCACAATCCCTGAGTCCACCTCAACATAACACCTCCCACAATCCCCGGAGTCCTCCTCAACATCACACCTACCACAATCTCAGGTCCACCACAACATCACACCTCCCACAATCCCCAGAGTCCACCTCAACATCACACCTCCCACAATCCCCAGAGTCCACCTCAACATAACACATCCCACAATCCCCAGAGTCCACCTCAAATCCTTTGAAGCCAGAGGCTTCTGTCATGCTGCCCCTACACTTTGAAACTTCTTGCCACACCCAATTTGGACATCTCCCTCCCTGGAATCATTTAAGCCCAAACTGAAAAAACATCTTTTTAGTCTAGTATTTACAAACACTTGACAATTTCCTTTGTAACAGGCCATCCTGCAACTATTTATGGATCAGAGACATATTTATGTGCTTTGAGTCCTATTAGAGAAAAGCACTTTACAAATATCGTATTATTGTATACTTTTCCTTGTTGTAAAGATGGAGGGAAGGATTTGTGTAGGAGCGTGTTGGAACTGCCTTGAGTATGTATGGTATTTGGAAGGAGAATAGCCTGAGCTGAGTTCTTATGAAATCTTGTATGCATAAGGTGAAGGTAAGGGATGCCAATTTTCATGAAACTTTGGATAAAAAGTATGGCTGCATTCTAAATATAAAACACTAGATGGCTCTACTGTGTCTAATTATTTAGTAGACTAAACACTGTGCCTTAGGAATACCAAACTCTTGACTTTACTTATTAAAGGGTAACAGAAAACTTTATTGATGCCTCTATGGAGATCATGAGAAGGCTAGAGAACCTCATTGTTTATAAACAGCACCATTGCCAAGTGTTGTCTGTAATAAGATTACCTTTATTATTATTATTAATATAATATATTTAGATAGCATTAGCATCTTCAGCAGTGCTTTATTCATTTACATCAGGACATGCTGTTTCGTGAACACCAATGGCTAGCTGAGTTCAGATTAGAGAAAATGCTGGCCATTATGGGATGAAAATTTGCACTGGTGAACCCCTTGCATGGTGAATTCTATTCCCCATGAAAACAAACTGTGCAGAAAGAGTTCAGCTGGCTTAGCTACAGACCTCAGACTATACACATGATTCCAAAATGCCACCTTCATCCAAAATCATCCTCATCTTGTTTCTGTACCTCAACCTCATTCCCCAGTATTGCTGCACATCAGTTGATGTTGAGTTTCAATCTTCTGGATGCAGCAGCAAAGTATAAAGTTTATTTGTAAAGATATCCTTTAAAGACCAACTCCGGACACAAACATTTTTCCTAATTCAGTGCAGAAATTAATTAGCTGAGCTTATTTTATCTATATAGAAGTTCCATGATTCACTGAAGTCAAAAGCCTGGTATACACCATGCAATTTCCCGTCAGTGCGATGGGTCGAATAGATAATTTCTGACAGGTCCGATCTGATTTCCGATTTGCATAGAAGTGATCAGAAAAAGATCGGAAATGCAATCAGATCTGTCAGAAATTATCTATCGACCCATCTATCTGATAGGGAAATTTCATGGTGTCTACCAGGCAAAACATGTCTCTGTTAAAGTACTTGGTCTGTAGACCCTCAAACTTTTTTCCCCCATCACCGGCCACTTCCTGCAGCACAGACCTCTAGAGCTGCAGAACTCAATGTTCTCAGACAGCAGTCTCTTTCCAGTCTCCATTGAAGTTTTAGCAGTGTAATGAGGCTGAACCAAGCAGTACAAGCCCTGCCCACAGATTCTGCTGACAGCTCCTTCAGTTGGAATGCTTTAGGGCATACATGTGAAACTCTGGCCCTAGGGCCAACCCATATAGCCATTAAATTTGTTTTCCCCACTTTGCATACTGTTTTTTCCCATTCTAGACTTTGCATTCTGTTTGGCAAGGGAAGGGGAAAGCCCTAAAGACAGGAAACTGTATAGGGGAGGGAGGGGCTCACTAGACTCTAGGGACCTGTATAGGGGAGAAAGAGACTGGGGAACTAGACACCTGTCTGGAACTGTATAGGGAAGGGAGGGGGATACTAGACACCAGGCAACTGTATAGGGGAGAAGGGGGTACTAGACACCAGGGAACTGTATAGGGGAGAAGGGAGACACTAGACACCAGGGAACCGCATAGGGAAGAAGTGAGGCACTAGACACCAGGGAACTGTATAAGGGAGAAGGGGGACACTAGACACCAGGGAACTGCATAGGGGAGAAGGGGCACTAGACACCAGGGAACTGTATAGGGGAGAAGAGAGACACTAGACACCAGGGAACTGTATAGGGGAGAAGAGAGACACTAGACACCAGGGAACTGCATAGGGGAGAAGGGGACACTAGACACCAGGGAACTGTATAGGGGAGGGAGTGGGCCCCTAGACACCAATGATCTGTATAGGGGAGAGAGGAGACATTAGGCACTAAGGAACTGTATTTGAGGGGGGGGGGCACTAGACACCAGGGAACTTTATAAGGGAAGGAGGTTGGACCAAGACTCAGTGGTACATTTTGGCCCAAATTGTATTTGAGTTTGACATCCCTGCTTTAGGGTAATCACATTTTTTAAAACAAGATAATTATTGCACAAGCTCCATTTCACATAAAAAATAATAACAGTGGGTCACTCTGCTAACTAAGGTATTTGCTTTTTTTTAATACATTTAGATGTAGGCAAGGAGTTAGGCTTTAAATAAATGCGTTTTAAGAGGTTTCCTTATAATTCCCAAAGCACAGCAGTGTGATATCTGTACTGTGCCCCATACATGAGATACAAGGATAACGCAAACTCTAATTAAAACATGATCACCTTGTTATAGCTGTTACTTTAATGATGCTATATAATCTCTCAACGCTCCCCTGCAAGGGAGAATTAATTGCAGAGACCACGTGTCGTGTGAAGGAATGTATATCTGTATATAACCCCTGCAGCCATGAGGGTGTAACCAAATTTCTAGTCTCATCAGTGAGATGGAAAAAATACTGTATATCCCAAATATCTCATTCTACAAGCAAGTCATGACGAGTACATAGCCTAGCCAAGTCAGGGAACTAAAGCTGAACACATGAAATAAATTCATATGTGGGGCTGGGAGTATAATGTGCTGTATGCTTTAAAAGCAAGTGTGTGTGTGTGTGTGTATATATAAGCCTTTATTGGCTAATACAGCAATCAAACGCTTCCTATAATTGCAGACCAGCTTTTTGCATGTCTCCACGGGCATTTTTGCCCATTCATCTTTAGCAATGAGCTCCAAATCTTTCAGGTTGTAGGGTCTTCTTGCCATCACCCTAATCTTTAGCTCCGTCCACAGATTCTCAATTGGATTCAAGTCAGGACTCTGGCTGGGCCACTCCAAAACGTTAATGTTGTTGTCTGCTAACCATTTCTTCACCAATTTTGCTGTGTGTTTTGAGTCATAGTCATGCTGAAATGTCCACTGGTACCCAAGGCCAAGTCTCTCTGCAAACTACCTTATGTTGTCGTTAAGAATCCTCATGTATTACTCTTTTTTCATGGTGCTGTTTACTGTGATTAGGTGCCCTGGTCCATTGGCTTAAAAACATCCCCAAAGCATTAGGTTCCTACCACCATGTTTGACAGTGGGGATGGTGTTCTTTGGGTTGAAGGCTTCTTCTTTTTTACGCCAAATGAAGGAAACATCATTATGACCAAACAATTCAATTTTTGTTTCACAGAAGACCAGAAGTCGTCTTCTTTGTCCAGATGAGCATTTGCAAGGGCCAAGCAAGCTTTTGTGTGCCTTATCTGGAGAAGTGGTGTACTCCTTGCTCTGCATCAGTGGAACCCAGCAGTGTACAGTGTCCGTTGGATTGTCTGCCTTGATACATTGCCACCAGCAGAGCCCAGATTCACCAGGATGGCCTTGGTGGTGATCCTTGGGTTCTTTATCACCTCTCTCACTATCCTCCTGGCCAGCACAAGTGTCACTTTTGGCTTCCAACCACGTCCTCTGAGATTTTCCACAGTGCAGAATGTCTTGTATTTTTTTTAATAATACGTTGCACTGTAGCCACTGGAACTGGAAAACATTTAGAAATGGCTTTGTAGCCCTTTCCTGACTTGTGAGCAGCCACAATGCACAGCCGCAGGTCCTCACTGAGCTCCTTTGTCTTAGCCATTACTGTCTACAAACCAACTGCAGAGAGCTGATGTTTTTCACCTGTTGAATTGATTAAAACAGCTGTACCCAATTAATCAGGGTAATATAGGATGCTTTAGAACAGCATGGCCTATTTGGAATGGTATAGAACTTTGGATTTTCCCACAGAATGTGACAGTTTGTGAAGGGTATGGATAATTTTGGACTGGACACTTTTTGCTCAAATTTAAATTAAAACTGAGAATTGTTTTTTCCACAATAATGCCTCCTGTACATTGTCTTATTATCTTTTGGGAGACACCTACAGTATGTCATTTCCCATCAGAAAATTACTTGCTAGTTGAATAAAAGTAACTGTAAAGCGGAACTGTAGATACGTTTCAAACACACTGTTTCACTTACCTGGGGCTTCTGCAAGCCCCCAGCAGCCGTCCTGTCCCGCAACGGATCCTCCACAAGCCTCCGTTCTCCCACTGCCGCTCCGTTCTGTACCTCGACTTGTAAGTCAAGGCCAGCGCAGCCCTGCAGAGCGTATCTTTTCTTTGCGTTCCACTCTGCAATATCGCTATTGCAGAGGGGAACGCGAAGAAAGGATACGCATGGCCAGAGATGCGCAGGCCCATTGGCTCGGCAGTGAAACCAAAAGTAGCTGGCGGCGGGAGAACGGAGGATTGTGGAGGACTGGCGTGGGACAGGACGGCTGCTGGGGGCTTGCAGAAGCCCCAGGTAAATTAAACAGTGTGTTTGAAATGTATCTACAGTTCTGCTTTGAGTCAAAATTTGCCAGCTAGGGCCCCAGTTTAGATCTGAGCCAGGACCCTATCTGTGTGGAGTTTGTATGTTTTACCTGTATTTGCATAGGTTTCCTCCCACTCAGGCCCAGGCAGAGGCTGGGGAGTCACCTATTACTTTAGGGAGGGGGGGCCGCCAAATGCTGAGGTACATCTAGCTATCTAACTTGGGAAGGCTGGCTATCTAAACTAGAATCAGGGGCCCCCAAAAACTAGCTTTGGGAGTTAATGCTATTGGGGTGTTTTCTACATTGATGATAACTATGGGTGGGGGAGCTGAGATAGAAGGTAAAATATCGCAATCTCCATCTTGTTCATGTTAAGTTTAAGGAAACTGGAACACATTCATTTAGAAACAGCAGATAGACATCTCAGATAATAGTGTGGAGAGGTCAGGGGCTGAGAAATGAATTTGGGTGTCATTGGCATAGAGGTGATGCTGAAAACCAAAAGAGCTTGTTAATTGTCCCTGGCCATGAGTGTGTTGGTTCACACATCAGTAAAAACATACTATTTTTCGGACTGTCGAGAGCTGGATGAATGGATATGAAAATATATCTCGTTATTGTAGGGAACCTTCTTTTTTTAATGCGCTGTGTTCAACAGGGGAAAACTTTTTGGAAAAGAACGCGCAAGGATGTAAACGTTCTGGGCAGCTTGAAAACTTTGACAGTACAGCTCCACAATGAAAGGTAGGTTTACATTGGCATAGGTAAGGACAGGAGCTGAACAGAATGCATTCTTGAGGTCTGAAAATGCTTTGAAAAAACCTGAGGTGGCCAATTGACTAGGCCAGCATCCATTTTGGTTAAGTCGGTCAAAGGTGCAACCAAAGAGGACATTTTTTTAATGAACCTGCAGTAATAGTTATCAAATCCTATGAATTGTTGGATGGCCTTGCGGCCTTTGGGGGTGGGGGAGGGGGGGGGGGGAGTCCTGGACTGCTGATACTTTTTTTTATCTATGGCCAGACCAGTGTCAGACATGACATAGCCAAGGAAAGGAACCTGTTTAACTTCAAATAGACACTTCTCAAATTTAGCAAATAATGAATTTTCTCTTAATTTTTGTAATACATATCTCACATGTTCCCATTGTTCAGACAAATAATTAGAATATATTAGGATATCATCCAGATAAACGACCACATATCTTCCTAATACATCCCTGAAAACATAATTTACAAAATCCTGAAAGACAGCTGGTGCATTAAATAACCCGAAAGGCATCATAAGATATTCGTAATGCCCGTCTTGGGTATTGAAGGCTGTCTTCCACTCGTCTCCCTGACAAATTCTGATCAGATTGTATCCCCCTCGCAAATCTAACTTAGAGAAAATGTTTGCTCCTGAAACTTGTGCAAATAAATCGTCAATCAAAGGTAATGGGTACCTATTCTTGATGGTAATTTTATTCAATCCCCTGTAATCAATACAGGGGCGTAACCCTCCATCTTTTTTCTCAACAAAGAAAAATCCGGTGCCGGCTGGTGAAGTGGATGGTTTAATAAACCATTTCTTTAAGTTTTCTTTAATGTATTCTTTCATTGCAAGTTTTTCAGGTCCTGTGAGGTTGCAAAGATGACCCCGTGGAGGCATAGTACCGGGCAACAAATCAATGGGACAATCGTATGATCTGTGTGGTGGTAGTTTATCGGTCGATTGAGGAGAAAACACATCAGCAAAATCCTCAGTGTGGTGACAGTGTTACTTGTTTGACCCCTAGACTAAGGAGATGGATACCCCGTATACATGCATCCTGACAATGCAGTGACCAGCCTGTAAGTTGTCCCGAACACCAATCAATGTGAGGATTATGTTTCTGCAACCAAGATAACCCCAACAGGAGTGGACCAGAAGGCATTTGGAATACATACAACTGGATTTCCTCATAATGTAGAGCCCGAACCTGTAATTAAATCTCTGGTGTAATAGATATAGGCTGTTTGGGCTGCAGCGGGGTATCGTCTATAGCCATAACAAAGAGTTTGTTCTGCAAAGTGAGAGCAGGAATACCCAGTTTGGCTGCTAGCACAGAGTCAATGAAATGTCCTGCCGCCCCTGAATCAATAAAGGCTTCGGTTTGAAAAGAATCATTACCCCAGTGTATGGTGACTGGCAAGAGAAGTTTCTTAATTTTTAGGGGAACAATTGGTCCGCCTAGGTGAGGTTCCCCAACTTCACCTAGGCGCTGGAGTTTTCCGGAGCCTTACCCTTTGCAGAACAATTCTGGGCAAAGTGACCCTTTTCACCACAATACATACAAAGTCCAGCCTGTTTTCTTCTGTGCTTCTCTGTGAGTGAAAATCGCAAGAAGCCCAGTTGCATTGGCTCTTTGCTGGAGGATGCACTACCTGATCTAAGGTTCCCTGAGACGGAATAGACTTTGTTTTGACGTCTGTGTCTGATCCGTCTGTCAACCCTTATGGCCAAGGAGATTGCATCCTCCAGAGTTCTAGGTTCAGGATGACTCACAAGCATATCATTTACTGAGTCAGTTAGGCCAAAAAGAAATTGGTCGAGGAGTGCTGCCTCACCCCACTTGACAGATATCGACCATTTTCTGAACTCGGCCGCATACACTTCAACAGTATGTCTTCCCTGACGTAAGTCCCGCAACTTGCGAGTAGCCGTAGCTATAATGTCTGGGTCTGCATGTATCACAGCCATAGCATCAAAAAACTTTTCTACAGATGAAAGAGCTACATCTTCAGAACTTAACCCATATGCCCAAGTTTGTGAGTCTCCCTGTAATAAAGTTTTGTCCAGAGTAATTTTCTGGGATTCAGTACCAGATGATCTAGACCTAACCTCAAAGTAGGACATACATCGATTACGGGAATTACTAAAGTCGGAGCGAGAACCTGAAAACTTCTCAGGTAATGGCATTTTAGGCTCAATAATAGGTGAAATGAGAGCCGGTGGAGGAGATTGCTGAACATTCACATTCGCTGGTGTGTTGGTCTGAGCGAGTGAATTGGATAACTGAGTTATATGCGTTTGATGAGTGGCCATTTGCTCAGTGAGGTGGCCAACCGCACCGGCAATTGTCCGAATCTGCTCCCCCAATTCCTCCATGATAACTTTTTAGGACTTTGATAATATCATGCTAGTGCGTGATGAGATAGCATGCAGTTCAGGTACGTGAGGTAGCGTACAGGTAATTACCACAATAATATACAAAGAGTAGTCTAGATCGGGCTGAGGTCATGTACAGGTCAGAGATTGCGAGGTACAGAGAAGCTAGGGTAAATCGTAGTCTATAATCGAGCTGGGTCATACGCATAAATCAGATGTCAGTCGTGTTGCAAGGATCAGGCAGTAACAAAGTCAGAGACAGGGTGAGTCTGTAACGTAATCAGATGGCAGAGGTACAAGAGGGCTAGACAATAGCGAGGTCAGGAGGCAAGCGAGAAGTCGGTACACAGATAATACACAATATGATATTATAGATAATTACGAGAATAAATACGAAAATAACAAAAGACTGACTAACTGGAGTACATACCGTATATTCCGGCGTATAAGACGACCTCCCAACTTTTCCAGTTAAAATATAGAGTTTGGGACATACTCGCCGTATGAGACTACCCCTCTTCCAATGCACACCAAATTAAAATAAAAAAAAAAAAATAATGTACTGGTGTGGTGTATGAACAGATACTGGTGCTGTACTGTATGTGTTACCCAGTATATAACAGTATATAGTCAATTGACTTGTTGCATTGGTCAACTTTCCTTAAAGCCAATGGGTACCGGATTAAAAAAGAAAAAGTCAGATACTCACCTAAGGAGAGGGAAGGCTAGGTCCTAATGAGCCTTCCCTCTCCTCTCCCAGTGCCCTCGGTACTGCGCTGGCTCCCCCGTTCGCGTCCGCCGCCGCAGGGACCTCGGAGGTCTTCGGGAGCACTCAGGCTTCCGAAGACGGGCTGCTCCTTACTACGTACGCGCAAGTGCGTCATAGAGGGCGCTCGCGCATGCGTAGTATGGTGCGGCCGCATCATCGGGAGCCCGAGTGCTCCCGAAGGCTTCCGAAAGCTCCCGAAGGCATGCGGAAGTGGCAGTATTTGACCGAACTGGTCGAATACTGCCACGGGGGATCCTACGCGGGACCGGGCACCGGGAGAGTAGGGGGAAGGCTCATTAGGACCGAGCCTTCCCTCTCCTTAGGTGAGTATCTGACTTTTTCTTTTTTAATCCGGTAAACATTCACTTTAAGTAGACTGGTCAGCTGTCCTTGTCTACCTGTTTATCAGAGCGGTATGGAAGAATAGATTGCGCTCCCTCAGCAGCGAGATCTGAGAATCGGTAACAGGATAGGGCGTATCACCCGGCATCAATGACACCCGGCGTATAAGACGACCCCCAACTTTTCAGAAGTTTTTCAAGGGTTAAAAAGTAGTCTTATACGCAGGAATAATTGTGCGTCTACACAATATATCAATGTAGCTCGAAGTAGCTAGCTAGACCTAGAATCGGCGAACTGATTAGTATCAAGGTCGGCGAGCACTGAATGCTCTGGTCTTAAATACAAGATGCTCAACCAGTAGCCACTCCCATCTGGTGATGTTACCTAGTGACATCACCTGCAGCTATCCCTACATCCTCTTCCTGAGCCTATAAGGCTCACTCGAACTCGCGCGCGACCAAAAGGTCGCACCACGCACGCGCGAGTCAGAAGACACTGCCGGGAATGCTACCAGCAGACTCCAGCGCAGAAGCCCCGCCGCTCGCCCGGACCACGCCGGAGACGATGCGGGACCTGCCGCAGGAAGGTAAGCTCATTACAATTATGCTTCAGTCTGAGTGGTAACATAGCCCAGAGCGAGTGTAAGATGCCAGTTAGGGTCCAGGGCACTCTCCAAGGAGTAGTTACAAAATTCTGATGTACCAGACACCAAACACGGAGATGTCTTGTCATGCAGGCTAAATTGTAAAGCCGTATATTAGGAATATTTATTAAATCTTTAGGTAGTTGTAACTTATCCAATTTCATTCTTACTCTTTTATCATTACGTAAAAATTTGGAAACAGCCTTATTTAGTGTCTGAACATCAGAGTGTTTTAATAGTGTCAAATGTTATCATTTTTACAAGAGCAGCCCTGCCAGATAAATTAAAGTGGAACTGAAACCTGTTAAAAAAAATAATAGTTTCACTTACCTGGGGCTTCTGCCAGCCCCCTGCAGCCGACCTGTGCCCTCGCCATCCTGGACCGATCCTCCTTTTCAGTTCCAATTTTAGTGGCAACGTATGCCAGATGGTTAATTGTGTGACCAGTTTCTGGAAACGGGAAGTGATGTTGAGTTGGTGTATGGATTTAGGATCTCTGCCTATCTGAATGCCTAAATAGGTTATAGGGCCTTTCGTAACTTTTACTACTAACAACCCTTTAGGTGGATTGGTAGCTTTACTGAAAAGTTACATAAACTCGCTTTTGGATTCATTAATTTTAAACCCTGAGTGTCTTCCAACTTCCGAATTGAGGGGACGTGCTTTTCAAGCAGGACATCATCAGCAAAGAGTGCCTGGGATACTTTCACATCTCCAATTTTGATGCTAGAGTTGATTTTGTACAATAGGCAGGTGAGAGGCTCTAAGCCTATGTTGACTAGGAGAGATGAAAAGGGCCACCCCTGTCGAGTTCCCCTTGCAAGGAGGAATGGGTCAAAAAGTAAGCTGGGTGTGTAGCTACATGCCCTGGGCTCTCTGTACATAAGTCTGTAAAGGTTAATTAATTCCCCAGTAAAGCTCTTTTTGCTCAAGGTCAGGTCCAGCCATCCCCAGTTAACCGCCTCAAAAGCCTTTTGGCCATCTAGCAGCAGAATGACTATTTTCTGATGAGACAGAGGGTTGGCTTTAACCTGTTCCATAATGTTAAGCAGTTTATCAATATTGGCAACTGTTGACCTGCCCTTGATAAATCCAACTTGATCAGGGTGAATTAGTTTTCTCATGAGGGGAGCTAACCTGTTGTCCATGAGTTTGGCCAGAATTGTTAGGTCCTGGTTTATTAGTGAAATGGCCGCATGCAAAACACAAGAAAAACACATGTGTAGAGCAAAAACGCAAATGCATGGAAAGTGCACTAAAAATGCACAAACCCATATGCAGCAACTTTCCCGCACTGCCTAGTGTGTTCCTACCCCCAAGGTTATCATTATAGAATGCTAATTAGTAGGAAACACAGCACAAAGGTGGTAGTCACTCAATGCAGGCTAATAACTCACCGGTGAGGAGCAGGGTGGCTGGGCAAATACATATGCATGAGACAAGATGTAAAGGGACCTCCACTCAAACTCACAGAGAGCCAGCGAATAAACACAACACCTTGATACACAAAATTTGGTGGTTAGCACATGCACAGCAATACGAGTTAAGCCCCTAAGCCGCGAATGGTCCAATCTGATTGAAAGGTCCCTATGCTTGTGGTGGATGAAGCTGCATCCTAACCATACAATGAGCGCATATCCATTATATGACAAATACCTGTCTGAGGCCTCTTTTACACAGACAGTTGATAGGCAGATAGCGGCATAGGGGGCGATATACAGGCTGGGAACGCGAACAATCACTCGCGTTCCCATGCCTGTCGGCCGGTGACGGCCAAACCGGAAGTGTTCGCCGGCGGGTGCAGAGGCATCGGAGTGGAGCTGCGAGGGCACCGATCCGCTGCAGGGGACTGAGGGAAGCCCCAGGTGAGTAACTCTCATTTTTTTTTGTGAGACTTTAGGTTCACTTTAAGGCCTCTCTTTCACAGGCAGTTGAACTGTGTGCTCAGCAAGCAGTTATCAGGCAGCAGTGAGAAGTCACCAGGCAGATTTACCAGGCAGCAGTGAGCAGTTAGCAGGCAGTTGTGAGAGTTAGAGAGACATTTTTACTGCCTATCAACTGCCCGTGGAAAAGAGGCCTAAGGATAAAAAGCCTGAGAGCAGACTTACCTGAGGTCGCCCACAGGGCAAAACGCTTCCAACCTCGTTTTGGTGCAGATGGACATCGGTGGGGAACCACCAACAGATTCCCCCTCTATACATGAGATTTGTTTACTATCACTTTAGTGCTGTGTTTGTATTAGTTTGGTGATTGCAGTGGCACAGGGGGGTTCTGTTGGTGGTCTCTCCTCCCCCCCCTGTCCAACTGCACCAAAACAAGAATGGGGGTTTATTCCCCTTTTGGCGACCTCAGGTAAGTCTGCTCTTAGTCTTTTCATCCTAATTAGTGCACAAATAGGATGTTTATATACAAATGTTTTGAATTAAGTGGTTAAAGCGAACCTGAACTGAAAAAAAGAAGTGCTGACATTAATTGTAGGTGTTGTAGTAACAACAAATAGAATTTTCCTAGAGCCTGGCTTATGTAGCAAGGAACCAACTTGTATAAATTCCTGTTTAGGATCTTATGTCTACGCTATGGCTAGGTCACAAAATACATATGAAGAAAGGTTTCAGGTTAAGATACCTAAAAGAATGGATTGTTTACTAAAGATTTGAAATCTGAGTTTAAACTTTTAACAGTGTAACAGAATTCAGTATCCTGTATAACTGCAGACGCTGCACTATTTTGCACCATGTAATAGGAGATTGTTTCCCCTAAGGGTGCAACTTGCAACCTAGGTTTGTAACAGCAAAACCCTCTGCTAGGTGATGACATATGGTAACATAGTGAAGAGACATGACACATAAGCAAAAGAGTATATATAGAGAGCAAAGTCTCTCTGCGACAAAAAAAAATCTTCTGAGGTTCAGTCAATAGTCTTTAGACAGTGGACAGTTTTTCCACTCTTCCAATCCAAGTAAGTTTATACTTTTCTCCACCAAATATGTCGGGGTTCCCTTTCTATGTGTAGCAACCGCCCTCCCATTCCATATGCAGCCCCCTCTTCCTTGTGTAACATCCATGTACTGCACCAGTGTTGTATTTTTCCAATGCTTTTTAATCTATTAGGTACAGGTAGTTACAGCTCGCTTGAAATGACAGGGTATCCTAACAGCCGTTTTGCGGGTCCGCCCTGCTTCATCAGAGGCCCAACTTTGGCCTCTGACGAAGCGGGGGGATTTGTAAAACGGCTGTTAGGCAGCCCTGTCATTTCCTATGTGCTGTAACTACCTGTACCTAATGGATTAAAAAGCATTGGAGAAATACAACACTGGTGCCCGGCTCTCTACTCCTTGTTCCTTCCTCAACGGTGCTCTACAAGCTGTGAGTAATGTTTTTCCCAGCATCCATTCCTGAGCTTGGTCAATCTGCACTGCCTTCCACCACTCCACCTACCTCACTGTTTAAAATGTTTTCTTTCATATGCAGTAACCCCTACTTAATGTCCAGGTGCCTCCTTGGGTTGCAGCTGCCCAAGGCCTTTGCCATTGTGGCCTTTTTTAGAAACCTGACCTTGCCCTCTCCTCCGATTAGAGCATATCTGAGTTTTCAACAAAAATCTAAAAACCTTTGTTTGCGACTTAATATGCACATTGTAAGCACACTTAATCCTGAAAGTCCTCTGTTGCTGCACTAAAATACATAATCTCTCCCAAAAAAACAACTTGTCAATCATGTGACTGACTGAAGGTTATATTTCTTGTTGGGTGACCCTGCCTGCCCTCATCCTTGCTATGCCCCTGAAAATAACACAAGGCCAATGTCATAGTTAATGATATTGTTTATTGTCCATTGATCAGATGGCTGCTACAAGTAGTTGACCTGCCTACAGCAGAAGCAATGGGTTTTGTTGGGACAAATAAGCTTTCTAACATGCCCACTCTGAGCCAAATTCATCCATACTTGTTGCTACATTTCTGGCTTTTACCTGCACCCAACAAAGCAACATGCTTCTCTCTTGCCGGGGATTATATGTTACGGAATTCAGGCGGCTCCCTGCTTGCAAAATGTCAGTTTTGTGTGACGTAATCCTTACTGCAGTACTGTGGGTATTGTCTGTATTATTCAATAAAAAACAAACCTTTTCAAAGCCAAAATGAGCTTTTGGTCCACCCAGAGCTGGGACAAGGTCCTTCAGCACCCAAGGCTGAGACACCAAAGTGCGCCCCTCCATCCCTCCGCCCCAGCCGTCACACACTGATTGCTACTAGACTAAGAGGCGCCACAGGGCCCCCAACCTCCCCAATACCTTACTCTTTAGTTATCTGACTTGCAGTCACTGCCATGTATCCCCTTTTCCTATTTCTTTCTGCTTCAAACACAATTGGGAATGACAACTGAATGAATTGTGCGCCCCCTCCTACACTGCGCCCTGAGGCTGGAGCCTCTTCAGCCTCGGCCTGGCCCTGGGTCCACCATAGTGCTGTATTTCCTACCATGCCATTGACGCTACTCTTCCTTTTTCAGAGGGATAGTCCTTTGAAAATTAATCATTGTGTCTACTTCATCATTTGACCCTGTTTCAGGACTGATGTACAGCTGTATGTAAATGTATTTGTTTTTTAATGCTGAAAAAATGTGTTTCAAAACTTTATTCCCATCCCACACGTACCAGAGGCTTCCTGGTTCCTCATACAGCCAGGGCTTTGGAGTCGGAGCAATTTTTGGGTACCTGAAGTCGATGGTTTCATAAACTGAGGAGTCGGATGATTTTTGGACCAACTCCACAGCCCTGCTTACAGCTTACCATTCCACCAAAGGATCCCTCTATACTTATTTAACTTTTGCCAGTTGATATATTTCTTTCAGGCCTTCTCCTAGCCTTTGACAAGCACATCCTGGCTAGGCATGTGCAAATAACATCTTGCATGTCCAGTGATTTGAAACTGCTCATGCATGGCTTTTTATCTCACGAGCACCTCATTCTTCTGGACATTCGCCACCCTTACTTGCACATGCTTATTAAAAAAGCGAAAAGATTGGGCACAAGAGGCTTGCTGGGAGTGGGGGCAGCTGATCCTGGGTATGTGTGATATGTGCACTCAGAGAAACATCCAATTTGTAAGTCAGAGTAGATGAAGCACAGTACCTTGAGTAATATCTTTAGAATCAGCTGGGCAATGGATACAGTGGATTGTAATGGGTGAAACAGAGTGTAGCCTGAAGAACCTTTTTAGACCGGCACAAGTCTAATAAGTTTAAATAAGTTTAGAAGGACCCTTTGCTGGAATGGTGAGCTGTAAGAAGAGCCAATCCAGAGGCTTCCCACTATTGATGTACCATATATCCTCGAATATAAGTCTACTATATTTGACCTTCTTAAAGAGGATCTGAGGTGGGTTTGTCTGGTCCGTGGGGGTTGCTGGACCAGGCAGGGCTAATTACCTCCTCTGCCCCGCCGCTCCAATCTGCAGCAATCCATCATTTTTATTGCTGTGACCTTTCGAGTCACAACGCTGCAGCTCGTGTGAGAGCACAGTGTTGATTGACGTGGAGGGGCGGGGGAGAGGAGGGGAGCAGGCAGCGGAGAGCCTGTTAGAAAGCTCTGATATGCAGGGAAGGGGCGTTTTGCAGATGGTCCTTAGCCTGCAGTGGGGTGCCCCTTCCCCGTTAGTTTGTTTGACATCCTGAATGTCAGGATGTCGGCAGAATGCGAGGGGTGGCTATCGGGGCGCAGCAGGCACAGAGAGCGGCGATCAGAGCACACAGAGGCATGTCGAACATGCCTCTGTGTCCCTTTTTTAGATGTAATACCCCACCTCAGGTTCTCTTTAACTGGTTCAGCTCCACAGTGTCGAAAACCTCATGCATCCGAGCAACGTTCACCTCCCATTCATTCGCCAATAACTTTATCACTACTTATCACAATGAAATGATCTATATCTCTTTTTTTCCGCCACCAATTACTTTCTTTGGGTGGTACATTTTGCTAAGAATTATGAATGAAAAAAATTCATTATTTCTCAGTTTTTGGCCATTATAGTTTGAAATTAATATACGCTACCGTAATTAAAACTCATATATTTTATTTGCCCATTTGTCCCGGTTATTACACCATTTAAATGATGTACCTATCACAATTTATGGCGCCGATATTTTATTTAGAAATAAAGGTGCATTTTTTAAATTTGCGTCCATCACTATTTACAAGCTTATAATTTAAAATAATATAATAATATACTCTCTTGACATGCATATTTAAAAAGTTCAGACCCTTAGGTAACTATTTATGTTGTTTTTGTTTTTTTACTTGTAATTTTTTTTTATTTATTTTTTTATAAAAAAAAATGTATTTGGGTAATTTTTGGTGTGGGAGGGAAACAGCTAATTTTAAATGTAAAATAATGTTATTGTTGATGTATGTGGGTTTAGTTTACTATTTGGCCACAAGATGGCCACAGTCAAAAAAGTTCTGGATGAGAACGATCTCACATCCAGGAACTAGAAAGAGGATAGGAAATTTGTTTTGGGCAGAAAGACGGCGGTCTCTGATGAGAGATCGACGGTTTTTCTGCGGAAGACTTAGATTGGTGAATGGGAACTATATTTCCATTCACTGATCGGGGGGCTAGCAGCGGAAGCATGCGGGAGCGCGCACAACCGAGCGCACCGCGCAACAGCAGTAGCAGAGCCTATCTGGACGAACATCCTCGTCCAGATAGGCTGAACTGATTAACCTGGATTGTTTTATTGACTCAAGTATAAGTCTACCCAGCAAAGTTTATGGCTGCACTTGGCGACCAGGAAGAATTTACAGCTGCACTTGGGGTCCATGAGGAGGTTAATGACTGCACTGCATACAATATTGCAGCCATTAACCCCTCCTCCCCTCTTAACTGCAGCCAATACCTCCTCCAGGCCCCCTGTAATGATGGGTGTCAGCACACAGAGAGTATCTGATTATTGGTGATCTGCAGTATCACCAACAATACAGACGTATACCTGATTATTAATGATCTGCAGAATCACCAATAATACAGGTATGACTAACCTCTGGACACCTAGCAAGTGTTAGTGTTTGGGTGCAACAGTAACTTTAATAGTTTGACCAGACCTCACCAGAGGGGCTGGTGAGGTACTAACAGTACACTAAACGTGCACTAGCGTACAAGTTCCAGCAAGCTGGAGAGTACAATAATGAAGAGGCTGAATCTCCCGGGGAGCGGGTGATTCAGATAGTACTGCAGGCACGAGAACACCCGAGGGGCGGGTGACCCCGACTGAACAGCAGCCTAGGAGAAAACAATACAACTATAATGACAGATGCCTTATAGAGCAGGTAATTGAGGCTGTACTACAGCTTAACAAAACGGTTCCACCAGAGGAGCTGGTGTAACCAGTACCTCACCAGTGGCGAGGGCCCACTGGTGAGTAGAATGATCAGGCAGGCAAGGTTCGGCAACAGAGAGGTAAGTATATACAAAATCGTGAGACAAGAGAGCAATCAGTAATCAGTCAGAGGTTCAGCAACAGGAAGGTACGTATCGGTATAGAATCGTGAGGCAAGAGCGTAATCGGTAATCAGGCAGAGGTTCAGCAACAGGTAGACAGAAGGGCAGAAGTACAGGATCAGAAGACATATTCAAAGTCAGAGTGCTAGCCAGAGTCGTACACAGGAGATCAAAACAATAGTAATATCCTAGCCTGGGTGTGAAATCCTTGGTATCAACACCCTGGATCTAGTCTAAACACAATAGCAATAGCAAGAGTATAATTCCTAACTTGGTGTGAAATCCTTAGCATCAACACCAGAGAACTATCTAAGGTCTGCGTGCTCACACGCAAGTATTCACGACAACAGACAAAGCAGCAATGCAGCCCGGAGGCTTATGAAGCAGAGGAGACCACACTGGCACACCCCCCCTCTCATCAGCCAATCCTGGGCGCCATGGGTCTCACCTGACGTCAGCCGACCAGCAGGTCAGCTGACGGGCTTCCTCCCCGCATAAAGCTTCCGTCTATGCGCGCGCCTGCGCGCTATGGATGCCCCCTGCACAGGAGAACGTTCCGTCCTCAGCGTCCTGCACGCCAAGCGGACGGATGGCCGCATGGAGGCAGCTGCGGTGGCGGTGCTGTTCGCCGCAGCTGCCTCGAATCTTACACCCCCAAGTGCAGAAATTATTCATCCTCCTTCCCGCAGCCCAGTATTCCCCTCCTGCTCCTTTCCTTAATTGTTGTGGCCAGGACTTTCAGACCTGTGTTTTCTTGGCATTTCTTTTATCAAGAAAATGGGAATGTCACTAATAGTACACACATGACTTGCTCAGTGTTGCCTGTGGCTCGTGTATAAGTTGACCCCTATACTTTTATTTAGTGAGTCGCACCTAAATTTCTAGACTTATAGTTGAGAATATACGGTATCTAACTTTCTTTTTTGTTAAAGAAAGTGGCAGGTGTAATTGATATTAGTTATGGTCAATAAGATGCAAATCATTTTGAGTTGATGCAAGATTATGCACATTTTCAAGCTGCATATATCGCATTGACCATCCCTAATTGATATATTTCTTGTTCTCAAATACTAATATGAAGAAAAACTAATGATGATAGAAAACAAGAGTGTGGTTTTAACACTACATCGTTTACCTAAAAAAATCTTTATCGTATGTGTTGATTAAGGGTGTTATGGGGCATTATTAGAGGTGCAGAAGGGGCGTGTCTTGAAGGTGTCCAGCTTTCTTATCTCAGAAAGTTGACTGGTATGTCCAGAGGCATATCTGGGTAATATAGAGTCAATTGCAATGGGCAGCACGGTGGCGTAGTGGTTAGCGCTCTCGCCTTGCAGCGCTGGGTCCCTGGTTCGAATCCCAGCCAGGGCACTATCTGCAAAGAGTTTGTATGTTCTCTCCGTGTCTGCGTGGGTTTCCTCCGGGCACTCCGGTTTCCTCCCACATTCCAAAAACATACGGATAAGTTAATTGGCTCCCCCTAAAATTGGCCCTAAACTACAATACTTACACTACGTAATATAGACATATGGCAATGGTAGGGATTAGATTGTGAGCTCCTTTGAGGGACAGTTAGTGACAAGATATATATATATATACACTGTACAGCGCTGCGTAATATGTCGGCGCTATATAAATACTAAATAATAATAATAATAATAATAATAATAATAATTGCAAACTCTGAAGTTGTGCCCCCCCTCCCCCAGGTCAGAGCCCCCTTCCCCTCTAAAAACAAAATCCTTTCTCATATACATGTGTTATGGTTGCCTGTGTTATTTGGCTCGGCATATTGCTGAAGTTACTTTTTTGGGAAATATCTCTTCTTATTCCCTCTCTGTTCTCTTTTCTAACACTAAACCAATTGTGCCCTACATACATAAATTAAGTAGCCATGTTCCCCAGATAACAGAGTTAATCTGAGGTCTCAGTGAGAGGAAGGCATGGGGCAGCCATGGCGGCACATCACAGGGGCAGGCATGGTGGCGCAGCACAAGGGCAGGCATGGCGGCGCAGCACAGGGGCAGGAATGGCGCTCATGATACTTTGTCACCCATGGCAACAAGCCACGCCTGCACCTCTCTAGATAAGCTTCTGGGTATAACTATGGGCCAATTATGGCTGGTCATTTCCCATATTCAGTACACAGTGTGGCTAACAATTAGTTTGCTTTATATCTTGTATACTGTGATATAAAATGAAAATTTTATATATATATATATATATATATATATATATATATATATATCATTTTTTAGCCGACTGACAGATCCTATTTGATCCCACTGATGCTGGCCATATAGGTTCAGTGGGATGCGAAAGTTTAGGCAACGTTGTTAGGCGCTGTTCACATCACAAACGCGGATGGCCATGCGTGCGGAACGCAACGCGTACGAACGCACGCCATCCGCGTTTGTGTGCGTTGCGTGGCTGATCCCATCACTGAAAAGTGAATGGGACAGCCATGCGTTTTTACAAAAAATGCGTGCAGCATGCGTTCCCGGACCGCACAGGTCCGGAACGCATGCAGTGTGAACATCAGACAGTGCACTCTATGCACTGTCTGATGTCGTGCGTGTCGGCCACCTGCACGCGTTTCCAAAACGCGGCTGGAAACGCGTGCAGTGTGAACAGGGCCTTAATCCTCATGATTTTCCTGTATAAATCGTTGGTTGTTACGATAAAAAATGTCAGTTAAATATACCATATATATGAGACACACACACAGTGATACTTGAGAGGTAAAATGAAGTTTATTGTATTTACAGAAAGTGTGCAATAATTGTTTAAACAAAATTAGGCAGGTGCATAAATTTGGGCACTGTTGTCATTGTATTGATTCCAAAACCTTTAGAACGAATTATAGGAACTCAAATTGGCTTGGTAAGCTCAGTGACCCTTGACCTACATACACAGGTGAATCCAATTATAAGAAAGAGTATTTAAGGATGTCAATTGTAAGTTTCCCTCCTCTTTTACATTTCTCTAAAGAGTAGCAACATGGGGGTCTCAAAACAACTCTCAAATAACCTGAATACAAAGATTGTTCACCATCATGGTTTAGGGGAAGGATACAGAAAGCTGTCTCAGAGATTTCGCTGTTTGTTTCCACAGTTAGGAACATATTGAGGAAATGGAAGACCGCAGGTTCAGTTCAAGTTAAGGCTCGAAGTGGCAGACCAAGAAAAATCTCGGATAAACAGAAGCGACGAGTGGTGAGGACAGTCAGAGTCAACCCACAGACCAAGACTGAAGACCTACAACATCATCTTGCAGCAGATGGAGTCATGGTGCGTCGTTCAACTATTCGGCGCACTTTACACAAGAAGATGTTGTATGCAGAGGAAGCCTTTTCTCTGCCCACAGCACAAACAGAGCCGCTTGAGGTATGCATAAGCACATTTGGACAAGCCAGTTAAATTTTGAAATAAGGTGCTGTGGACTGCTGAAACTAAAATTGAGTTATATGGGCATAACAAGGGGCGTTAGGCATGGAGGAAAAACAACACAGCATTTGAAGAAAAACACCTGCTACCTACAGTAAAATATGGTGGTGGTTCCATCATGCTGGGGGGCTATGTGGCCAGTGCATGGACTGGGAATCTTGTAAAAGTTGAGGGACGCATGGATTCCACTCCGAATCAGTAGATTCTGGAGACCAATGTCGAGGAATCAGTGACAAAGCTGAAGCTGCGTCGGGGCTGGATCTTTCAACAAGACAACGACCCTAAACACTGCTCAAAATCCACTAAGGCATTTATGCAGAGGAACAAGTACAACGTTCTGGAATGCCCATCTCAGTCCTCAGACCTGAATATAATTGAAAATATGTGGTGTGAGCTAAAGAGAGCTGTCCATGCTCAGGAAACCATCAAACCTGAATGAACTAGAGATGTTTTGTAAAGAGGAATGGTCCAAAATACCTTCAATCAGAATCCAGACTCTCATTGGAACCTACAGGAAGTGTTTAGAGCAAGGGTCCCCAAACTTTTTTCGGTCAAGGGTCGGGTCAACATACTTCAGACTGCTGGGGGGCTGGAACATACATACAATTATGTTGAAAAACATTACATTGAATCTAGATATTGATTCCCCCCAATCATGCCTGGAGGAGGACTCCCAGCAGCAGCCATTAAGTCATGCAGCGCCCGGAGAACGTCTTTGTGCACCAGATAGTGAAGCATACCCAGGTGACAACCTGCTGTCTAGTTGGATAGCAGTGTCACCTGATGCAGATTTGGATTGGAAGCCAGCGAATGACTGCTTGCTGGGGGGCCGCATTTAGCCCACGGGCCTTAGATTGAGGACCACTGGTTTAGAGGCTGTAATTTCTGCAAAAGGAGAATCTACTAAATATTGATTTCATTTCTTTTTTTTATGCACCTGCATAATTTTGTTTAAACAATTATTGCACACTTTCTGTAAGTCCAATAAACTTAATTTCACTTCTGAAATATCACTGTGTGTGTCTCCTATATGATATATTTAACTGACATTTTTTTATTGTAACAACCAATAATTTATACAGGAAAATCATGACAATTAACAACATTGCCCAAACTTGCGCATCCCACTGTATATTTGATATGAACTTTTGCTCATTTTCTGGTAGGTCTAGTTACCTCAGTTGGCAGAAATCGGTAGCAGAGTGTGGGTTTGAATCCAGTGACAGATCTGTCATTGTGGAAGGGTTAAAACTGTTTTACATATTCTCTTTGTCAGTAAATTCCCTGCCAGCCTGTCAGGACTGATCCATGTGCCATTATGCCAAGCTGAAGGTGTCACAAGAACTCAGGTGTGACAGGCGGAGAGAAAAACTGCTAAAATATGCTGAACATATGCAGCGTGGATGATATGTCATCCATATTCAGCCTCAAATGACGCAAATTTACTGGGATTCATATGCACACAGCATTCATCATTCTATCTACGGCTCTTGTCTCCAGAGCTAGAATTCTAAGTAATTGATGAAAAAGATTAAAGAAACATTCCTTCCTCCCTACATCCCTTCCTTTGGGTGCATCTGGGTGATCTTACTTTTGGCATTTTTCACTGAACAAGCCTTGCCTTATTTTGCCATCTGCAAAAACGCGAAGGCACCGTGGCTATCGCGGATATCGCGGTGCCTGGTCTCCAGTGGAGCAATTCGATTTGACCCCAAACGCAAACATCATGTCTGCTGCATTTTTCCTGTGTTTGAATTTTTTGTTAAAGCTAATGCCCCCCTTGTCTTTCTGTTTTACATGTGTATTTTTACTAAAAGTATAATAAAATGTAGTTATTTTTTAACACGTTACATTACTTATTACTTAGTGTTCATTACTTAATGAACTTACTACCCCATCCCCTTTAGGCCTCTTTCACAGTGCGACGTTTAAGTCGCACTTTAGAAAATATTCCAACGCAGACTTGCGCACAGCAATACAAAGTCTGTGCGGTATTCACAGTGCTCACGTTGCGTTTGTGTGTAACGTGTAGCGTTATTACAAAGTGCTGCATGCTGTGCGTTATACACATTATTAGCTGCCTTGGACTGTTTGCACATGCTCAGTAATGACTTGGAAGCATACTTTTCATTGCCTGTATGCGATGATAACGGGGCATGAAGTTGCGTTGCAACTTTTTTGGGGCGTTGCAATTTGCGTTGCGACTTTGACGTTGCATCAAACCGCAACGTCCTACTGTGAAAGAGGCCTTAAAGAGGAACCTAAGCCTTGGATTGAACTTCATCCCGATTAGTTGCTGATACGATTCTTTACCTTTTCTCAAATATATCATTAGGCGAGTCTGTATGGTTGATATCGTGGTGAAACCCCTCCCACAGTGTGATGTCATGACCATGGTCCTGACAGTTTGCTGTCTGTGAACCTTGTTGCATTGTGCAAAGTAAAGGTTGTTTCCAACTGCCAAGCATACAGTGGCCTCAATTCACTAAGCTTATCTCCTGTCTTTAATAACGTTTCTAGAGTTGTTACCATGGTGATAAGGCATGTAGTATTCAGGAAACATTTTACCTCAGGCAAACCTAAAGTTAACTCTTCTGTCTTTAAGTTAACTCTCCAATCCTTTAAATAACTCCAGAGTTAAAGACAGGCTGTTAATTTACTGCGTGTGAAAATAACTACACAGGAGGTAAATTAACTACAGAGGAGGTAAATTAACTACAGAGGAGGTAATTTAAAGAGAATCTGTATTGTTAAAATCGCACAAAAGTAAACATGCCAGTGCGTTAGGGGACATCTCCTATTACCCTCTGTCACAATTTCGCCGATCCCCGCCGCATTAAAAGTGGTTAAAAACAGTTTTAAAAAGTTTGTTTATAAACAAACAAAATGGCCACCAAAACAGGAAGTAGGTTGATGTACTGTATGTCCACACATAGAAAATACATCCATACACAAGCAGGCTGTATACACCCTTCCTTTTGAATCTCAAGAGATCATTTGTGTGTTTCTTTCCCCCTGCATCTCTCATGCACTGAAGTTTCAGGCTGCTCTTTTCTTTCTGCAAACAGCTTTGCCCTTGTCTGAATTTCCTCAGTATGTGAAAGCCCTGCCAGCTCAGAGGACGATTTATCCAGCTTGTAAAAGATAAGAGAGAAGAGAGAAGCTGCCCTATTCTGAATAATACGCAGGCAGTGTGCATACAGGGGCCTGGAAGGGGGAGTTTATAGCAGAACCACAACACTGAAGAACTTGGCAGCCTTCCAGACACAGGCCGACAAGTCTGACAGGGGAAAGATACATTGATTTATTACAGAGACTGTGATAGCAGAAAGTGCTGCAGTAAGCTAGAACACATTAGAATAGCTTTTGGAACTTGTAGGATGATAAAAAACAGGATGCAATTTTTGTTACAGAGTCTCTTTAAGGAATTGAGAGATAAGATAACTCTTTCACTGTGCGGAGGTAAGTTTTCTCTTGCCTTATTATCTCCAGCATGATCTTAGTGAATTGAAGCCAGTGTCTCCTTTTGCAGAATGTTCGTTTCCTGAGAGTTCTATGCACAAACTTCACATGGCAGGACTAAAGATGTGACCATCTGTGATAAATTTCAGAATGTAAATCCGGAAGAGGAGAGATTTTACAATGGGCAAACTCTGAGCAAATCATATAGAAATTACTATTTTAAAAAAAAGCAATTTTATTCATGATGTTATTTTCACTATAGTTTCTCTACTTCACCACTGAGGGGTTTTACCCCCTGACCACCAGAGCAATTTTCACCTTTCAGCGCTCCTTCCATTCATTCGTCTATAACTTTATTATTACTTATCACAATGAAATGAACTATATCTTGTTTTTTTCACCACCAATTAGGCTTTCTTTAGGTGGGACATTATGCCAAGAATTATTTTATTCTAAATGTGTTTTAATGGGGAAATAGGAAAAAATGTGGGAAAAAATTATTATTTTTCAGTTTTCGGCCATTATAGTTTTTAAATAAAGCATGCTACTGTAATTAAAACCCATGAAATGTATTAACCCATTTGTCCCGGTTATAAAACCATTTAAATTATGTCCCTATCACAATGTTTGGCGACAATATTTTATTTGGAAATAAAGGTGCATTTTTTTCAGTTTTGCATCCATCCCTAATTACAAGCCCGCAGTTTATAAAGTAACAGTGTTATACCCTCTTGACATAAATATTTAAAAAGTTCAGTCCCTAAGGTAACTATTTATGTTTTTTTTTTTATTGTATTTTTTTTTTTTTAATTACAAAAAAAAAATAAAAATTGGGGAGTGTGGGAGGTAATGAGTTAATTTATTGTGTAAATGTAATGTTTGTATATGTAAAATGCTTTTAGGGTGTAGTTTACTATTTGGCCACAAGATGGCCACAGAGTGTTTGTTTACATGCCAAGACAAGACAAGACAAATAACATTTATATTGCGCTTTTCTCCTTGCGGACTCAAAGCGCCAGAGCAGAGCAGCAGCCACTAGGTCGCGCTCTATCGGCAGTAGCAGTGTAAGGGAGACTTGCCAAAGGTCTCCTACTGAATTAGTGCTGGCTTACTGAACAGGCAGAGCCGAGATTCGAACCCTGGTCTCCTGTGTCAGAGGCAGAGCCCTTAACCATTACACCATCAGCCAACTGCGTCCGGATGGACGCTTACAGGAAGCAGTAGGAGGCTGGGAGACTCACAATGATCTCGCTGTTTCTGAAAGAAGCAGCAGATCATTGCGGGGGCTTAGATCAACGAACGGGAATGGATTTTCCCGTTCATTGATCTCCGGGCGAGCGGGCGGGTGCGTGCACGAGCGGCGGGTGCGCGCGCACGAGCGGCGGGAGCGCGGACAGCGGCGGTAGCGCGGAAGGTACGGATTTCTCCGTCCCTGGTTTTTTAGGAGGGAAAAAAGGGGCGGAGAAATCCGTACGCGTGGGGGTAAAGTGGTTAAAGTCTCAAGACATTTCCTCTTGTGTATTATTTCAGGACTAATCCACAATGCAGGTGATTTTGTGGCGTTTGCGCTGCGAGTAATCGTCAGATTGCTAGTGCAGTGGCTCCCGATGGGAGCATTCACACTGCAGCATTTGTGATTACAAAAGCGTTGCACACGGTGCTTCGAGAGTAACTGAAAAATTGCAGCAAAATCGCTGTTAAATCGTAATTGTGCTTGGGATTTGTTGCCAATTTTAGGCATGAAACCGCAATTAAAGTCAATCGGAGTGCAAGAAAATCAGGTACCATACACAGTGCCATGCAGTTTTTTGTTTCCTTCTAACAAATTGTCGGAAAAATCAAATGCAGTCACATGAAATGTCACCTTAAAAATGAACGATTGCCCAGAAATCAGGATGAAACCCTTGACAGTCAGCCTTGTAACAAGATAATTACTCACTACAGCTGTCAGTGTGTGTTGCAGGTAATGGGTGTATGTTACAGTGTCTTTTTTTTTTTTTCTAATGGTGGAATTTCACTTAAAGTGTGCCAGAGATCAAATACAATAAAAGTTTTATACATACTTGGGGCTTCCACCAACCCCATGGGAGCTCCCACGCCACCGTCCTCCGCTGCCTGCAGCTCCGGGACCGAGCTCCTTAACTTCCTCCGGTCACGGCCAGTCTGCGCCATCTACGTATCTCTCCAGTGGCCGCAGGCCCCAGGTATGTACAAATCTTTTATTGTATTTGATCTCTGCTTTCCTTTAAAGTGGACCTGTACTCTTGCACAGGACAGAAGGAAAGCATAGATAAATACACCCTGTGTGTTTTTAGAGAGTTTAGCCTGTCTAATTCCCTCATATGTGTCACAAGTAGTAATGGGATCTCTCAGCTGTGTCAACTGACTGCCACAGCAGAGAGCTAGTTGGTAAACACAGGATGTCATCAATATGTTTGCTTCCATGAAAGCAGGAAGTAGACGCACTGCAGATTTATTGCAAGATTTGTATCAGCTGTAACAAAGATATGTTTTTCTTTAAAGGTTATTGTGCTGTTGCTTATCTTTTAGAGCAGTGCTTCTCAACATTGTATTGTTATGTACCCCTTATAAAACCCTGTACTCACCAAGTACCCCCTGGCTTAGTAAACATTATCACAAGTACCCCTTAACAAATATATATTTAATCGTAGTACATGTGTGAGAAAACGCGGAAAAGCCGCCGCCAATACTCAAGGTGAGGCGGCTGATTCCGCATTCAACATGGCAGCTGGTGGGCAGGCGGAGTGCGGAGAAACCGCCGCATGCTCTGACATTAGGGCGGCGGATTCCGCGTCCAATGCGGCAAGTTGCACGCATAGGCCTGTGCCTCTTAGTAATGCGGGATGAGGAGAAAACGCCGCACGCACGAACAGCGGTGCGGCGGATTCCGCATCTAATACAGCAGAAACATTACAACACATGACTGGTGTGGCTGGGACTGGTGGTCCGCATTGGTTTGGGAGGACGCGTGCGCGCGCAGAGAGGCAGGGCCTTTATGGCAGTCAGAAGAGGGTCAGCTGACCAAGCTGGTCAGCTGACAATTTCAGTAACTTCCATTGGTCCAGCACTTAGGGGAGGCGCTGGTGAGCGCTAGTGTATATATACTGGGTGCTGGTCATTCATCTGGTGTCTGCCGTTGCGATCACTGCGTGGTAGCACTCAGGCCTTGTCTGTATCTGTGTTATTTAGACCAGTTTCCAAGGTGTTGATGGCCAAGGATCTCACACCTTAGTCTAGGAAATCTGTTATTATTTGTATTATTCTCTAGTTCAGTTTACAAGGTGTTGATGGCCAAGGAACTCACACCTTAGTCTAGGAATTCAGCATCATCTGTATTATTTGTCATATTCTAGACTAGTTCCTGGAGTGTGAGAATCTTGGAGTTCACACTCAAGCTTAGGCATTGTTGATTATTTGTTATGACTTTCGGCTCTCCTGATCATTCTCCTAAACTCTGATTTTGTACTTTGTCATTCTGTCATTCTGTTACCGAACTCGGCTAGTCTCTGGAATCTGCATCTGTCTCCTGTCTCTGTACTGTATCTATCCGTGTGATTACGACATGGCCTGTCCGACCTGAGAACTATCTCTCCTGTTAAGAGATAGTTCACAGATCTGTTAGTGACACTGCCCATTGGTGTCACTCACGTTCTGTCCTTCCCTCTGTCTTGGCCTGGCTCCGCCCCTTGGGGAGCATCAGACCTGTGGAAGGAATCTGATCCATATCAGTAGCTCTTACTGTCTAGCACCCATCTTACGGGTGCTTTCCTCAAAGTATTGCTGTTGCACCAAACACTCTCATATCTCAGGTGTCCAGAGGTTAGAAGATATATCTGATTATCGGTGATACTGCAGATCATCAGTGATCGGGTATATTCTGCATTCTCGGTGATACTGCAGATCACCGGTAATCAGACCCTCTCTGTGTTACACCGATCGTTACAACATGATAATTGGTTCTAAACAATTTCCAAGCATTTAGGGCTGGTGCACACCAAAACCCGCTAGCAGATCCGCAAAACGCTAGCAGATTTTTAAACGCTTTTTTTTATTTTTATGAGGCGTTTTGCTAGCGTTTTGCGGATTGCTGCTGCGGTTTTCAGTATAGTAGATTTCATATATTGTTACAGTAAAGCTGTTACTGAACAGCTTCTGTAACAAAAACGCCTGCAAAACCGCTCTGAAGTGCCGTTTTTCAGAGCGGTTTGCGTTTTTCCTATACTTAACATTGAGGCAGAAACGCATCCGCAATCCAAAAAATGCCTCACCCAGGCATTTTTCGTTTCTGCAAAACGCCTCCCGCTCTGGTGTGCACCACCCCATTGAGATACATTGACCAAGCAGATCCGCAGCCGCAAGCGGATCTGAAAACGCCCAAAAAGCCGCTCGGTGTGCACCAGCCCTCACTGTTGCTTTTAATTAGATAAAATACTAATCTGGTGTTGTTTATATAGGATTTATCATTTTCTAGATTTGTTATTCTAGGTTAAGTATATCAAGCCTGAGTACCCCCTGGAACCATCAGCAGTACCCCCTGGCTTAGTAAACATTATCACAAGTACCCCTTAACAAATATATATTTAATCGTAGTACATGATAATTGGTTCTAAACAATTTCCAAGCATTTACTGTTGCTTTAAATTAGATAAAATACTAATCTGGTGTTGTTTATATAGGATTTAAAATTTTCTAAATTTGTTATTCTTGGTTAAGTATATCAAGCCTGAGTACCCCCTGGAACCATCAGAAGAACCCCTGGGGTACGCGTACCGCACGTTGAAAACCTGGCTTTTAGAGCAGAGAGGAAGAGAGGAAGTCAGGTCCTCTTTAAAGGGACAATCTGAGGTATGTTTTTACATGTTTATAAGTATACTTGTCTTTAAAAAAAATGTAATCTACCTCACCTAAATATTTTAACTGGACTGGAATTCGACTTTATGTTCTAATGGCTTAAAAATCTGGTTTGCGTGGCAGCAGTGTTGGGAAAAACAAAACAGAGGCTTAGAGCTGCTGCGATGCAGCCATTGATGTCCGCCGTCTATTTCTTCCTTTCCGTGTTTATTCTGTCTTGTGCTTAATTAACTGTAGATCATTAGTCACTGTGTCTCCAAACATCTCTGACGGCCTGTAACGTGTGTTGTGGTTTGTCTGCTCCACAATCTGGTAATCTGTCCCGCTACTCGGCACATGTAGGTAATTGTTTTGTGACGTCTCGATGACTTCGCCTGATTAAACTCCAGTCAAAACAGAAAGCTCACTGAGGAATGGGCTGCAGGATTGGCGACTTCACTGTGTCTGCTCTGGTGTTTGTCCTAAAGTAAGGTCACAACCGTTCCTGTTTAAAGGTAGCCATTAACTATATAATCCCGCAGACAATAGTTTCTGATCACCGTGGTAAATGATCGGTCTTGCCAATAAACACCCCGTAACTCACTAACCAATTCGATCAGACTGATGGGATCGGCCCATTTTTCAGATCGATCTGGTCAGGTTGGTTAGGAGCTTTTCAGCCTTCAATGGGCACAACCAATTGTTTCTGATCGATCTTGACACCCTGAGGAAAAAAGGACACAGAGACAACAAAGCCCAAATAGCGCAGCACGTTAGTAGCTAATGGATAATTTATAAAATCAAAAAGAAGCTACTCACAAAGGTGAATTTTAGTAGAGGCAACCAACCACTTGAGGCAAGTGGAGACAATGAACTCCAAAGGGACTGGATACGGTCGCACTCTTAGGTCAAAAACAGATGGATGTGACAATGGCGTCCATCATGTGACCCCAGAGGAAACCCCTCCAAGATCAATGGGATGGGGGATGTAATGCACATCATACTATTGGTACTGCAGCACTTGTATTAGCCTTAGGAAGCGGGCTCAGACCCATGAAACGCATTTTTCTATATTTTATTTTATTTGAACCTAATTTTATCTGTATCTGGGTGCCTTTTTACCCTTATTGTTTCAATTACCGAGGTAAGTAAATCATTTTATATTTTTTTCACTTTAATTAATTAGCTACCAGGTAGCGGTAATTGATTGGGAGTTCTAAGATCAGATTAGCCCGCTGCAGATTTCAGGGTCAGGCCCTTTAAATTCTGGTTACTCCTGTCACACCAGCATTTATACAATATAATCATTCTATTTTTCAGTCAACAGTTTTCAGGAGATCTGTGTCTTATTTATATTGAGAGGTAGGATATTTCTGGGTATAGTCCATTCAGGCAAAGGCCTGGGGTGCCCTGTAATGTATAGGACACCATATTGCACCCTTTGAGCTTGATTCATTAAAAAGGGTGCTAACACAGTACGCCTAAAAGCTTTGCATGTGCAAACTAGGGTGTTAAGTAGTTTGCACGGCAAAGCTGTTACTGGTCGCGTGCTATTTTAAGTTTTAAACTTAAAGCTATTTTAAGTTTAAAGTTTTACGCACACTACTTCGCGTGCAAAATCAGCTGCTTCGCATGCAAAGTATGCTTATCACACTACTTAGCACGCAAAGCAGCTGATTTTGAAACACGAAGTAGTGCGCGTAAAACTTTACGCACGCAAAACTTTATGCGCACTAAACTTTACGCGCAAACTCTTATGCGCGTATTAGCGTGCGAAGAGGCAGTTTGCACTTGATAAGCGGCTTTTCACTGGCGTCCA
The DNA here is from genome assembly GCF_040937935.1 of Hyperolius riggenbachi. NCBI lineage: Eukaryota > Metazoa > Chordata > Amphibia > Anura > Hyperoliidae > Hyperolius > Hyperolius riggenbachi. The sequence goes on along the minus strand of NC_090653.1, from coordinate 236,331,252 downwards.
AACAGTTAGCACGCTTTTGTGAATCAAGCCCTTTGTGTGAATGAAATCTGGTTTTAGGCAGTGAGTAGTGCACAGCTATATACCAGCTTTGCGAGTCCTGTGATGTCTTTTCAGCATATAGTAGAATATATTAAATTATTCAGGCTATCCACTAATTGGCCTGGTTTAAGCATCGGAAATACTTCCTATATCTATATATTGGTATGTAACCCTGCCTTCCACGTTATGTTTAACCTAGGCTGTTTATTATGCACCCTTCTCCTCTCATTGCATTCTGGGAGACCAGGTGTTGTTTCTGCTTTCTTTGAAACACAACAGGGTAAACAAACATTCTGCAGTGATGCACCTTCCAACACTAAAGATGTTGCCACCTGTGATAAGTTTCAGAATGTAAATCAGGGGAAGAAAAGGATTTACATTGTGCAAACACTGACTAAATAATACATAAAGTGATATTGTAAAATTTTAAAAAAGCAATTTTATTAATTGTTATCTTCAGTAAAGATCCCCTTTAAGAGAATTTTCACTTTTTTTTGACAAAATTGTAACAGATACATCAGATCTATTCATGTTTTTTTTGTACAGTATAATTTAATGTAATTAAAATATATTTCCATTTTAGTTTATAACCAGCTATGGATTTCAAAACTGGACATAAAATCTACCATAATTACTCTTTTTGTGCAAGCAAGACATCTGTGATCTTTCTGGTGTATGAACTGCTGGGAAATCCCATCTTCCTGCATTGGTAAGTAAATGCACAGAGCAGGAGGCTTTGTTACATTTTTTTCATCACCTGTACCATTCCAGTCAATGGTACAAAGACTGAATCACTGTCCCTTTAGTCACATGAGCATGCTTGGTCAGCTGAAACCACGCCTCCCAGCTGGCTGATAAAAGGGAGGTGTTGGTCAGACTATAGCAGTCAGCGGTCCTTATTCAATCCACTTTTTATCCAACATTTTCTCCAAGGACATGATCTTTCATCTTTTGTTTAAAATAACTTTTCTGCGCTGTGCAATTGAGAAAGTAGGTGAAAAATGTTAAAATTATTTTTAGCATTTCTTCTTGCTTTTGAATTAAAAGGCATTTTATCAAGAAGGTATAAATATGTCATTTAGGAGGAAAGGTGAATTGAATAAGGCCAGCAGCTCTTATGCTGGGAACACACGTTACGTTTTTTTACCCGATTTCCCGTGCGATCGATAGTACGAATCGGATCACAGCCAAACTCGGAAACATTTCAGCACACTTGAGCAATTTTATGGGCAGAATCAAGTGTCTTGGAATTGGATTAGTATCGGATTGGAATAGTATCGGACATGTTGGAAATAAACGGTCAAAATGACTACTATCTTATCGCGTGTTGGCGCGATCGATGAAGCAGCTCGATTATGTGTACTATATAGAGGCGTTCAGGGGGCCGTATCAGAGTGCAGTGTCGTCAATAGTGGGCGTAATTAGTCGAGAACATAGTAAAAATGGAACAGAAAACGTACATGTGTGTAGCAGGCGGACGATAAAATTACTGATTTTTGGTTGAGATTCGATTCGTACTATCGATCACATGGGAAATCGGGTGAAAAAAATGTAACGTGTGTTCCCAGCATTAAAGCGGACCTAAAGTGATTTAAAAAAAAAAAAGTTTCACTTACCTGGGGCTTCTGCCAGCCCACTGCAGCCGTCCTGTGCCATCGCCATCCTGGAATAATTCTCCGTTCCCCCACCGCGGCTCACTTTTGTTCATGTCAAATTGTAAGTCGACATCTACTGCGCCTATGCGGGTCTGCCCGCATTGCATCCTCGTACGTACCCCCTGTGGCCAGGAGCTTCTTGAACGGGCGCAGTATGAAAAAATCTACTGCGCCTGCACAGTGCGCTCCTGGCGACTTCCCAAAGTGAAAGTGAGCCGCGGTGGGGGGGGACAGAGTATCGTTTGGTAACTTCACAGACACAGGGTGGCTGCGGGCGGCTGACGGAAGCCCCAGGTAAGTGAAACACTTTTTTTAAAAAATCTCTTCAGGTGTCACACACACACACATATGATAACCCGCAGACTCACGGGGAATCAAACAGCATTAATAAATTATATGGCTAATATCAATAATTTCTTGATCTATTTTCTATATTTTAACTTTTCATTTTGCAGTGTAGTTTTTTCATTCCTACTACTATAGTTTGGTAAATTTCCTCTTAAAAGGACAGGTGCGAGGTTGAAAAAAATCTACTTTACCTGGGGCTTCCTCCAGCCCCTGGCAGCCTACACAGAATGCTCTAACCATGAGAGCGTGATCGTGAGCGGTGTGGCCGCGCGCTTGAGCAGGCGCAGAAGATGTCGACCTGCCATGAAAGAGATCCCAGGACACTGAAGCTGCAGCGAGGGACAGATAGGTGCCAGGGGCTGGAGGAAGCCCCAGGTAAATAAATCTTACCCAGTCTATACAGTAGAAGGGTTAACTACGTCAATATATTTTGAATGGACACTTTAGGTAGTCCTTCATATTACACAGAATTGGTAAGATTGTACAATCAAGATTGTATCATTAATGGACATATTTATCTTAAAGGTGGGAGACATTGCTTCAGGGGGATTGAAAAATAAAAAAATCCCAAAAATAGTAGGTGCCCCTAATATAAATGTTATAGCTCCTGTATGTCCCCTAATTTTTAATTCTCTTTTTTTTTTTACCTGGTCTGAGTGCTCTGGCTGAACTTTGTGGTGCCGACGGGATTGTGGGAAGTTTTTCTTTTAGCTATAGCAACAAACTTGTCTCAAAATGAAAAAACAAAAAAAGAAAAAACTTCCCATTTCAGATAAGATGAGGACACAAGGACCAGAATTGAATCCCCTCCTCCTTTTGAAGAGTTTACACAGTGATGTAAGCCTGTTATCTAGGTGATGTTTGCTTTGGGAAGGACAGTAATCTGTAAAATAAACAGTAAAGTTGCCCATACATAAGACGATGTATAGGAAAATCGACCACAGACAGATTTCTCTCTGATTGAATCTGATTAGAGAGAGATCTGTTGCCTGCCTATACAGGGCGATTCCCGATCGATTTCAGCAGAACATCTTTCGGGAATTGGCCTTGTGATGCCGCATCTTCCACCCCCAGGCGCTGTCCACTCTTATATAAAATGTGCCCCAAGAACTATACTTTACCTGTCGGTGTCCGCCGCTGGCTCCAACTCCGCACTCTTCATTCCATACACGTGACTCACATGGTTGCTGGCATAACATGGGCACGTGTGTGATGTCACACACGCCAACGTATACGCAGGCAACCATGCGGGGCATGTGTATGGAATGAAGAGTGCGGAGACGGAGCCAGCGGCGGACACCAACAGGTAAAGTATACTGCACGGGGCACCAGTGGGGGCACATTTTACACTGGGGGGAAAGGGATACGCTGAGGGATCCGTTGCGTTCGTCACAATATTGCATGCCGTTACCTCCTACATCTTGCAGCATGTCCGATCTTGGTCGCATCGTCGATCAGGCATGCTCTTGGCGGCACTGATTTTCATCCGATCAAATCATAATAATTAAATTGGATTGGTCAATCATCCACCAACTCGCCTGATGCATGACCACCTTAAATTAACACTGAGCAGTGTTGAAAAAAAAACAGAAAAGCGTAGAAGTGATAATTGTAAACCATCAGAATTTTTTTTTTTTCATATTGCATTTCTCTAAAATCTGACAGCGAACACTAAAAACAACGGGGTATGCAAGATAAATAAATAATTTCTTATTTGATTTATTTTATTTTTCAGTTAATATATGGAGGTTTATCACACTATGAGTGTTTGCGGATTTTTTAAGCTATTTTGCAATGGTTTCCTATGAGAGTGTTCACATGTGAGCGTTTCGATTTTCTCAGCAAATCGCAAACGCGCTACTTGTACAATTTTCTGAGCGCTTATGTAAGGTATAGAAAAAGCGCAAATCGCTTAAAAAATCGCTTTGTATAGCGATTTCCTGAGCGCTTTATAAGAATAAATACATTGTATTTATTCTTTTCCGGGTCAAAGGGTTCACTTCCTGACAATCGCTCAGCAAAAGCACTTACAAAAGAGCTTTTCTAAGCTCAAAGCGCAGGGAAAAGCGCTTTGAAAAAAAGCTCAATAAATCGCTCAGGGCTTGCAATAGCGCTGGCGATTTATAATTTGTACAAGGCCTAAGGGTGGAGAGCGGCTGAGCAGGCAGGAGGTTACTGAGATGGAAATGAGGATGTTTTTTTCCTTGTTTTTTTTTAAAGCTAAACATTTTTGTTTACAAACGTGGGCAGGAAGCTGAGCAGCGTGTCAGTACAGTGCTTAATACTATACTGCTGCCTGAAACAATCCCTATCGATTGGTTTTGGGTGATATTTCCAATGTGTATGTAACCTAACAGGCCATTACTGTTTGTGCCCCACAGACTGTATGAAAATGTAGAAATATGAGAGGGATATGTAACTAAGGATGTCAGTAAGATTTGTGCTATCCTTCCCCTCTCACTCCCTATCCCACATCACCCCCGCAGGCTGTCATTCCTCCACATTCATCTCTATGACTCCTGGTGTTTTGGACTCTCAGCTTCAGGGAGGGCCCGATCTGAACAAAAATTACCCCCTTACCAGCAGCATCATTGTAACTTATATCATCTGCTGCTGCTGCCTTGTCAGTGTGTCCTACCCAGCGGCTGCTCCCCTCTCCCAGCCCTCTCGTGTTCGCCAGAAGGGGAGGGGGGAGCAGGTAGCACGAGGGGGGAATGAACAGGAGAGAATATTTTTTTGGCAGGAATATGTGAATTGTTTAACCCACCTTCGCCGTCTTTCACACCCCCACCCCATGGCTACACACGCCTACCAACATTTAAGGTAATTCTAGTACAGTACAGGCACTGGGGGAAGGCTCATCCCAGCAGAAGCAAGGTATGGAGACAGGATTCACCTGTCCACATGTGACTTGAAGGACCTTAACCTGCCGGAAAGAGCAGACTGTATGCCCAGGAGAAGGTACCAAGCTTTACTACTTGTGGTATGTGGAGGTGTGTGTCTGTGTAGCTGTGTGTGAGGTATGAGTAGACTCTGCTCACATGGAGGATTCTGCATGCTGCTGTGCTGTGGGCTCTGCTCAGTAAGTACCTCAGGGAGATAGCTGTGTGGAATCTCCAAATTATTCCCACTTCGACTCTCCTTTCCCCAGATTCAGGGGGGGGGGGGGGGGGTGGATTGGCTACAACTGTTTCTATATTTACACCAAGTTTGCATTCTGTCAATCAGATTTCGCATACAGTACATTAACCAATGGTTTCCCACTGAATATGAGAGCCGTAAGCAAAGGAGAGGAACAGTTTTTTAAAAATTACTACTATTCAAAGCATATACTGTATACAGAGGCGTATCTGGAGGGGTACAGGCATGGAACATGCCATGGGTGCTACAGCACCATGGGCGCCATGCCGACCCCTGTGCTGCACTGCCGTGCCTGCTCCTGTGCTGCGCCCCCATGCCTGCCCCTGTGCTGCTCCGCCTTATCTGCTCCTCTACTGTGCCCCCATGCCTGCCCCTGTGCTGTGCCATCATGCCTGCCCCTGTGCTGCTCCGCCTTGTCTGCTCCTGTGCTCTGCCCCCATGCCTGCCACATGCTGCACCGTCATGCCTGCCCCTGTGCTGCGCTGCCATGACGGTCCCTGTGCTGCGCCGTCATGCCTGCCCCTGTGCCTCCCTATCACTCAGACCAGATTGATTCTGTTATCTGGGGAGCTTAGTGTTAGAAAAGAGGACATAAGAAGAGAGAATTCCAAAAAAGTAACTTCAGCAATACTCCCAGCCAATACCCCAACCCTCCCCCCCCCCCCCCCCACACACACACACGCAAAACATTAAATTATGTACCTGGGGAAGGATGCTGTTTATAGAGGTAAAAGAGGCTCTGACTCTAGGGGTGGGGGCAATTTCAGTGTTTGCCATAGGCTCTATATTACCCAGATACTCCCCTGCACATATAGAAGTGATTATTACCAGCATAGCACCATTGATCAGATATTATGCTAGGTACACACCATACAATTTTCTGTTAGATTTTCTCTTAGATTTACCCAGGGCCGGTCCTGGACTTTCTGCTGCCTGAGGCAAAGATCGTAAAGGCCCCCCCCCCCCCCGGTATAAGTTAGATAAGTAGGTGCCCCCAGTACAGGTTAGCTAGGTAGGTGCCTCCAATATAGGTAGCCAGTATAGTTGCCCCCAGCATAGGTTAGATAGGTAGGTACCCCCAGTATAGGTTAGTTAGGTAGGTGCCCCCAGTATAGGTAGCCAGTATAGTTGCCACCTGTATAGGCTAGCTAGGTAGGTAGGTGCCCCCAATACAGGTTAGATAAGTGCCCCCAGTATAGGTTAGATAGGTAGCTTCCCCCCAGTATAGGTTGGATTAGGTCGCTGCCCTTCAGTATAGGTTAGATTAGGTAGGTGCCCCCAGTACAGGTTAGATTAGGTAGGTGCCCCCAGTATAGATTAGATAGGTAGCTGCCCCCAGCATAGGTTAGACAGGTAGCTGCCCCCCAGCATAGGTTAGATAGGTAGCTGCCCCCCAGTATAGATTAGATAGGTAGCTGCCCCCCAGTACAGGTTAGATTAGGTAGGTGCCCCCCAGTATAGGATAGATAGGTAGCTGCCCCCAGTACAGGTTATATTAGGTAGGTGCCCCCCAGTATAGGATAGATAGGTAGCTGCCCCCAGTAAAGGTTAGATAGGTAGCTGCCCCCCAGTATAGGTTAGATAGGTAGCTGCCCCCCAGTACAGGTTAGATTAGGTAGGTGCCCCCCAGTATAGGATAGATAGGTAGCTGCCCCTAGTAAAGGTTAGATAGGTAGCTGCCCCCCAGTATAGGTTAGATAGGTAGCTGCCCCCCAGTACAGGTTAGATTAGGTAGGTGCCCCCCAGTATAGGATAGATAGGTAGCTGCCCCCAGTACAGGTTAGATTAGGTAGGTGCCCCCAGTATAGATTAGATAGGTAGCTGCCCCCAGCATAGGTTAGACAGGTAGCTGCCCCCCAGCATAGGTTAGATAGGTAGCTGCCCCCCAGTATAGGTTAGATAGGTAGCTGCCCCCCAGTACAGGTTAGATTAGGTAGGTGCCCCCCAGTATAGGATAGATAGGTAGCTGCCCCCAGTACAGGTTAGATTAGGTAGGTGCCCCCCAGTATAGGATAGATAGGTAGCTGCCCCCCAGTATAGGTTAGATAGGTAGCTGCCCCCCAGTATAGGTTAGATAGGTAGCTGCCCCCCAGTACAGGTTAGATTAGGTAGGTGCCCCCCAGTATAGGATAGATAGGTAGCTGCCCCCAGTAAAGGTTAGATAGGTAGCTGCCCCCCAGTATAGGTTAGATAGGTAGCTGCCCCCCAGTACAGGTTAGATTAGGTAGGTGCCCCCCAGTATAGGATAGATAGGTAGCTGCCCCCAGTACAGGTTAGATTAGGTAGGTGCCCCCAGTATAGATTAGATAGGTAGCTGCCCCCAGCATAGGTTAGACAGGTAGCTGCCCCCCAGCATAGGTTAGATAGGTAGCTGCCCCCCAGTATAGGTTAGATAGGTAGCTGCCCCCGAATACAGGTTAGATTAGGTAGGTGCCCCCCAGTATAGGATAGATAGGTAGCTGCCCCCAGTACAGGTTAGATTAGGTAGGTGCCCCCCAGTATAGGATAGACAGGTAGCTGCCCCCAGTATAGGTTAGATAGGTAGCTGCCCCCCAGTATAGGTTAGATAGGTAGCTGCCCCCCAGTACAGGTTAGATTAGGTAGGTGCCCCCCAGTATAGGATAGATAGGTAGCTGCCCCCAGTACAGGTTAGATTAGGTAGGTGCCCCCCAGTATAGGATAGATAGGTAGCTGCCCCCAGTATAGGTTAGATAGGTAGCTGCCCCCCAGTGTAGGTTAGATAGGTAGCTGCCCCCCAGTGTAGGTTAGATAGGTAGCTGCCCCCCAGTATAGGATAGATAGGTAGCTGCCCCCCAGTACAGGTTAGATTAGGTAGGTGCCCCCCAGTATAGGATAGATAGGTAGCTGCCCCCAGTACAGGTTAGATTAGGTAGCTGCCCCCAGTATAGGTTAGATAGGTAGCTGCCCCCCAGTATAGGTTAGATAGGTAGCTGCCCCGCAGTACAGGTTAGATAGGTAGCTGCCCCCCAGTATAGGATAGATAGGTAGCTGGCCCCCAGTATAGGTTAGATTAGGTAGGTGCTCCCCAGTATAGGATAGATAGGTAGCTGCCCCTAGTACAGGTTAGATTAGGTAGGTGCCCCCCAGTATAGGATAGATAGGTAGCTGCCCCCCCAGTATAGGTTAGATAGGTAGCTGCCCCCCAGTATAGGATAGATAGGTAGCTGGCCCCCAGTATAGGTTAGATTAGGTAGGTGCCCCCCAGTATAGGATAGATAGGTGGCTGCCCCAGTACAGGTTAGATTAGGTAGATGCCCCCCAGTATAGGATAGATAGGTAGCTGCCCCCAAAACAGGTTAGATTAGGTAGGTGCCCCCCAGTATAGGATAGATAGGTAGCTGCCCCCAAAACAGGTTAGATTAGGTAGGTGCCCCCCAGTATAGGATAGATAAGTAGCTTGCCCAGGTAGGTGCCCCCTCATAATGGCGGAGGGGGGAGCCGGAGCCGCGGGGAGGGCAGCCCGACCTCTCCCTCCCTCTCCCCGGGCCGCCCTCCATGCTCCCCCCTCGGACTGCAGGCAGCAGAGTTAGCGCGCAGGGAAGCGCTGCTGTACACAGCTGTTACTCACCTCCCTGGATCCGATCGCCGCTCCCGCCCTGCTGGTCTCCTCTCTGCCTAGCCGGCTGATACACACGTGGCTGCTTCAGCCGCGTGTGTATCAGCAGCGGCTACATTGCAGAGAGGAGACCAGCAGGGCGGGAGCGGCGATCGGATCCAGGGAGGTGAGTAACAGGCTGTGTACAGCAGCGGTTCCCTGCGCGCTAACTCTGCTGCCTGCAGTCCGAGGGGGGAGCATGGAGGGCGGCCCGGGGAGAGGGAGGGAGAGGTCGGGCTGCCCTCACCGCGGCTCTGGCTCCCCCCGCTCAGTCACAGCCACTTCATCTGGTGCCGCCCCTCCACTTCCTGCCGCCTGAGGAACCCGCCTCACCCCGCCTCATGGGCGGGCCGGCCCTGAGTTCAGCTCCATAGAATAGACTGTGTAGAGTATGGCTCTCATACTCAGAGCCGGGACAAGGTCCTCCAGCACCCAAGGCTGAGACACCAAAGTGCGCCCCTCCATCCCTGCCACCCCAGCCATCACACACTGATTGCTATTAGACGAAGAGATGCCAGAGGACCCACAACCTCCCCAACACCTTAATATCTAGTTATCTGGCTTGCAGTCACTGCCATGTATCCCCTTTTCTTATTTCTTTCTGCTTCAAGCACAATTAGGAATGACAGCTGAATGAATTCTGCGCCCCCTCCTACACTGCGCCCTGAGGCTGGAGCCTCTCCAGCCTATGCCTCGGCCCGGCCCTGCTCATACTACATGGAAGGGGGTAAAATCTTTCATTAATCTTTCAAGTGTGTACACACCATTATGCTTCATACACACTGGAGATAAAAGTCTTTGGAAAATGAAAGATCCCAGACTAATTTTACCCCATGTAGTATGAGAGCCATACTCTACACAGTCTATTCTATTGAGCTGAACTCCCCTTCAGATAAACTCTTTGCAAGATGCTGCACACATGCAAAAGATCAGTATCTACAAAAAAAGATCAGTTCCTGCAAAATGCATTCATAGTCTATGATATCTGCAGATCCTCATACACACCTTGTTTAACAGACATTCATCTGCATATCTGACAATCATCTGCAGATCCAAAGATACATCCTGGTGGATCTGATCTGCAAATGAATGTCTGTTAAACAAGGTGAGATCTGCAGACATCATAGACTGAATGCATTTTGTAAGAACTGATCTTTTGCAGATACTGATCCGTTGCATGTGTACAGCATCTTTGTGTGCAGCATCTTGCAAAGATTTTTATCTGATGTGGAGTTCAGCTCCATAGAATAGACTGTGTATAGTATGGCTCTCATTTACCTGCCAGATAGCTTTTTTCCATGTTGTAGGTAAATCTAACAGAAGAATCTAACAGAAAATTGTATGGTGTGTACCTAGCATTAAAGGGGCCCATACACTCAGCCGATTTTCTGGCCGACCGATCGACCCAGATCGATCGATCGATTGCAAATCGGTTGGCCAATCGACCTATCGATGGCCGATTTCGATCGATTTCGATGGATTTCCATCGAACTGGCAGGGTGGAAAATTTAGGTCGATCTGATGAGATTGCTTATCAGTTTGCATTGGCCTTAATGGAAATCTGATGGCAAAAAAATGCCATCAGAACGAATTTCAATAGATTTCAAACTGAAATCTATTGGAATTCTATCCTGGTAAAAAATGTTCTAAAAACGCATCAGATAGATCATCAGATGCATTTCTTATCTATCTGCTGCCAATCTGACGAGTGTATGGGCACCTTAACTGTGGTTGAGTTAAGGTCCCTCAGGTCCAATGTCCGCTCTGCATCCCCTATTGCTAAGCTACTGCCTCTATTCAAAGCACATAGGTGATTGTTACCAGCCTAGCACCAATGAGGAACTAATACAGCAGCTGAAGGATGGCTACTGGTGGGTGCCTCTGGTCCAGGTGCATTCGGAAGCCTCTACATTCCCTATTGTTAACCCACTGATCACTCTTCTGCACAGTTAAAAGTACAGGGAATTTCAGTTTAGACCATGGATGTATTCTATCTATGTACAATATAAAAATATGAGAATAAATGTTATTTTTGCCTGATTTAAATAATACATTCCCACTGAGGTCATTGGAAACTTCAACAGTTCTGTTTTACATGTGAGGGAATGATGAGGGCTGCTCACACTAACTGTGTTTGCCAGCACTGATTGCACTACGGATCAGAGTGTACAAGAGGATGTGTAATGTGCTGCCAGCACTGCACCAAAGCACAGGTCAGAGCTCTGTAGAGAACCAGATCTTAGTGAATTTCCATATAGTGCCACATCTCAGTGAATTGCTTTAGAGTGACACATCTCTGTATAGAGCCAAATTACAGGAAATCTCCAGATAGTGCCACATCTCAGTGAATCTCCAGATAGGGCCACATCTCAGTGAATCTCCAGATAGTGCCACATCTCAGCGAATCTATAGAGTGGCACATCTGTAGTGTGCCACATCTCAGTGGATCTCCATTAAGTGCCACATCTCAGTAAATCTTCATATAGTGTCACATCTCAGTGAATTTCCATATAGTGCCACATCTCAGTGAATCTATGTATAGTGCCAGATGAATCTCTGTATAGTGCCAAATCTCAGTGAATCTATGGATAGTGTCAAGTGAATCTCCGTATAGTGCCACATCTCAGTGAATCTCTGTAGATGGCCACGTCACAGTGAATCTCTATAGATTGCCACATTTCAGTGAATATCTGCAGAGTGCCACATCTCAGTGTATCTCTATAGAGTGCCACATCTCAGTGTATCTCTATAGAGTGCCACATCCCAGTGAATCCCTGTAGAGTGCCACATCCCAGTGAATCCCTAGAGTGCCACATCTCAGTGTATCTCTATAGAGTGCCACATCAGTGTATCTCTATAGAGTGCCACATCTCAGTGTATCTCTATAGAGTGCCACATCTCAGTGTATCTCTATAGAGTGCCGCATCAGTGTATCTCTATAGAGTGCCGCATCAGTGTATCTCTATAGAGTGCCACATCAGTGTATCTCTATAGAGTGCCACATCTCAGTGTATCTCTATAGAGTGCCACATCTTAGTGAATCCCTGTAGAGTGCCACATCCCAGTGTATCTCTATAGAGTGCCACATCAGTGTATCTCTATAGAGTGCCACATCAGTGTATCTCTATAGAGTGCCACATCTCAGTGTATCTCTATAGAGTGCCACATCTTAGTGAATCCCTGTAGAGTGGCACATCTTAGTGAATCCCTGTAGAGTGGCACATCTTAGTGAATCTCTGTAAAGTGCCATGTCACAGTGAATCTCTATAGAGTGCCACTTCACCTCTGGGAAAGTCTCCTTTTCTATCTGGTGCGCCCAGTTCTCCTGTCCCCCTCCCCATTGTTTTCTTCCACAAATCAACCCTAATAAACCAATGGATAACTTAAAGCAGAACTGAAGTCTTATTAGTGTGTTTTTTCCAGTGATATAGCAATAGGCTATGCAGAGACTGTGACTGCACCAGGGCCATTGTACTTGGTGGGCCCCCTCCAGTTTCTGCATTAGCTCTTTATAGGTGCGGTAGTGGTAATAATCACCTCTGTGCTTTGACTTTTGGTAATCATCAATAAATCATTCCCTTTCCGTTGCCTCCACCTCTCTCACCCAGTGGCTGCCAGTAGTCAAGCTATCCGCACAATGTGAAAATTCTCCCTGCAAGTCCTAGAAATGCCTCCTGCTCTTAAAAGACTAAACAAGGACTAAAAAACTAACCTCAAGAAAAAAATCCAGCATCAAAATCCTCAAGTTACAGATCAGCCAATCCTGTGCTAAAACAGCTTGTCGCCTGAACGACCATGTGCCAAAACAGCAGGCGCTAGATGGTGCTGCTGGAAGAGTTACCAAAACTGATGCAAAGAAAACCGAAGCAAAACTGGATCAGTTACCTACAGCAGGCAATCAGAATCCTTGCTTCAGTTAACTGCTTAAATCTGATTGGTTGCTCTGGTCAACTGCTCCACCTCCACTGTAGTTTTCTCTGTGCCTGCTTTGATAAATCTACCAACCATACTGTATTTATCTGGGAGGGACACATTGGTTAAGCAGTGGTCATGCAGCTGGCTCTTGCATGAAATGCTAATTATCTTCAATATACAACGTGGTCTGGGCCTACTCTGGCATTCCTGAATACCAAGTGCAATAAAAATAGTTAAGTGTAAAAGGCCACACAGACATTTGTCAGACTTTTTAAAGTAAAATCTGACTTCTGCCGTCTGTCTGCACATTGATCTTTGCACACTGGGCTCTACCGAGGGACATGTACTGTAATGCAGGGTGGGCTACAGTCAGAGGACAGAGAACACCTGCACAGTCATCGGACTGACACCCTAAAACCTTATAAGCAATTGTCATTAGCTAATACCCCCTTTTCCATAAGAAATCTTTACCTGTTCTTGTGTGACTGGTATTATGGTGAAACCCCTCCCACTTTGTGAAGTCATGATCATGGCCCTGAAAGTTTACTGTCTTTGAACCTCTTTGCATTGTGGGAAATAACTATTTCCAACTGCCAAGCAAGCATCTCCCTCTGTGCATCGAAATCTCAGTAACAAATATTCTGTACAGATCATCTGGCAGAACTAAAGCTGTCACCACCAGTAATAAATTTCAGAATGCTAATCAGGGAGAGGTAAGATTTTTACAATGGGCAAATACAGAGCCAACAGAGGAGAGAAGATTAGATCATATAACAGAGATAATACAGTCACTGTGCAAGTAGGAAAGGCTGCTGTAAGCCAGACCACATTAGAACAGACATAGGAACGTATAGGATAGAAGAAATAAGGATGAAAATTTTGTTACAGAGTCTCTTTAAGCCTTAACGTACACACGTCGGGGGAGGGGGCCACATGGCTGGGCCGAGGCTGACAGATGCTAGCAGCCTGCTCTGTTCCTTTGTATGGGGGTGGGGAGGTGCAGGTGTGATGTCACCCAGTGGGCAGGGTAAGTGCAGAAAACAATGCCCTCAGTCTGCCAAGGCAATCCACTAGGCTGATTGTTGCCTTAGCATCTGAGAGGGGCGGGGCTGCTGTACACATGCTACATTCTCGGCAAAGGCGGTCATTATCGACCGCCTTGGCCTAGTTTCATCTAGTGTGTGTACAGGGCTTTAAAATGGCCATACAGGATCAAGGCCCCCCTTAGGCTAAGTATGTTGGGGCTTCCCTTTCATGTGCAGCAGTGCCCCTCCTCCATGTGTAACATCTCTGTACCCTAGCCCAGTAATCTGCAAACTTGGCTCTCCAGCTGTTAAGGAACTGCAAGTCCCACAATGCATTTGCCTTTATAAATCATGACTGTGGCTGTCAGCCTCCTGCATTGCATTGTGGGACTTGTAGTTGGAGAGACAAATTTGCAGATCACTGCCCTAGCCCCTGTCTTTCATGTACAGCTCCCTTGGGCATCAGCTTCTGTTTTCATGTGTTTTTTTGCCCCATTTGCAGCCTTCTTTTCATATGTAGTAACCCCTCTTTCATGTCCAGGTGGCCCTCTTGGGCTGCAGCCGCCCAATGCCCGGGCCTTCGTGGCCTTTCCAGAAAACTGGCCCTGATACAGGTTACAACCAATTTAAACAGAATGATCAAAATTAGAATAATATTCAAATACATGTGTACCTACAAAAGAAACAGTTGTTCAAAGGATGCTTCACGGATTTCTAGCCATTCTGGCAATTTTTTTCGGACAGAAAAATTGTCCTGTGAAGGGAGAAGCTGCATTCAGTTTCATGCTATCAAATTAATGATAGTATGGAATTGAATAGATTGTAGCGTGTATGACCAAGCCGAGCTCCATATAAGCCTGCAGGAATTGGTCAGCTGGTATCATAAAGGTACCAATTAACAGTACAATCTCCCAAACGATTGACCGTAAGTTCGATTGGCCGATTGATGACGATGCATGTTTTATGGATCGTTCCGTTAGAGCGGTTCGTTTGGTCTGATTAAATTGCTTATCATATTCCTCTCTGGTGGATTGCAACAATCGGATCGGATGGTCAAATATAGATCGTTAATGGGCACCTTAACACGACCAGCAGGTAATTACCGCTGTATGGCGACTGCACAACATGAGTAACGGAGAAGCACCCAAAGTATTATAGCAGTTACTGCCTTCTGCTCTCAGCTCAGACCGACAGCTGACAACATTAAATGATAGAGGTGCTTACAAAGCTCCTCAGAGATTTTGCAGGCGTTCAAGGACGCACCAGGGGAGGGAACGGGAATGGCACACCACTTGTATTGTCTGATGCTTGCATCTGGCTGTAACAGTGACAGCTCTGTGTGTTGTGCAGCTCTCAGTCTGCGCTTATCTACCACCACCACCGCTGCCAGTCCTTCTACGCTGCCTCCCTGACACCTGCACTTTGTTTCCTTCTCTCTCTGCAGGTAGAATGACTTCAGCAATTTGTATGGAGGGAAAGTCTCATACAGGCTGACGAGCAACAGGAGAAAGCGCTGCTGGAACCAGTATGAGACTGAAGCTGAGCACGCTGGACCTGTGTCACACTGTGCTCTGCATTGGATTGATGCTCTGCGGAGAAGGGTAAGTGGCTGGCATTTGGCTGAACACAGCAGGGCAAGGTGATCTTCAAGAATTGGGGGGGGGGAGAGTCATAGATTCTCGCCTGTAACAGTTTAGATTTTCAATGACACTGCAAGGTCTTATTGTATCTCTTAAGCTCTTGTTAAAACCTTTATAGAAAGCTTGAAGTGGGAGGAATGCAAAGGCTGCCATATTGCTGTTGGTCAACGATTCTCGCCTGTTACAGTTTAGATTTTGCAATGACGCCGCAAGTACTTATTTTGTCTCCCAAGCTCTTGTTAAAGTGTACCTGAGATGGGGAACTGAAAAAATGTATTCCTCCATCCCTCATCAGGCTGTTCACTCCCTCATCGTCCTCCCGAGCTGCCTGGATCCTCCACTAGCCGCGCCGGTAATTCCTTTAGTTGGGGCCAGTTGCCGCATGCGCAGTCCGTCTGCACACGTGCCCCCGTCGCACTCCCAGCCACAGGAGCACAAAGGGATGTGTGACTAGCAGAGGATCCAGGCAGCCTGATAGGACGGCGAGGGAGCGAACAGCCTGAAGGTAGCTGGAGGAAGTCCCAGGTATGTATACATTTTTGTATTCCCTGTCTCAGGTTTCCTTTAAATAAGGTAGCTTGAAGTGGGAGGAATGCTGAAACTGCCATATTGCTGTCACTTTTTTTTTATTGAACTGGTTGAAATTCATGATCATGGGAAGGCAATTTGTTGAAAGAAGGGCGCCTGCTTAGATGAACATGCGCATACATGGTCCACAATGGCAGAATGGAAACTTACCGTGCGCAGTAGTTCCCTGTTATAACTATACTCTGAGGGATAACTGCAGCCAGTGACATTCTCCAAAAATAACCAGCAATACCGCATGGATGATCTATAAACATTTTCCCTGACATGTCATGTAAGATGCAATATATTTTATATGTGTTTGAACACATTTAAAAAAACTTTGACTCCTGCATCTTAAGTCTTATTATCCTCTTATTCCCCATGGAAGTTGGTAATATTGGCCAGGAGCATGTGGTGTCACCTCCAGAGTAATCCCAGAACTCACGGTTCTTTACACTGGGGTGGGACCTTTCTCCACTTCTGATGCCCCAAGAAGGAGTTGAGGACAATGGTGTAGGCGGATCTTCTTGTGGAATCTCGAAGCCCTCTTGCTTCAGGTCAGATATGTACCTATGTAGGGAAGACTCTGGATACTATAGAGCCTTTACGTTTTCTTTGTTCCAGCGACACCCAACACAACACTAAACTTCTTTGACCTGCTTTGTTGAATAGTGCTTCTGGAGACTTCGGGGAGACTTCAAAAGTACTCGTGTTACCCGAATACTTTCGAAGACGAGTGTATCCGTATTGCGTACGCACAAGTCTGTACTCACCTGTGCACAATACAAAAGTGTTTGGGGATGCGAGTACTTCCTAAGGCTTCTTGAAGACTCCTGAAGCACCAGCAGATCAAGTAAATTTAATGGGAGACGGCTCAGGAACAACAGGCAGCATGCGGAGGAACGGGGAGGTTCTATAGTGTCCTTCCCTCTACTTAGGTAAGAATCTAACCTGAAGTGAGTTTCCTCACTGCAGGTTTGCTATAACAATGAGGGGGTTCCTAAATATCAGTCTCCACCGAGGTACATGGGTAAAAGGGATCTTTTCTGACCCCCTACCAATTTACAGTTAAAGGTTAATAAGGAAAAGAAAAACTTCCTTACTAAAAACTTTAAAATTGTAATCTTTTGCTTTTGAGTAGATCTTTTGTTCTTTTCTGCTCTTCATCTGTCACTCTTCTAACTTGATTGGAGAGCCTCCACCACAGCACTGACTATGAACACTGGCATAATAAATGATGCAGCATCCTGCTCACATTATGGTGTACAGGCTAACATGCACGTTTCCCTGTTCATTTCAATGGAGCCAGGCACTGCTCCCGATAAACAGGAAGCTGCAGTGGATTGTGGTTCCTGCACATCATGGCAATTCCCCCGGCAGGCAGGAAGTACCACCTCCTGCATGCAAATCATGGCTATTTGCCACATAAAGTCAAGGGTGGCAAACTGTAATCCCTTGGCTTTGTAAACCAGGCTTGATATGCTCAACAGATTATTCAGATAAACTGCATTATATAAGGAAATCAGCAATGGTACCCTCCATATTTTCATCACCTTTAGATTTTATTTAAATCACCAATTCACCTAAACCAGGGCCGGGCCGAGGCAGAGGCGAGAGAGGCTCCAGCCTCAGGGCGCAATGTAGGAGGGGGCGCACAACTCACTTAGCTATCATACCACTATTGTATTTGAAGCAGAGAGAAATAAGAAAAGGGGATACATGGCAGTGATTGCAAGACAGATAACTGGAGATTAAAGTGCTGGGGTCCCTGCGCCGCCTCTTAGTCTAATAGCAATCAGTGTGTGGCGGCTGGGGTGGGAGGGATGGAGGGGAGCACTTTGGGGTCTCAGCCTTGACTGTTGGAGGACGTTGTCCCGACTCTGACCTAAACTAGATATGAAGGTTATTAGTTCACAAGTGTAATCACATTAATTTTACACCAGATGCCAGGTAGGCTATTTTGTGTGGAAATGACACATGGTGGTTTATGTAAAATAACGCAAACTTTGCAATGTTTTCTTTTTGGGAGAGTGTTGTAGAGATGCAATGACGCACATGGCGTGGTGGTGTTCTTTGCACATGTACGGCTGGCATTTTGTATGCAGTGCAGAGTCACTGATACAAGATTTGCTGAGACACAGAGAATCATGGGTATTTGTATATTATCTTACTGATACAGTACTTCATTTGGTGTATGTGGTATATAAAGATTCACTTATATTGGGCTGGGATCCAGACGTACACTAAGATTTGTTAGTCTAGGGATTTAAAGTGGGATGTAACTCCAGATTAACAGAAAGAAAAAAAATCATCCAATAAGAAATTACTGATTTAGCTTACTTATCCTGTTGTGTTTAGTGTTAATGGCCAGATTTAGGAGAAATGTGATATGAAAAAAAGAAAGGATATTCCTGCTGGTATCCATCTTTAAAGACTACCTCCAGCCAAAAAAAAAGTCTAAATGGCAATACATATATGTAGTCTATGCACTGTGTACAGTTGGATGAACAAATAAAGTTTACATCTGGTACACCATAGTGGATAGAACAGACTCACATTTACAGTATATCTTTAAGTAGCACTTTCTTATTTCTCCTTTAGCTGAAGCCTTGGTAAAGCATTGTGCCCTCCTCCTTAGGCTGGTTAACGCCCCTGCTCCTCCCTCCCCTGCTCTCTGCCTGCCTGGATCAAAATACTTCTCTTTTTACAGTGTGTAGGAGAGAGAAGAGAAAGGAAAACTTATGCAGCCTGTATTATCATGTCTGTTTGCTATAATTCTTATTTCAGATGTATGTCTGTCTGTCTGCCTAGATTAGATCACATGGACATGAGGGATGGAGTTATGACATCAATCACTCAGAATCCTTTGCAACTATGGTTTGGAAAGAAAAAAAGGCCAGGGCCCAATTTCACACTGTCTGTGTGTGTGTGTGGGGGAGGGGGGGGATACAGACTTTTTATATTTCTTGGCAACTTATTCGTTTTAGCGCAAACTGCAGTGTTGCCAACTCATCCCTTTAATTACTGACACATCTAAGTTATACAGGTTCTGGGGCTACTTACACATAATCAGAGCCTTAACTGCATCCTCCTAGCCACGAAACCTGTATAATTCATATGTGTCAGTAATTAAAGGGATGAGTTGGCAACACTGGCAAACTGTAGTATTAAAATTAGTGTTAATGTTCCCTCCCTACTGCCATGGCTTACTGTCCCTTCCACAGCAAACATCACCTAGACAAAAGGCTTACATCACTGTGCAAACTATTTAAAGGGAGGGAGGATTCAATGACCTTCTGATCATAGTGTCCTTACATTATCCAAATAGGAAGATTTCTGTTGTTTGCCTGCTGAGGGCTTGTTACTGTAGCTTATAAAAACTCTCCACAATCCTGCTAGCACAGCATAGTTCCTTCAATTAGGCAAAGGCATCCAGACCAGGTAAACAGAAAAAATGGGGGACATAAAGGGACCTATTTCAGCTAAAAAAAAGGGGGGGGGGGGGGTGACATATATTTTTGAGGCACTAACTATTTTTTTTTTTTTCGATGTTACAACCACCTTTAAAGAGGTATGGTAAAAAAAATTGTAATCTACAGAGACTCAATTAGTTTTGGTACTCTACAGGTTTAAAAGAAATCAGGTATTTTAAAGTGAATGGGAACCACTGGAAAAAAAAAACAGATACAGAGTTGCCATGTATGTGTAATTTTAGAATATGAAGGCTATTATATTTATTTCCTTTTAAACGATGCACATTGCCTGGCTTCCCTGCTGATCCACTGCCTCTAATATGTTTAGCCATAGACCCTGACAAGGTGTGTGATTCAAACACTACTGCAACCAAACAGACCAGCAGGGCTGTCAGGCACCTGGCATTGTTTAAAAGAAAATAAATACAGCCTCCATATGTCTCTCACTTCGAGTTTTAACCATCCTTTTTGGCCTCTAAACCTTAGGGCCCGTTCAGATCACAAATACGGATGGCCATGCGTGCGGAACGCAACGCGTACGAACGCATGGCCATCCGCGTTTGTGTGCGTTGCGTGGCTGATCCCATCACTGAAAAGTGAATGGGACAGCCACGCGTTTTGTCAAAATCTGCGTGCAGCATGCGTTCCCGGACCGCACAGGTCCGGAACGCATGCAGTGTGAACATCAGACATTGCACTCTATGCAATGTCTGATGTCGTGCGTGTCGGCCTCCTGCACGCGTTTCCAAAACGCGTCTGGAAACGCGTGCAGTGTGAACGGGCCCTTATTGTTGCCCATCTTTAACCACTTGCGGATGAGCCACCGCATTAAGAAAGTCCTGTTGGAGCCTTTTCACGGCTCCAGGACCTTTTAATGCGTCACTCGCTACCAACCGCCACTGTGCATGTGCTGCCCCTTCCACCGTTACTCGTTGGCAACGATCCGCAATTTGGGAAAAGGAACAAGCGTTCCTCTATCCATTCTCAATGCCTGGAATGAATGGATATGACTCCGATCAGGGGCCATGTCCATTCATAAAACAGGTAGCAGTAAGATACCTGTAAATAAAAAAAAAAAATGAACACTTCCTGTAAAACAGGAGAGTGTTTGCAGCACCATCCAGTGGCCAAAAAGTAAAATTACACACATACATTCACATACACTTATAATTAAAAAATTAATAAAATTAAGCCTGCCACTTCCAAAGCCACTTCAATCGGTATTTTATGAAGGGTATAGTACTATTTTACTACATAGGGCCTTGTAATTATGGACTGGGGGAAAAAAATGAAAAATTACACCTATATTTCCAAATAATATATTGTCGCCATACATTGTGATAGGGACATCATTTAAATGGTTTAATAATCGGGACAAATGTACAAATAAAATGTGTGGGTTTTATCCACAGAAGAACATTTTATTTTAAACTGAGAAAACTGAGAAATAATGATTTTTTTTTATTTTTTTCTTATTGTTCTTGTTAAAATGCATTTATCAAAATGTACTACCCACAGAAAGCCTAATTGGTGGCAAAAATCCCCCACCAAGGTATAGATCATTTTGTTGTGATAAGTAGTAATAAAGTTATTGGGGAATAAAAGGGAGGAGCAATGACAGGCGAACACTACTTTAGTCCGTTAGGGTAAAAACCCCTTGGGGGTGAAGTGGTTAATTCTGCCTTTCAGCATCAGGTACAAACAATGCAAACTAATTATTCTAAACTAAAACATAAACTGTAACCTTAACATCCTTAGAGACTGTAGGCCCATATAGAAATAATCATTGTCCAGGGTGCTGAAACAGCCCTCCCTCTGTACCGGGTTCAAGAAGAGTATTCACAAAGGTTGTAGATGGATATGCAGACATCAGGAAAATATTCTGTAGCAGTATTCCAGGTATATGCGAGGGGGCTGTCAGCCAGCTGCCCAGTGGCCAGGGTTCAAGCAAATCATCGGTCCAAAGAGCCATCACTTTCCTCTCACCAGACTGACACCTTTAAATCAACCAGAAAGCAGAAAACATCATAGTGCAGATATATGGAAAGGCATACACCACGTGAGCTGGTTCTCCAAACTGCACTTAAATCGATGCAAGGAGTGAAATCCATCAATGGTACAGGGGCACACCAGCCTTTTAAATCCCTGCTCACCCGATATTTTCTTTAGCTTAAAGTGCATCCAGTGCTGTTGCTCCTTTTTTAATAATTCAAAGACCTCAAACAGAAAGACACTATCATAATATCTAGCAACACTAAAAACAAATACACACACATAAAAACTTCTTGTAAATCAGCATATCATCATATATCACCATCTTCCTGTAGATCGGTCCTGGCCGCGGCTTGTAGCAGCTAGCATCGGCTCACTTCCTCATTATGTCCAGCGCATCTCCCCATGCTCCGCCCACAAGGGGAGACGTAGTGGACGTGAACGAGGAAGTGAGCCGATGCTAGCTGCTACAAACCACAGTCAAGACCGATCTACAGGAAGATCCCACTAATATAAATGCGAAAGTTTGGATGTTTGTTACTCAATCACGCAACAATGGCTGAACAGATTTGAATGAAATTTGACACACCCATAGTACATTACCTGGAATAACATATGGGATACTTTTTATCCCCATAACCAAAAAGTGGGCTGAGACAAATACAAATTTCACTGGGAAAATGTAAACTGCAGCCATTCTTACCCTGTTAATAGTAGGGTTCTCAAACTTTGCACAGTTGAACACTGGGTGACTGGAATTAATATCCAGAAAAGTGGGTGGAGCCTACAAAAGCCAATCAAAATTCAGCTATTGATTTTCAAGGGGAAAATTTAATTGCTGCCATTCTTGCATTGTTAATGGCACAAGCCTCAAACCTGGTACAGTTGGTCAGTACAGTTGGTCATTGGGTGACTAAGGTTAAAATTTAGAAAAGGGGTGGAGCCACAAATAGCCAATCAGATTTGTTTCATTTCAATGCAGATTATTGATGCCAAAGACTGCAAAGTTCACAAACTTGGTCATTGAGTAATTGTGTGTTAGGGTTAGAAAAAGTGGGCACAGCCAACACCAACCAAATACATTCCCAGGCAACGCCGGGTGATCAGTGGGTGGAGACAAATACAAATTTCACTGGGAAAATGTAAACTGCAGCCATTCTTACACATTTTATGGTAGGGTTTTCAAACTTTTCACAGTTGGTCACTGGGTGACTGGGATTAACCACTTCCCAACTGAGGGGTTTTACCCCCTGACCACCAGAGCAATTTTCACCTTTCAGCGCTCCTTCCATTCATTCGTCTATAATTTTATCATTACTTATCGCAATGAAATGAACTATATCTTGTTTTTTTCGCCACCAATTAGGCTTTCTTTAGGTGGGACATTATGCCAAGAATAATTTTATTCTAAATGTGTTTTAATGGGAAAATAGGAAAAAATGTGGGAAAAAATTTATTATTTTTCAGTTTTCGGCCTTTATAGTTTTTAAATAATGCATGCTACTGTGATTAAAACCCATTAAATGTATATGCCTATTTATCCCGGTTATAAAACCGTTTAAATTATGTCCCTATCACAATGTTTGCCGCCAATATTTTAGTTGGAAATAAAGGTGCATTTTTTTCAGTTTTGCGTCCATCCCTAATTACAAGCCCATAGTTTATAAAGTAACAGTGTTATACCCTCTTGACATAAATATTTAAAAAGTTCAGTCCCTAAGGTAACTATGTATGTATTTTTTTTAAATTGTAAATTTTTTATTTTTTTTTTAATTACAAAAAAAAAATAATTGGGGAGTGTGGGAGGTAAGGAGTTAATTTTTTGTGTAAAACAAGTTTATTTGTGTGTAAAAAATGGTTAGGGTGTAGTTTTACTATTTGGCCACAAGATGGCAACATTACCAATTTGTTTCATGCGACCTGCAAGCGTCCTTCCGGACGCTTGCAGGAAGTAGAAAGAGGCTGGGACTTTGTTATTTTTTCACAATGATCGCGCTGCTCAGCCGAGCGGCAGCAGATCATTGCGGGGCTTAGATCAACGAACGGGAATGGATTTTCCCGTTCGTTGATCTCTGGGCGAGCGGGCGGCGTGTTTACGAGCGGGAGCGCGGACAGCGGCGGGAGTGCGCAAAGTACGGATTTCTCCGTCCCTGGGGGTGAAAGGATGGAAAAAGGGGCGGAGAAATCCGTACGCGCGGGGGTAAAGTGGTTAATATTCAGACAAGTGCGTGGAGCATACAAAAGCCAATCAAAATTCACCTATTGATTTTCAAGGGGAATATTTAATTGCTGCCATTCTTGCACTGTTAATGGCACAAGCCTCAAACCTGGAACAGTTGGTCAGTGGGTAACTGGGGTGGAGCCACAGCCTATCAGATTTGTTTCATTTCATTGAAAATTATTGATGCGAAAGACCGCAAAGCTCACAAACTCACAAACTAGGTAATTGAGTAATTGTGTGTTAGGGTTAGAAAAAGTGGGCGGAGCCAACACCAGCCAAATACATACCTGGGCAACACCGGGCCATCAGCTAGTAGTGATATATGATAATATGCTGATTTACAAGAAGTTTTTATGTACGTCCATTTGTGCATTGATAGGTGTCCCGGGGTCCAGCACCGGCTTCCCAGAAAGCCTGGCCAATCGCTGCTCAGTGCTGTTCTATCTGAGCAGCTGTGGTGTGTTTCCACGACGTCTGTGACTCTGGTCACAATCTCCTGGGCTGCTCAGTCCAGTTCTTTCAGTTTAGTTGTCAGTCAGCCTCTCAGTCCAGTAACCAGTCAGTCTGTGACAGAGGCGCTAGGTGTTATATCAACATATGACTGTTAACCTCCCTGACAGTTATCCCCAGCAGGGCCGGCGCTACCATAGAGGCAAAGGAGGCAGCTGCCCCAGGGTCCCAGAGCTTGTAGGGACCCCCAGTGGCTACAAGAGGAAAAAAAAAATTTCAAATCGGCCTTATAGTTTTTGAGAAAATCGATTTTAAAGTTTCAAAGGAAAAAAAAATACACATTTAAAAACCTGCCGACTTTAATGGTTAATAGCAAATCCAATTAAATGCTAGAAACCCTACATTTGCAGGATATGTTAAGGAGATAATTAGGAATAAGAGGAAAAACTATTTTTCAAAAAGACCTTATAGTTTTTGAGAAAATCGAATTTAAAGTTTCAAAGGAAAAAAGTATACTTTTAAATGCGGTAAATGTCACTTTTAGTAGCAAACCTAACTGTAGTGTAATTTTACATGCATCAAACGAAAGCGCAATAAATTTCCTGACGGGGTTTCCAGGGGATCTATACGCAGCCGCAGCGCTTTGGCCAGGGATCGCTATACAGCCGCAATATGGCTGTATGAAGATCCCTGGCATTTTTTCCTAATTTCCCAATTTTTTTTTTATGTTTAGAGTGTGTGAATTTTTATTTTTTTAAATTATGTGGAGTCCCTCCTCCTGAAACTTTTTAAGACCTTGTCCCCCATGCAGGCTGGGATAGCCAGAATGTGGAGCTCCGACCGATTGGGACTTCACACCCTGACTATACCAGCTGCAAAAAAGGTCCCCTAATGCCGATTTTTATTCCGGGGTATATGTTGGGGGGGCCCCCAGGTTTATTTTGCCCTGGGGCCCCATTGTTGCTTAAACCGGCCCTGATCCCGAGCTCAGCTCGGGGTAACCTGCACAGGAGGATTTCTCAGGCCCCGCTGGGCCGATTTGCATAATTTTTTTTTATTGCATGCAGCTAGCACTTTGCTAGCTGCGTGCATATTTCGATCGCCGCCGATTCGCCGCTACTCGCCGCGCCCTTGTGCAGCCTGGCCAATCAGTGCCAGGCAGCGCTGAGGGGTGGATCGGGATTCCCTCTGACGTCCCCACGTCCATGACGTCGGTGACGTCATCCCGCCCAGTCGCCATGGCCAATCGAAGTAGGTAGGGGGATGCCGCTTGTCAGCGGCTATCATGTAGCTATCATGTAGCGAGCCCTGGGCTCGCTACATGATTTTTTTAAAAAAAAGTGCTGCGCCGCCCCCTTGCCAAAATACTTGGAGCAGCAAGGGGGTTAATAACTCTGTTTTTTATTGTCTGATGAGGCAGGGCTATACCTGTGAAACACGTTGCAACATTGTTTTGGAGTATATTAATAAATCTGTGTATTGCTTCGGGGGGTGGTAAGTCCACCACTGCCTCCCTAGCAATTTTAACCATTTTAGTGTATTTTATTCTGTTGGCACCAGTGTTCACTGCATACGATAAGTGTGTATTGATAATTAATGCAAATTTACTACCATATGCATTTTAAAAGGCGAGAGGCTGATCTAAGACTTTACTTTATAGCTACTTTAAACAAAAATACTTGTCCAATCTCTGGAGCTATCGCTGATAGTAGCAAGTAGCAATCACTGAAGTAGCAACTGGAGAGTTGTTTCTGCGTAGAGAAAAATGCCTAACATTTTCCTAGATATGTCCCTGGCACCCCCTCAGATATGTATACGTCTTCTCTGTGTAATGAATGACTTATTGCAAGACTTCTGATGATGAATATTCTACTCTCGTATTTTTGCTAACTTTTCGATGAGCTAATTAATGACACAAAAAGGAGATGAGAATTCTGGGGAATCCTGTGTACTAAACTGTATATTGTTGCCATGGCTTCAAACAAGCATAACTTGGATTTACCAGTATTTATAGCCACTTATACTAGCTGCAGACCCGAATGGGAAAGTAGTTTTTAATAGCATTAAATTACTGATTGGTTTGCTTAGCATTAATAGAGATCGCGGCGATATATTTAAAGGTCTAAAAGATTTTGACGCTTTTGGAACTAAAGCCGCACCAAGCAATATTATTATTTATTTACATAGCTATAACATCTTCCAGAAGTGGGCAGCATAGATACATGAGAAATTCAAAACTCAGGACAATCGGCCAGCTTGTCCTCCCCACATGCTGCTTGGGAGGAGGGGGGGGGGGGGGGTAGGCGCAGGTGGTGGGCGCACATGCAGCAGCTGAGGGGGTAATCAGATACTCACATTGCTGGGATCCAGCACAGCATGTACTACTTACTTCCTGTTCCTGCGTTCCATCCTATAGCAACAGTAAGTATAAGTGCATGCAGCGCTGGATCCCGGCAATGTGAGTATCTGATTACCCCCTCAGCTGCTGCACGTGCGCCAGCCACCTGCACCAAAAGCATCAACATTTTTTAAACCTTTCCAACATTAATTATGCCAATGCATATAAAGAGGTGTCAGATACTTACAATGTAAGTATCGGATTACCCCCTCAGCTGCTGCTTGTGTACCCACCTCTGCGTCTCCCCCTTTTCCTGGCCACCTATAATGGGGCACCTATTCCTGGCTACCCATGCTGGGGGCACCTATAGCTGGCTACCTGTCCTGGGGCACCTATAGCTGGCTACCTGTACTGGGGCACCTATAGCTGGCTATCTGTACTGGGCATCTATTCCTGGCTACCTATACTGGGGGCACCTATAGCTGGCTACCTGTACTGGGGCACCTATAGCTGGCTATCTGTACTGGGGCACCTATTCCTGGCTAAATATACTGGGGGCACCTATAGCTGGCTACCTATACTGGGGGCACCTATTCCTGGCTACCTATACTGGGGTCACTTATTCCTGGCTACCTATACTGTGGGGGCACCTATAGCTGGCTACCTATACTGGGGGCACCTATAGCTGGCTCCCTATGCTGGGGGCAGCTATTCCTGGCTACCAATACTGGGGCACCTATTCTTGGCTACCTATACTGGGGGCACCTATTCCTGGCTACCTATACCGGGGGCACCTATAGCTGGCTACCTATAATGGGGGCACCTATTCCTGGCTACCTATACTGGAGGCTCCTATTCCTGGCTACCCATACTGGGGGCACCTATAGCTAGTTACCTATACTGGGGTCACCTATAGCTGTCTACCTATACTGGGGCACCTATTCCTGGCTATCTATGCTGGGGGCACCTGTAGCTGGCTACCTATACCGGGGCACCTATTCTTGGCTACTATACTGGGGGCACCTATAGCTGGCTACCTATACTGGGGGCACCTATTCCTGGTTACCTATACTGGGGGCACCTATTCCTCTTTACCTATACTGGGGCACCTATTCTTGGCTACCTATACTGGAGGCTCCTATAGTTGGCTACCTATACTGGGGCACCTATAGTTGGCTACCTATACTGGGGCACCTATAGTTGGCTACCTATACTGGGGCACCTATTCCCCGGTACTTTTTCCATGGTTATAAAGAACTACTGACCTTATTGTCAGTATGGGAAATTCTTTGCCATATCAAATTTAAAGGAAAAAATGTCTTTTAATAATATTAAATAAAGAAAAAGACGTGCAACACTAATTTGAGTTTATGGCAATATTAGAGCAAAAGTGAAATATCCCTTTAAACTGCATATCTCTATATATAATTGGCAAGTGTCTCTGCGTCCGTTTTTGTCCATGTCAGTGCTTTTTAGCATTGCGCATGTGCAGGGACAAGACGCAGAGACACTGCCAATGGTGCCGAGAGCCGGAGGACGGGACCAGAAGGGGCGGGCATGTGTGCGCGCGGGCATCATGCGCATGGCGAAGTAATGACAGACCTAGCCTGTTTCTAAGCGGGCTAAGGTGACTAGTTACATAATAAGTACCTGAATCTGTCCTGTGTAAACCCCTGGACAGCAGCTATCAAACTCATCCCGAGGGGAGCAGCACATTACAGCAGATCACATCATTTGCGGTTCCTAGGCAGTATGGACTGTACATAAATTCCCATCTACCTGCATAAGATATTACTGTATTTTTTGGACTATAAGACTCACTTTTATTCCCCCAAAAGTCACTGCGTCTTATAGTTTAAATGCAGGGAGTTCCTGACTTGTGAACACCTGCCAATACGAATCTCTAACCCAACACGATGTGGGGGACTCCCTGTACTGTGCCCATGCAGAGGAGGACACCGGGGGGACAAAAGGAGGACACAAAGGGGCATAGAGGAGGACACAAGGAGGACAGAGAAGGACACAGGAAGACACAAGCCTCACAAGGGGGCATAATCCACAAGACGCCCCTTCGCCATGGATGCTCCAGAATTAGTATATATATTTTTTCCCCTGGTTTTTGTCCTCTAAACCTAGGTGCGTCTTATGGTCAGGAGCGTCTTATAGTACGAAAAATACGCTACATATAAGTACCTGAATCTGACCTGTGTAAACCCCTGGAGAGCAGCTATCAGATTGATCCCAGGAGGAGCAGCACATTACAGCAGATCGCATCATTTGCGCTTCCTCCGCTATATGGGCTGTACAGAAATTCCCATCTACCTGCACAAGTAATCATCTTAACATTGCAGTGGCACTAATTGCCAATTTTCACACGCTTATCTGACATTATTTATTAGGAACAGTGTGGAATAGCTGTGTTGTGTACACACAAGCACAGAACAAGTAATTAAAGTGACGCTGAAGCGAAAAAAAAAAACGTATGATATAATGAATTGTATGTGTAGTACGGATAATTAATAGAACATTAGTAACAAAGAAAATAGTCTCATATTTATTTATCATTTATATAGTTTTTTTTTATAACATTGCATTACATCGCATTCTCTAATATTTGCAGTTTACATACTACACTCAGCCTTCTAAATGATTTCACAGAGCAGGCTAATGCACTTTTGAACTTTCCTCTGCAGAAAAACAAAATACAGTGCCAGACACTTGAGATAATAAGCTTCAGAAGACAGAGCTCTCTGTGACTTTGAAAGTCGGAGAGATCAGTGATGCTCTTTTGCATAGATAATTCCTGTTCTGGAAGGAATATTAGACTCCTATCTCTGCTGCTAATATTTAATTTCTTAGCTGTACTACACATACACATCATTATATCATAAGTTTATTTTCACTTCAGATTCCCTTTAAGCAAGGTGAATTAATCTTTGCTATTAATACTTTTATGCATAGCCCTGAACTGAAGCAATTGCTTTTTTGTTCTCGAAAAAAGTGTTGGTCGCACTTTACACCATGAACTCTGCGGCCCAGCTAATTTTTCATTTTCTGTCAGCATTTCAAGACAAGGGCTGACACATGTACGGTCTAGTACCTTCTGCATTCTCAGGAGGACTAACAGGGTGTGCCAGCGGCAGCGCTCGCCTGTAGCGGGCAGTGGCACTGCCAGTGATGTTTCAGTGACAAAATACCAGCTAACACCTCCCTCCATCAGCAGCCAAACAAACACACCTGTTTCTACAGCAACAGCAAAACAGGCCGTTCCTCTGCCAGCAAGCTCCGGGCTCATAGATCTCATTCCTGCTGGCTTTGTATGCCTATGTGTGTGTGAGTGTGTGGGGCAGAGCAGATTGTTCTCAAAGAATGCAGCAGTCTGGCAGCTGCCGTCCTCTCCTCCTGGCACTGCTGGTCCCCCCACCCTCCCTTGTCCATCAGGCCCCCCTCTGCAGGTTCCATAGCCTGACGTAGGGAAGTCCTCGGCTGAGTGCCCCTGGGTGATCTCCCTGTACACTGTATGCCGGATAGGCTGCAGTGCTAATATTTGCACTAAAGGACAAGTGTGCTTACAAATCACTAGATCAGGAGCCAGGTGTGCCCCCAGTATTAAGTTGCCCCCCTCCTCAGTATAGGTAGCCAGGTGTGCCTCCAGTATTAAGTAGCCCCCCTCCCCAGTATAGGTAGCCAGGTGTGCCTTCAGTATTAAGTAGCCCCCCTCCCCAGTATAGGTAGCCAGGTGTGCCTCCAGTATTAAGTAGCCCCCCTCCCCAGTATAGGTAGCCAGGTGTGCCCCCAGTATTAAGTAGCCCCCCTCCCCAATATAGGTAGCCAGGTGTGCCTCCAGTATTAAGTAGCCCCCCTCCCCAGTATAGGTAGCCAGTTGTGCCCCCAGTATTAAGTAGCCCCCCTCCCCAATATAGGTAGCCAGTTGTGCCCCCAGTATTAAGTAGCCCCCCTCCCCAGTATAGGTAGCCAGTTGTGCCCCCAGTATTAAGTAGCCCCCCTCCCCAGTATAGGTAGCCAGGTGTGCCTCCAGTATTAAGTAGCCCCCCTCCCCAGTATAGGTAGCCAGTTGTGCCCCCAGTATTAAGTAGCCCCCCTCCCCAATATAGGTAGTCAGTTGTGCCCCCAGTATTAAGTAGCCCCCCTCCCCAGTATAGGTAGCCAGTTGTGCCCCCAGTATTAAGTAGCCCCCCTCCACAGTATAGGTAGCCAGGTGTGCCTCCAGTATTAAAGGGAACCTAAACTGAGAGGTATATGGATGTTTCCTTTTAAACAATACCAGTTGCTTGTCAGTCCTGCTGATCTCTTTGGCTGCAGTGGTTGAATCACACACCTGAAACAAGCATGCAGCTAATCCAGTCTGACTTCAGTCAGAGCACGTGATCTAGATGCTTGTTGAGGGGCTGTGGCTAAAAGTATTAGAGACACAGGATCAGCAGCCCCCAGTATTAAGTAGGTAGCCAGTTGTGCCCCCAGTATTAAGTAGCCCCCCTCCACAGTATAGGTAACCAGGTGTACCCCCAGTATTAAGCAGCTCCCCTCCCCAGTATAGGAAGCCAGGTGTGCCCCCAGTATTAAGTAGTTCCCCTCCCCAGTATATGTAGCCAGGTGTGTCCCCAGTATTAAGTAGTTCCCCTCCCCAGTATATGTAGCCAGGTGTGTCCCCAGTATTAAGTATTTCCACTCCCCAGTATATGTAGCCAGGTGTGTCCCCAGTATTAAGTATTTCCCCTCCCCAGTATATGTAGCCAGGTGTGCCTCCAGTATTAAGTTAACCCCCTCCCCAGTATAGGTAGCTACAGTAGATGTGCCTCCAGTGTTTTGTACCCCCCTCGCCAGTATAGGTAGCTATGTGTGCCGCCAGTATTAACCTCCTTGGCGGTAACCCCGATCACCGCCGCCCCGCGCTTGACCGCCGCTATCCCCGCGCTCGATCGCCGCTATCCGTCGCGCCGCGCCCCCCCCCCCCCCCCCCCCGACCCCGTGCGCTGCCTGGCCAATCAGTGCCAGGCAGCGCTGAGGGGTGGTTCGGGACTCCCAATGACGTCCCGACGCCGGTGACGTCATCCCGCCCCGTCGCCATGGGAAGCCCTCCAGGAAATCCCGTTCTTTGGGATTTCCTGGAGGTAGCCAGGTGTGCCCCCAGTATTAAGCAGCCCTCACCACAGTATAGGTAGCCAGGTGTGCCCCCAGTATTATGTAGCCTTCCTCCAAGGACTTCACCCGGTCTCTTCCACCAGGCTGTTCCAGCACTGAGACCCCCAAAGCACATCTACACTGCGCCTGTGCCGTAGCACCAACTCATTTGGGTTGTGGTGGAAAAAGCGAAGCTTGCCCAGTAAGATGGACCCAATCAGGCTCAGCTTTTTCTGCAAAATACTTATCGGGTCCATGCTGCTTTGCATGTACAAGTCACTGACAAGCCCTTGAACGGGTTGTGGAGGAGGACAGGGAAGCCTCTGGAGCTGGAGGATCTAGGCTTCCTCCTCCCAAAGTGTGTCCCATAGGGGCACTTTTTCCCTCTACAGTTACACTTTAAAAATCCCTGCATGCTCTAATAACTATTAATCAACAGAGGATAATTAAAGAGAATCTCTGACAGTTTGCTGTCTGTGAACCTCGGATGCAATGTGGGAAATAATTGCTTTTTCAAACTGCCAAGCAAGCAACATCTCCCTTTTTGCATAGAACTCTCAGTATTGAACATTCCATACAGATAACCTGGCAGAACTAAAGATGTCACCACCAGTGATAAATGTCAGAATGTAAGTTAGGGTTAGGAAAGATTTTGCAATGGACAAACACTGACTAAATAATCTATAAATGAATATTGTAAGCAATGAGCAATTTTATTCATTGTGTTAATTTCACTGCAGTTCCTCTTTAAGCAATAATTATGCTGTTGTAATGTGAAAAACTCTCTTCTGTTATTTTCTGCAAATTTTAACAGAAGAACTTACCGTAATTGCATGGCAGTGCATATATGTGATTCTGAATCTGGAATATGGGGGGGTGCAATTACAAATGGTAAGGCCATTCTGCCCATAGTAAATCCCACAGTAAATCCTCCTCCCCCTGCTGGTAACATGCAAGAAGCACAGCCAGAGAAGGATTAAAGTGGGATTGTCACCATAAAAATCAAATTTCAACAGCAGCTGTATTACGTGATAAAGATGCTAATCCTGCATTCAAAACTTTCAAAACTTTTCCTGCTGTTATGGTTTTGAGTTAGCACAAAAATTAGGAGCACTGGCCCTTTAATAGCCATTGCCAAAAAGTTGCATGCTGGGGGATCTTTTTATCTATAATATTTTCCTCCTCTTCCCTTTATTCCCCCCTCCTTCTAATGACATAATACAATGCACTTCCTAGTATATACCTCAGTGGGAGTGTCTGAAGACTCTGGGAAGAGGGGTTGTAACGAATACACAATTAGCAACAGAAAGAAAAAAGTGAGGGAGGAAATTATGTCAGGAGGTTGAAGATAACAAAGATGGAAACTGCCTAGAATAGGATTCTCTGCTTTTCCTTTATAAAATTCACAGGAATCATAACGTGCATAGCACAATACATCTGTTATGTAAATAGAACTAATATTTATCTACTTATATATGTGGTTTTTTTTTCTAGGTTAGCATGGGTGCCACTTGTTCTTTAAGATGAAGTGGGACCTGAGGCAAGATAGCACTTTTTGCCCACTGCTGATAGTCACCTGCCTTTTTTTAGTAAGATTTGTTGGGTTCTAGCATCCACCAGGCCCTAGACTCTCTCCAGGCCCTAGGCAGCTGCCTAGAATTGCCTTGTGGATGATCAAACTCTGAGCACAGCACATGTGTGGATGTTTGACCAGCCCAACACTGGAGCAGGTAACCTACTCCTTCGTTGCGATCACCTGTATGGGGTTGGGGCAAACAGCAGCTGCACTGATAATGCCCACATAAAGTAACACACAAAAGTAAATCATTGAACTAAATTTAAGACATACAAAATAATAATAATAAAAAAGGGCACTATTAGGAGCTGAGGAGTTTCATTCATTTTTTGTTGTGGATGTTTTAGGCATAGAGTAATCACACACACTGGCAGATGCAGTTGCCTGGTGATTTAAAAGATCACACTTGTCCTTTTTGTCTTTTTAGGGCCTAGTAAGCGAGGTTGATGCTGGGTACACACGTTGCGTTCCCGCACTCGATTAGGAGGAGACAGGCCCGGCACATCTTTAGATCAGACTCTGTAGTTGTAATGAGCAAATATAACTGGCAGAGTGTATAGAATTACAATTTACATACAAAAACTGTTTTTTATGTTAAAATCTTTCAATAAGAAGCATATTTACTACTGAAGTGCTGATATAGCAGCACCTTATACTGTAACTGGACCCCAGATATTAGGGAAATAGCCCAGTATCATGAGTTCCTGTACCTTTGTGGCCCCAGTCCTACCACCTGGCTTAACCCTAATCATACATCCTGCCCTTTGCCTAACCCCTCCTCTCTTTTGTGCCTAACATTAAAGGGGAACTGAAGAGAGAGGTATATGGAGGCTGCCATGTTTATTTCCTTTTAACCACTTCAGGATTCGGCGTACGCTTAACTACGCCCCTGAATCCTGAAGTGGATTGCATGGAAACGGCCGCTCCTATGAGCGGCCGTTCCATGTCAGTTCACGGAGCATGTCTCCGTGAACACCCTGCGAGCCGCCGATCGCGGCTCGCAGGGTAAATGTAAACACACGGGGAAGATCTTCCCCGGTGTTTACATATATACGGCGCTGCTGCGCAGCAGCGCCGTAGAGGAGATCGGCAATCCCCGGCCTCTGATTGGCCGGGGACCGCCGGCACCTGATAGGCTGAAGCCTATCCTATCCGGCGCAGGACGGAACTCCGTCCTGCGCCGCTCGCAGAGGGAGAGAGAGGGAGGGAAGGGGAAGGAGGCCAGGAAGCGCTGCGGAGGGGGGCTTTGAAGAGCCCCCCCGCAAGCGCAAGCAGCCGGCGGCGATCAGACCCCCCCGGCCCCCAGCAGGACATCCCCCTAGTGGGGAAAAAAGGGGGGAAGTCTGTTCGCCCTGGCTGCTAGCTGATCGTTGCTGCGGGCTGGAGAGCCCACGCAGCACCGATCAGCAAAACCACCCCCTGGCACAGAAGTGATTAAGCAATACCAATTGCCTGGCAGCCCTGCTGATCCTCTGCCTCTAATACTATTAGCCATAGCCCCTGAACAAGCATGCAGCAGATCAGGTGTTTCAGACTTTAAAGTCAGATCTGACAAGACTAGCTGCATGCTTGTTTCTGGTGTTATTCAGATATTACTGCAGAGAAATAGACCAGCAGGGCTGCCAGGCAACTGATATTGATTAAAAGTAAGTAAATATGGCAGCCTCCGTATACCTCTTACTTCAGTTCCCCTTTAACTCTTCCTGACCACTATGGCGCTACCAGTACCCCTAAATGTAACCATGTACCCAATAACAACTCTTCCAAAACAAATTCCTAATCTTACTTATGAATCTACCCTTAAATTTTAATTCACTGAAGAACTTCCTCTTTGCTCTAAAAGATTAGCCACAGTATAATAACCTTTATGGGGAAAGACATCCTCATTACCATTTTTGGAAATCCTAAATAAACCTGAAATTTTACTTGGTTATACTTTTGCAAAAGGCACTAAACAGGTTGTAGAGTTGCCTCAGCAGAGCTCATCTGCAGTCTATTCACAATTGCTGATAAGAACTAATTAGATAGGTTGATCCTAAAAAAACACAGAACACAGAGAAGTGAATTTCTTTAGCAACTACATGTGGAATAAAGATTTTCATTGTGTGTTATTCAAGAGTTCAGCGATGAAAAAAAAAACAGAGGTGCCAAAGGAATAAAAGTAGCTGAAAATGTTAAAAATAGAGGAGGTAGCAGTGGACTTACCTCCTCCAAGTAGACACAAGATATTGTTGATGTTATTCAACAAAGCAATTTTATTCACATACTCCAAAGTGCAGTGCAACACGTTTTGCAGAACTGACCCCACTTTATCAGGCAATTAGACGGAACATACAACAAATGCAGGTCTAGATCAAAGTCAAGTGCCTCTTGTCTGAGTCCACCCTTGGTGGAGGTGTGTTTCTCCTTTTTCTGATCTACAGAGAGTGAATTCTTAATCCTGAGTGGGGTCAGGTCTAATCTCCCCACCTGCGTATACAGGGGTTGCCTGAGAGGTAAACCTGGTTTGTGAGTATAATCATACTTGCTTTTTTTATATATCCACCTATTGCCACTACTTATTGCACACACTACTGTATATTGGGCTTTCGGTGTTTCCTTTTTGTATTCAAGAGTTCAGGTTCACTTTAAACCTACCCGCAATGCTTTACGCTCCCTTATCGACCCTCTAATCTACTGTTAAACGTAGCCTACCCCAATAATGTTCCTAACCATGTTAACACTCATTTTAACCTTAATTGACCCTGCACCTAGCAATACCCTCCCCAGCTATCACCTTCTGAAATCAAATAAATTACTGATACCTGTTGGGGCAGAGCAGTCTAAATAATTACTGTGGCATGATCTGCACCTACATGAACGCCTGTGGAAACCACCGCTCCATGGTAACATAACTGACATTAAAGGATAGAGCAATTATAACAAAGTTCACCCGTAATGTTTCCCATCAATCATTTTTAGTTTCCTAAAATAATTACAGCTCATTTCAGCAATTCTTGAGTTCTAGGATCTAGCAGAGCCTAGTGCCAGAAGCTGCTTTGCTTGTATGCGCTCCAGCAGCTGTGGCGTTGTTTAACCACTTGATGACCGCAGTGTTAAACCCCCCTAAAGACCAGGCTGTTTTTTTGCAACACTGGGCTGTGCAGGCTTTTCAGCCTCCTGCACAGCCCAGCTAAGAAGTATGGCGATCGGACTCACCTCCTATTTTTGTCCCTAAGGGGACATGCTGCCGGAGGGGTCCAATCGCTGCTGTCACATTTTTTTTTCTCAGCCTGTATCAGGCTGTTTATTTCTCCCTCCCTCCTCCCCTTCCCTCCTCCCCTCCATGCAGAGAGTTGAACAGGATGGCGATCCGTCCTGTTCCGCCTGTCATAGGCATCAGCCTAGGAGAGGACGGCGATCCCCGGCCAATCAGAGGCCATGGATCGCCGATCTCGTACAGCGCTGTACGCTTGTAAACAAAGGGGATTTCTTTCCCCTTTCGCTTCACGGAACTCCTCTCCATGAACGGGCAGGGAATGATCGCTCATGCGCGCGGCCGTTCCCTGCCAAACTGCAGCTCCAGGACTTGTCGCCAATTGCCGTTAGGTGGTCCTGGGGCTGCCGCCATGGTCACGCCCATTGGCGTGAGGCGGTTTTCAAGTAGTTAAATAAACATTTTGTTTACGAATTGTCTGTCAGAATAAACAGAAAGCCGTACCCAAAGCTGTGTCTGTCTACCAAGCTGTGCTGGAGCTGGAGAGCAGCCAACGTGTTTATCAGATGCCCACCACTTCTGGACTTCTGATGCTGATTTTCAGAAACAGATAACATCTTGAACCAGGGATTTTAAAAGGTAGCACAACAGACACACCTTATCAAAACTGTTATATTTTCTTATCTCTTTTAAAGAGGAACTTTAACCAAAGATTGAGCTTCTTTCCAAGCTGATACCCCCTTTCCCACCAGAAATCTTTACCTTTTCTCAAATAGATCATCTGGGATCCTTGTGGCTGATATTGGGGTGAAACTCCTCCCACAGTTTGATGTCATGACCATAGTCCTGACAGTTGGCTGTCTGAGAACCTCACTGCATTGTGGAAATAATGACTTTTTCCAACTGCCAAGAAAGCAGTATCTCCCTCTTTGCATTGAACTCTCTGTAAGGGCTCAAACCCACTAGCAGCCTTTTCTAAGTGTTAGTGATTTGAAAAAGCTCTTGCTAATGCATTGCTATAGGGGATTTTTATAAAATCACATCGCTCAAGTGGGATCACACCCATAGCATTACATTAGCAAGAGCTTTTCAAACCACAAAGTTCTCAGAAAAGCGCTCCTAGTGGCTTCCAGGCCTAACACCCATACAGATCACCTGGCAGAACTAAAAATGTCACCACTATTAGTAGTAGTAGTAGTAGTAGTGATAAATTACAGAATGTAAATCAGGGAGAGGAAAGATTTTACAATAGGCAAACACTGACAAAGTGAATATTGTAAAAAAATAGGCAATTTTATGCATTATGTTATTCTCACTACAGTTCCTCTTTAAAGGACAGATGCGAGGAAAAAAAAAACATGATCTACTAACCTGTGTCTTCCTCCAGCCCCTGGCAGCCTATCTGTTCCTCGACGCAGCTCCGGGGTCCCCTACGTTGCAGATGCCGACCTCGCTGGCATCTTCTGCACGTGCGTGAGCAGAATGCTTCAGGCTACGTGAGCAGCACGCTCGTGCAGGCGCAGAAGATGCCAACCTTGCGAGGTTGGCATATGCAACAAAGGGAACCCGGGAACACTGGCTGGGAGCAGAGCTGCAGCGAGGGACAGATCGACTTCCTGGGGCTGGAGGAAGCTCCAGGTAAGTAGATCTTGTTGGGTTTTTCTTTCCTCGGACCTGTCCTTTAAGGCTTACCGTATCTTTTTTCACCTATATTTCTAAGAATCAAACACCTTGTTATTTAATTTCCAGCAGAATTTTAGAATAAAATTTCTAAAATTCTGCTGGAAATTAAATAACAAGGTGTTTGATGTTTGAAAATGATCATTTTCATAAGTGAGATATAATGATGAGGATCATCTGGAAAGGGATCAATTAAGGAAACATTTGAATTATTTTATTTCAGGGCAATTAACTTTTTCACCTGAGTCATCTCCTAGGAGATAACATTTATCTTCGCTTTAAAGAGAGCCCAAGGTGGGCTCATATAATAAAAAAAAAATAGGCTACCTGATCTGGGGGGCTGGGCAGATCAGGTAGCCACTACCCATTCTGCTCTCCGCCGCTCCTGAGGCCTGCTGGGGCCCGCTTTCACTTTTGTGACCTCTGGGTCATGATGCCGGAAGGAGAGATCTCTCTCTGCCAGCACGTAAGGAGGCGAGGGAGCGGCAGGGGACGTGGCCAGGGAGAGAGAGCTGCCCAATGGCAGCTCTGGAAAGCCTGCAGAAAAAAGTTGGTGAAAAAGTGCTATGAAAATTATTTTGAGTGTTTTCTTACTTGCTGGTGGCTTAACCACTTCACCTTGAAGGTTTTTTCCCCTTAAAGGGAGGGTTCACGGAGAACTAAAAATACTAATCCACTTACCTGGGGCTTCCTCCAGCCCATGGCAGGCAGGACGTGCCCTCGACGCCGCTCCAGAGGCTCCCGGTCTTCTCCGGTGGCTCACCCGACCTGCCCAGGCCGGCTTCCAGGTTGAGCTCTTGTGCGCTCCAATGTGCATCTCACGTGGTCACTCTGACGTCATTGGACGTCCTCCAGGCTGTACTGCGCAGGCGCAGTAGTTCTGCGCCCACTCAGTACAGTCCGTAGGATGACCGATGACGTCAGCGCAACTGCG
Source organism: Hyperolius riggenbachi (assembly GCF_040937935.1). Lineage (NCBI taxonomy): Eukaryota > Metazoa > Chordata > Amphibia > Anura > Hyperoliidae > Hyperolius > Hyperolius riggenbachi. Next base: position 236,292,304 of record NC_090653.1, on the reverse strand, counting down.
TGAGACGCATGTTGGAGCGCAAGGAGAAACCCGACCAGGAAACCGAGCTGGTCAGGTTGGGTGAGCCACCGGAGAAGACCGGGAGCCTCCGGAGAGGCGTCAAGGGCGCGTCCTGCCTGCCACGGGCTGGAGGAAGCCCCAGGTAAGTGGATTAGTATTTTTATTTTTGTTTAAAACTCTGTGAATCTTCCCTTTAAAAAAAAACCACAGCAATATTTACCTGTCAGCGCTCCTTCCATTCATTCGCCTATAACTTTATTACTACTTATCACAATGAAACAATCTATATCTTGTTTTTTTCGCCACCAATTAGGCTTTATTTGGGGGGTACTTTTTACTAAGAATTATTTTTTTCTAAAAGTGTTTTAACAGGAAACATAAAAAAAATGGAAAAAATTCATAATTTCTCAGTTTTCGGCCATTATAGTTTTAAAATAATACATGCTAACGTAATTAAAACCCACACATTTATTGCAATGTTTAACATTTTTCCCTAGTACAATGTATTGCACCAATATTTTATTTTGAAATAAGGGTGCATTTTTTCAGTTTTGCGTCCATTTCCAATTACAAGCCCATAATTTATAAAGTAATGGTAATATACCCTCTTTACAACTCTTTGTATAAAAATGCTTTTAATAATTTGGTAGCTATTGGGGAGTGTGGGAGGTCAGGGTTAATTTCAAATGTAAAAATAAGATAAAAAGGATCCTTTATTGAAAAAAAAAATGTAGATGTAATTTTACAATTTGGCCACAAGATGTCCTCATAGGTAACTTCAGTATGTGTACTATTCGTACGCAAACCGGAAACACTGCATGGACGGTCTTTATAAATGAAGGCGCCGTCTAATAGACGGTGGCGATCATTCACACAGGGACTTAGATCAATGAATGGGATTGATCTAGCGGCTACTGATCGACGGTAACGAGCGCCGGGAGGCGAGCGGGAACACGCGGTGGGAAGGGATGTAGCTGCTACGTCCCTGCACATAGTTATGGCGTTTTGCAGGGACGTAGTTACTAGTTCCGGGGGAGGGGAAGTGGTTAAAGGGCATTTTATGACAAGGTGTGAAAATATCACCTAGATCAACTCAGTAGAAAAAGTGAATTGCATGTGGTCCTTGGGCCCATATGCAAATAACTTTTCCTCCTGAGTTTTCTCTTAGGTGGTATTTTCAAACTTGTCTATAAAAAGCCTTTTAAAGTGGTATAAAACCCTGACATAATATTCAATAAAAACATGTTTTCCTACTTTTTATATGCCATACAGTTATCATATTTGCATTTGTGCATAAGTATTATTATTCATTTAGAGATTACAAGTTCCCAAAAGTACAGTTTTTTGCTTTGAGTGCTGACTTTGCATTTTATTCATAACTTGTTTTATTCACTATGTATTGAAGGCAGAAATGCTTTGAGTGTCTGTCTGTGTCCAGAAGCTTCTGCACAGTCAGAGAATGTGTCACATTCCTCACTTGATACAATTAAGTAAACACAAGATAACGTTATCTACACTTAGGATGCATCTAGATTTCTCTGCACTGAACTTTGAAGTCCTGTGTGTAACCCTTTGAATGCTGTGCTAGTAAAAAAAATGCTGGTAGTCTATAATATGCTGTAAATATTTTTTTTAGAGCTAAGAAGAAATGCTGGTTTTCATTCCATTTTAAGCCAGTAAGAAAATACTCAAAATAACTTTGCTAGTACTTTTTCATCTACTTTCTGATACTTTTTCAATTGCAAAGTGCTAAAACGTTACAGCGTAATGTCACCGTGGATGCGCGCCCATAACGCCCTGGTGCCATCACGTCAGATCGCATGCTTCCGGCGCAATGCATCGCACTGCATCCAATCTGAAATGCCACATAGATTTTCATTGCTTTAGCATTACTCTGCAGTGAAAAAAAGGTAACACAAGGCAATGAAACCCCGAGAAAGGGGACTTACTAGAAACCTCTCCCACTTCCGTAACTTTACTTTCAGGGCCGGTTCTCTCATGAAGCAAGGTGAAACATTTGCATCAGGCGCAGAGATTTCAGGTGCAGCATTTTTGTACTGTATGTACCTTCCTGAGGAGGAATGGAGCGGCTGAGGGTGAGCAGTGTGTTTGTCACAGACTCACAGCCAGCCAATGTATAGTGTTGAGCTGCAGCATGTCATGTGAGAACATTAAGTGAAGCAGAGTAAATTGTTGGGCGCTGTGCGATCATTCCAAATTGGGGTGGGCAGACAAATCCTCACAAGTTTGCCTCAGGCAGCAAAAAGTCTAGAACCAGCCATTTTTACTTTTATAAAAGTGTATTCTATATTCTTCTTATTTGAAGAATTCCACTGGTCTTCCTAAACTTGAGGGAGTCACATGGGATGACAGCACCCGTCAGATCACCATGGATGTCGCTGTGTTATTTACTAACACTAACAATCTCTGTCACTTATGAGCAATGACACTTGTGCACTGTGCATGATCAGGCAGAGTCACCGCACACTACTCACGCTCCTTGGCTCCTGTGCTCCATATAGATAGGGATGTGATGCCAAAGCATGTTCCAGACAAGCTGTACCAGACCAGACAGAAAGTCAGATCAATCTTAATTAAAGGGAACCTGTCAGGGCAGCTTTTCCCTGGCTGCTGTCCAGGGCTGGAGGCTGCCATTGCCCGATTCCTAGAAGCAGTGCTAGTTCCGGGACAGGTATGTCAGTGTGCATAATGCTGCAGAGGTCTGCTCTGGCCTGGAGCTAGCACTGTTTTCAGCAGTGAGGAAGTGACACCCTGCAGCACTGGATGAGAGCTGCGGCAGGTAGCAGCTGTCCCAACAGGTTTCCCTTATAGACGGGAATGTATGGGAAATGGGTGAGGCTACTCAGTATTAACACTGAGCTGAGATGGGCTAAATTACCCAAGCTGCTGAAGAATCTTTACTTTCAGAAGTGTGAAATAGGCTGCAAATATTAACATGAACCCTCTTTAAAAAGCCAGTAATAAAATAACTACTTGCAAATAACTTGTATAAAAAGTGATACTGAAGACTTGCCTGTTATCCATTAAACGTTTTTGTGGTCAGTAGATTCATATTCTTAGTTCATGTTTGAAATCTCTGACGTTTTGTTTGGTTGGAGGTAGAGTTGGGCCGAATGGTTCGCCGGCGAACGTGGTTCGCGCGAACTTAGGTGGTTCGCGTGCGGGTACCGCACGCGAACGTTTTGCGGAAGAAGTTCGGTTCGCCCCATAATGCACCTGAGGGTCAACTTTGACCCTCTACATCACAGTCAGCAGGCCCAGTGTAGCCAATTAGGCTACACTACCCCCTGGAGCCCCACCCCCCTTATATAAGGCAGGCAGCGGCGGCCATTACGGCCACTCGTGTGCCTGCATTAGTGAGAGTAGGGCGAGCTGCTGCAGTCTCTCATATAGGGAAAGATTAGTTAGGCTTAACTTCTTCCTGGCTGCATACCTGTTCTGTTCAGTGAGCCCTCAGCCCACTGCATACCTGTACTGTGATCCTGCCACTGCATACCTGTTCAGTGATCCTGCCACTGCATACCTGTTCTGTGAACCCACCCACCACCACTGCATACCTGTTCAGTGATCCTGCCACTGCATACCTGTTCTGTGAACCCACCCACCACTGCATACCGGTTCAGTGATCCTGCTGCCACTGCATACCTGTTCTGTGAACCCACCACTGCATACCTGTTCAGTGATCCTGCTGCCACTGCATACTTGTTCTGTGAACCCACCCACCACCACTGCATACCTGTTCAGTGATCCTGCCACTGCATACCTGTTCTGTGAACCCACCACTGCATACCTGTTCTGTGAACCCACCCACCACTGCATACCTGTTCAGTGATCCTGCTGCCACTGCATACCTGTTCTGTGAACCCACCCACCACTGCATACCTGTTCAGTGATCCTGCCACTGCATACTTGTTCTGTGAACCCACCCACCACCACTGCATACCTGTTCAGTGATCCTGCCACTGCATACCTGTTCTGTGAACCCACCCACCACTGCATACCTGTTCAGTGATCCTGCTGCCACTGCATACCTGTTCTGTGAACCCACCCACCACTGCATACCTGTTCAGTGATCCTGCCACTGCATACTTGTTCTGTGAACCCACCCACCACCACTGCATACCTGTTCAGTGATCCTGCCACTGCATACCTGTTCTGTGAACCCACCACTGCATACCTGTTCTGTGAACCCACCCACCACTGCATACCTGTTCAGTGATCCTGCTGCCACTGCATACCTGTTCTGTGAACCCACCACTGCATACCTGTTCTGTGAACCCACCACTGCATACCTGTTCAGTGAACCCGCCACTGCATACCTGTTCTGTTCAGTGGACCCGCCACTGTATACCTGTTTAGTGAACCCGCCACTGCATACCTGTTCTGTTCAGTGGAGTTTGGTGTGTCAGTGTGAAGCAGTACCTTAATTACACTACCTGATTGATGTATACACATGCAAGATGTTTTAAAGCACTTTAGGCCTGTCATTTAGCATTCAATGTGATTTCTGCCCTTAAAACGCTGCTTTTCGTCAAATCCAGATTTTTCCCGGGGACTTTTGGCGTGTATCCCACTCCGCCATGCCCCCCTCCAGGTGTTAGACCCCTTGAAACATCTTTTCCATCACTTTTGTGGCCAGCATAATTATTTTTTTTTTTCAAAGTTTGCATCCCCATTGAAGTCTATTGCGGTTCGCGAACTTTAACGCGAACCGAACCTTCCGCGGAAGTTCGCGAACCCGGTTCGCGAACCTAAAATCGGAGGTTCGGCCCAACTCTAGTTGGAGGAAGTGTACCTCTCTATCTGAGTTCCTCAGGGTATGAGCACAGCTGTTACAGTTCCCCAAAATCTTTAGTTCTTTGTATAGTTGTTAATTACAAGCAAGATACAATAAAACCCCCATTATCCAGCACCAACAGGGATTGGCTGATGCTGGATAAGTGTAGTTTCGGTTGCTTGAGAGTCAATGTTAAAAATAGGCTTAGCTAAAAAACAGTACTATAACCCACACTGTATACTTACCATAAACTCTGTGTTAATGTTAAAATAAAGTAACTAAAACAAATTAAGACAAAGGACAGACTTAACTTGAGATCTTCCGCTGACCTAATGCAGCTCTTCTTGAGTGAGAGCTAAACATGAAAATTTGATTTGCCTGGTTCTTACATGAGAAGAGAGATCTAGTGGGATGACGTTCTTGATGCCTGTGGAACCTCTAGGAGCAAATATTCTAGTCATCTAAAACCTAGGTTCTCAACGTGTGGTACGCGTACCCCAGGGGTTACTTCTGATGGGTCCAGGGGGTACTCAGGCTTGATATACTTAACCAAGAATAACAAATTTAGGGTTTTAGAAAATTATAACTCTTATTTAAACAACACCGAATGAGAATTTCAGCTAATTAAAAGCAATAGTAAATGCTTGGAAATTGTTTAGAACCAATTATCATGTACTACAATTAAACATATATTTGTCAAGGGGTACTTGTGATAATGTTTACTATCCTAGGGGGTACTTGGTGAATACAGAGTTTTAAAAGGGGTACATACCAATAAAATGTTGAGAAACACTGATCTAAAACATCCATATCTGCATAAAAAAGGGACTAAGACACAAGGAGGTATTTCTTTCTTATGATATACTGTTCAAGGGCTTTAGATCCACCTGGGGGGGGGGGGGGGATTGTTGGTTAAGGGTTAGAAATCACCTTAATAAAAACGCAAATATCTCAAAAACTATAGAAGATAGAAAGATGATATTTGCAACACAAAGGAGCGCATGCACATACCTGTTTCATGTCTGTAGGTTGTTGTATAGGGGCTGAGTGATGATTTTGTTTTGGAAATAATAAGTACTTAATAAGGAATAGGTTCCCTGATGACGGCGCAAGGCCGAAACCGGTAGGAACTGGAGACTGGGCAACTTATATAAGATAGTTTATGGATTTTAAATGTGTACTGGGTTACACTATATGCTTTTAACTACTTTTTACCACCCTCAGACCATCACCTTCTCACCTTCAACCTCCTCACGGAAGGCACCTCTAAATTAGCCACCCACCCACCTGGTCGATGGCAGCGAGACCTACGCAAGCTCAACCCTAGTGTCCTTGCTGACCCCCTCCATGCCCTCTCCTCCACTCTCCCCACCCTAACCTGTCCTAATCTCGCAGCAGCTCAGTATCACCAAACTCTCTCATCAGCCCTAGAGAAAGCTGCTCCACCAATATTTCGCCGCAACCGACCCCCTAACCCCCAGCCCTGGCGCACTACCCATACTCGCAACCTCCAGAGGAAAGCACGCGCCGCTGAATGGAAATGGAGAAAAACTAGACTTAACCAGGATTTCCTACAGTACAAGACCAACCTGCTGCAGTTCCACACTGCCCTTGCTCATGCGAAGCAGGAATACTTTAGCAAGCTCATCGGAGCACAAGCTTCCAACCCCCGGCGTCTTTTTGCCACTTTCAACTCCCTGCTTAAACCCACCCCCCCCCCCCCCCCCCCCACCCTCCGTTTCCTCCCTCTCTGCCTACAGATTTAGCCACCCACTTCACCAACCAAATTGTCTCCATCCGCCAGGAAATATCCAATCTCCAATCTTCACCTCCAACCCCCTCCCACCCAACTCCTCCTCCACCCTATCCTCCCCTCACATCCTTCCATCCTACTACGACCGAGGAAGTCAACCACCTACTGCAGACTTCCCATACCACTACTTCCCCCCTTGACCCCATCCCTTCCGATTTACTCCAGCCTCACTTCACAGAATTGGCCCCAGTCCTCACTACCCTGTTCAACCTCTCCCTATCCACAGGCACCTTCCCCTCAGACTTCAAGCAGGCCACTGTACTACCCCTGCTCAAGAAACCCTCCCTCGACCCTTCACTACCCTCCAACTACCGCCCTATCTCCCTCCTCCCCTTTGCCTCAAAACTCCTTGAGCGCCTGGTTCACAAACGCCTGACCCAGTACCTCAATGCCAACTCACTGCTAGACCCACTCCAATCTGGATTTCGGCCTGCCCACTCAACCGAAACTGCTCTCACCAAAGTGGTCAACGACCTTGCCTTAGCTAAAGCTGAAGGTAAATACTCCATTCTCCTCCTCCTTGACCTGTCAGCAGCTTTTGACACAGTAGATCATCCCCTACTCCTCCAGTCCCTCCAGTCCTTGGGCATTCACGATCTCGCCCTGTCCTGGCTTTCATCCTACCTCTCCAACCGCTCCTTCACGACCGTCTTCAATGAGTCCTCTTCCACCCCCAACCACCTCTCGGTGGGAGTCCCCCAAGGTTCGGTCCTTGGCCCCCTACTGTTCACCCTATACACATCCTCCATTGGCAAGGTTATCTCCTCCATGGGTTTTAACTATCATCTGTATGCAGATGACACCCAGATCTACCTCCACACCCCTGACATATCCACCACTACCATGGACAAGGTCTCCTCCTGCCTATCAGCCATCTCCTCCTGGATGTCCGCTAGGTTCCTGAAACTAAATCTAGACAAAACTGAATTTATGATCTTCCCACCCCGGCCATCCACGAACCTCCCAGATGTGCATGTCACTGTTAACCACACTACCATTCGCCCTACCTCTCAAGCCCGCTGTCTGGGTGTCACCCTGGACTCCGCACTCTCCTTCACTTCCCACATCCAAAACCTCACTAAGTCCTGCAACTTCCACCTTCGTAACATCTGTAAGATTCGCCCTTTCCTGACCTCTGCCACCACCAAACTCCTCATCCATGCCCTCATAATTTCCCGCCTTGACTACTGCAATGCCCTGCTGTCTGGTCTCCCTATGACCTGAACAGCCCCACTGCAGTCCATCATGAATGCGGCAGCCAGAATTATCCACTGCTCCCATCGCTCCACCACGGCGGATCCGCTCCTAGAATCCCTCCACTGGCTTCCTATCCAGTCCAGAATCAGATTCAAGATACTGTGTCTGACCTACAAATCTGTCCACAAAACCTGTCCAACCTACATTTCCGATCTTACTCAGAGGTACACACCTAGCCGCTCACTCCGCTCTTCCAATGAACTTTGCCTAACCGCCCCCCGAATCACCCAGTCCCATGCACGCCTCCAGGACTTCTCAAGAGCTGCTCCAACACTATGGAACTCCCTACCTCCACCCATTAGGGCAGCCCCCTCCTTCAACATCTTCAAGAAAGCCCTCAAAACTCACCTTTTCACTCTGGCCTACCACCCCTCACAAGTGCTCTAAACCTACAGCTGAACTCTGGTCCCCTACCATTCGTGTCCTTACCTCTCCCTCTAGATTGTAAGCCTTTGGGCAGGGTCCTCCTCCTTTTGTGTCCTACCTGATCTTGCACCTCCATTACTGTGCACCCATGCTATGCATCTGAGTGAACCTAACCTGCCTAATCTCCATGCTCCATCCAGTGACTGACTAAGCATTACCTTGTACTCATACTATGGTGTGTGATCTGGTTTTCTTGTATTCCTGTATTGTCATATTGCTGTATGTCACCCCTAAATATTGTCTGTAACCTAAATTAATGTTCAGCGCTGCGTAATATGTTGGCGCTTTATAAATACAATAAATAATAATAATACTAAGGGTCCCTGTCAAAAGGACCCTGGAAGTAAGTCATTGTATATGTGATGTAGATTCAGCTTCTAATAAATGTTTATGTGATTCTTGGATGGAGAAGTGACCTTTCTCGATTTATTTCTGGTGATGGTCACTGTGGAAATATGCTTTTGAGCACTGTGGGGTTACTGCAGATGCTGATTTGAGTACCAAGCGCTGTGGATGTGTATGCATTTAACATATTTAATATTATATATTAGATAAAGTTGAAAAAAAAAAAACCACTTTGTTATAGATAATATTTTACCATTTCGGCTTCAGCCCACACCCTTTTTTTCTGGCACCCTTATTTAATGTATGCCTGTTACAGTATTATCATGTACATTAGTCAGCTTATGCTGGAGTTTTGGTATCTTGTGTTGAGTGGTGTATAGTGCAACAGAATTGTATTATAATCAAGTCCAGCAATGTGGTCACATTAGTGGTGTAGTATCCTGTATAGTAAATGATGTATTAAAATGATAGTCAGGTCAAGTTGGAGGCAGAATATCTTATATTGTGCATGATATAATGCAATTATATTAAGATCGCATCCTACCGTCAGGCCATGTTGGTAGTACAATGGCCTGTGTGGTGTATGATGTAACAATTATATTACAGTACTATCATGTCAACAATTTGGGTGATGTTGGAGGGGGGCATCCTATGTTGTATCTATATGATGTAACAAGGGAGATGACTCCAGATGAAGTGGTATATACCACGAAACATGTAAGGGTTAGGGATAGCCAATGAGATGCAAATAATTCAGAGCTGATGCAGGATTATGAATATTTTGTATGCAAATGTATGCAGATTAAAAATGGACCAGTCAAATTCTACATTGGCAGGATTTGATTGGCACATTTTCATACACATGCACACATTTCCATACAAAATTTGCATAATCCTGCATCAACTCGAAATAGTGGCATCTAGTGGTGGGCTCACAAGTCCCTAAGGACTCGAATTTGTGATTTATATGAGGCTTAATTGCCTCAGCTGTGCGGCTGGGAGAGAGGGTTAGTTACCCACAAGTCCATCGGAAGTCCTGCGTTCCAAACGTCTTGCCCGCATCCTATTGGACGCGCTGCAAGACTCACTACCGCGCACTTCCTCCTTCTGGCTTTAAGGAGGAAGTGCGCAGTAGTGAGTCTTGACCATCATACTGTAAGGTGAAGAGGGGTAAGAGCTAGGAACAAAGTGGAAATCACAAATAAAGAAAAGGGTGAAAGAAAGCAGAGAGAGGGGGAAAAAAGTTAGAAAAAAAATTAGAGGGTGGCTTTTTGTTTTTTAACCATTTTTTAAAGTGGACCTAAAACTCGTACACAGGACAAAAGTAAAACATACTGTAGAAAAATGCACCTGTATGTATTTAGAGAGTATAGCCAGTCTAATTCCGCCTCGTCTGTGACTAATTGCAAATGTAATTTGATCTCTCAGCTGTGTCAGCTGGTTGCCTCGGCTGAGCAGCTAATTTGTAAACACAGGATGCTAACCCTATGTCTACTTCCATGAAAACAATAGACACACTGCAGATTTATTGCAGGATTTGTATCAGCTGTAACAAAGTAATGTTTTTCCTTTAGGGTTATTATGCTGCTGCTTATCTTTTAGCGCAGAGGGGAAATTCTGAGTTTAGGTCCGCTTTAACCATTTTGTAACCATTTATGAATCCACACTAGGGATTCATACCAAAATCCATAGATGTTTTCTTTGTCAGATATACAATTGGAGGTATTTTCTGTGTCAATTGTTCCCATTGTGACAAATAAAATGGTACACCAAATGCATATAATGGTGCAGGATAGGTGTGTCCTTTGGGCGGCCAGGAGCATTCAGCCATTTGTGAAGAGCTGAGGGTGGCTGGATAGTGTAATGGTTAAGGGCTCTGCCTCTGACACAGGAGACAAGGGTTCAAATCTTGTCTCTTCCTAAGCCAGTAGCTATTCAGTTAGGAGATCTTGGGCAAGATTGCTACTGCTTACTGCCCTAGTGGCTACAGCTCTGGCACTTTGAATCCACCAGGAGAAAAGCCTTATACAGTATAATTTATCTGTGTCTTGTCTTGTGTCTTGAGATCAGGCCTTTCTGTTGAGGGCCACCTTCCCACCCATGGAGCAGTGCCGTTTGTACATACAGATACAACAAGTTAGAGCTCTTTACTGAAGAAAATCATGCAGAGATAAAACATACACCACCATCAGGTAATCCAGCTTACTTTAAACAGAGAGGAACACAGTGAACACAGGAAATCACAATACCATAGAGATCTTCACATCATTCCACATACAGTGACATCTTGTGGTTGCTTTACTATACTGCAGTTTAGGTAATTCTGCTGATACTGCCAACACCCACAATGAGTGTAATTTAGCTTTTTTAGGAAATGTCAGGGTTTTATCCAGACTTGAAATGAAAGTTATTACAAGATGCAGATGAAGCTGTTATAATTTGAAATACTTCACATTCCTTATAAATGAATCCCTGACTCTGAAAGTGATTGGGAGTGTTGAGTAGGTTTATTATCAGCGGGGTGATGTCATTGTTGTACACAGCGCTGGCACATTCAGCACGGTATTCTGCTCGCTGTCACAGGATTCTAGCCCCATTCTGATTGTAATGAGCCCTGTTTTGTGTGCATTAGGCTGCAGCCTGTATGGATGAGCGAGGTCTGTGCGGCCCCAGAACAGAGGGGTACTGATGCAGAGGAGCTCACACTGTTCTGTTCCTTGTTCTATCAGCCCCGCGCTTTCATCGCTTCCTGTGAGCATCCCATTTATTCCACAGTAAATAAATAAATAAATAAGAATGTGACTTTAGTGTTAAGTGACAGGGCGCTTGATCCGCTGGCGGAACACACAGGCGTTTTGTTCTGCCGGCCTGGCAGAGAAAGGCCCCTTGTGCTGTTTGGGGGTAGCTCAGTTGCAGACTGTGGATAGATCGATAGTGGATTTTATGACCTGTTATCTGCCACCGCTCCCCCCCCCCCCCCCCACCATCTCTGCCAGCCTGGCACAGGGGATGATAAGGTTCCTCGGCTTAACTCTGCAGTGTCTGCATCTTTCTGATGCTACAAGAAGAACTTACACGTTTCAAGTCTGTTTATAAAGCTGGCAGCTTATCCGATGGTATTGGTGGATCCGGATGTTGAAGCAAACCTGTGCGAAAGAAAAGGGCCAACACTTAGATACCTACCTAAGTAGTGGGAAGCCTCTGGGCTTCTCAGACCCTCCTCTAGCCCACTAGGCTGCCCGGTAACCTCTTTTTTTTTTTTGCCACGCTCCCACTTGTGTATAAGCACATCTGTACTGGTCATACACTAGTACGGTCTGCACATGCCCAGTGGAACGAAGCCTATCTTGCACAGCAAGCTGTGCATGAGCAGCTTTGTTCAACTGGGCGTGTGCAGACCATACTCACACATGCCCAGTACAGATGTGCTCAGACAGCATTACCAGGAGAAACATATTAGACAAGTGCTTATTGACTGTGCTTAGAGGGTCATTCAGGGAAGACTCTGGACTACCCAGAGGCTTACTACTTCGGAGGTAAATGTCTATTTTGTGTTTGAAGGACACATCCGAGGAATAAAACAAAAACGAGATCTACTTACCTGGGGCTTCCTATATTAATCATTGTCTTTTAGCGTCTTGTTTACAAAGGAGTTTTCTCTATTAAGCAAAATGGACTTCGTCTAGTCATTGCTACAGCCAGGGGACAGCATTGGCACCTAGCAGTAGCAGGATGTAGGCCCCGGACAGGCACTGCACTAAAAACCAATGGTGGGTCCATGCCGAATCCCAGGGAGAAACACTTCCTTGCAGAAATCTAAACTACATGGCTTTCCATGAAAATGTTTAAAGGGAACCTGAGGTGAGAGGAATATGGAGGCTGACATGTTTATTTCCTTTTAAATAATGCATATTGCCTGGCTACCCTGCTGCTCTACTGCCTCTAATACTATAAGCCATAGACCCTGAACAAGCATGCAGATCAGATGTGTGTGACGAATCTGACAAGATTAGCTGCATGCTTGTTTCGGGTGTGTGATTCAGACCCTACTGACCAGAGAGATCAGCAGCACTGCCAGGCAACTGGTATTGTTTAAAAGGAAATAAATATGGCAACTTTCATCAGAAATGGATTAAGATGAAATGGAGCCCTAGGCAAGATAGTGCTTTTAGCCTAGGACTGATGGTCACCTGGCTTTTTTAGTTAGATTTGGTGGGGGTATCCATTGGGGCCTCTAGACCCTCTCCAGGTCCTAGGCAGCTGCCTAGAATTGCCTTGTTAGTTATCAGGCTCTGGCTTCCATAGGTCTCACACCTCAGGTTCCTATTAACATTTGGCAGTCATGCTATTCTCTTTTCACTGCTTCTTATACAGTTGTTGCTCTCTTTTTCTCCAGTGGGGTATCCTCTGTGTTAGCCCTTGGCGCTAGCATAATCTGCCGGAAAATGCCAGGCCTATCACCAAGACAGAGGAGCATCTGCGAGGCTCGCCCCGATGCCATGATCGCTATTGGTACTGGTGCTCGCATGGCCACCGATGAATGCCGCTACCAGTTCCAACACAGCCGGTGGAACTGCACCTCCCTGGGGGAACCAAGTCTCTTCGGACCGGAGCTAAAAGTAGGTACGTGTGGGGGACTGATATGTATACATACATAAACATGCGTAAAATGGATTAATAATGATTCATTTTCAGCAGATAACCTTTTCAAGTTGCTTGTGTGTAGCAGAATTCATGGAGAAGGACATCATGATATTATTAGATTTGTTAAGCCGGCTCACACCAACTTCTGGCCAGCGGTAAATGATGGCCGTGGCCCTCGTTGTTTAAGCGATATCTATTGAAATTAATGGACAGCGCTTGGTACTGTAGTTTACCACTACTTACAGTTGTTTGTGCAAACGCTGTTTTCCAATTCTGATTTTTTTTCCCATTGTTTTGTTTTTTTCCTGGAAGCAACCTGCAGCGTCCAGAATTGGTAGCCACGGCTGTTCCATGTACCTTAGCGAGGGTCATAAGCAAGATGCACGGAGCGAACAACGGAAGGCGTAAGCAAAGGTAGCCAAATGCTTTTCTGCAATCTTGCAGAAAAGCACTTGACCTGCGGGCTGCTGGTTCAGATGCCCATCTGAACCAGCCCTAAGACTCTGATTTGCTGATCATAGTCACATGTGTTGCTTTTGTTTCCATCACCTGATCAGACTATCGTTTGCTACTCCATCAGTTCTGCCACACACATGGTCAGTAGGTTTCTAGCTAACTTATTGCCCTAGGCAGGAAAACCCTTTATCACTCCCTTCTCTCCATATATCCATCCACTCACCCTTTCCTCATTGCCTAAAAATCAGATATAGACTATCATCTAATTCAAACCTGAACTGAAAATAAACGTATAAGATAATTATAGGACAACTGTAGTGAGAGGGATATGGAGGGTGCCATATTTATTTCCTTTTAAGCAATACCAGTTGCCTGGCAGCCCTGTTGATCCTCTGCATCTAATACTTTTCGCCATAGACCCTGAACAAGCATGCAGATTAGATGTTTCTGACATTACTGTCATGTCTGACAGGATTAGCTACATGCCTCCATATACCTCTTCCTTCAGGTTCTCTTTAATTGTATATGTAGTACTAATGTTAATTGAACAATAGTTAGACAGAAAAAGTCACATATTTTTATTTTCAGCCTAAGATTTTAATATTTAAGACTGAATTTTAAACAGCAGCCATAACAGTCTGGTATAAAATCTGCTTCATTCAGCTGCAAAACAAACAGAACAAATGACCCCTTGAACTTTAACACTGTCCAACCTGCCACCACTGCTTCAAGGAGAAGAAAGAATTGGATCTCCTCTCCTCCTGTATGATGTACTCCCACCAACCTCCTTCTCCCATGTGAAATTGTTAGGAGACTGGCACTTCCACAAATGATACTTGGTTAGTGGCTGGATAGTATAATGGTTAAGGGCTCTGCCTCCGACACAGGAGACCTGGGTTCGAATCTCGGCTCTGCCTGTTCAGTAAGCCAGCAAGACTCCCTAACACTGCTGCCTATAGAACGCGTCCTAGTGGCTGCTGCTCTGGCACTTTGAGTCCGCCAGGAGATGTTCTGTGTTTGTTTGTTTTACTTCGATACAGAAGACACAAGTCAATGTTTCAGAACATGAGTCCCTACATCAGGGCAATTGGGTCTTTAAAGAGAACCCAAAGTGGATCTTCGGGGGGCAAATGGGACACAGATTCATGTTCTCTGCCTAATGACATTTCTCTGTGTCCCCCAACCGCTGCTCTCTGCCCCCCCAACGCCGTGCTATAGCGCGAACCCCCCCCCCCCCCTCGAGTTTAGCAACAAGATTTGTTGCTAACTTGAAGGTAAACACAGGGGAGAGGAATTCCCAGTTTAAAACGCCCGCCAGGGGTGTTCCTACAGGGTTTCCTGAGCTGCCATTGGGCAGCTCTCTCTCTCTCTGGCCGCGCCTCCTGCCGCTCTCCTGCCTCCCTGCATGCTATGAGAGACACACAGTCTCTCAGCGTAGCGTCGTGACCCAGGGGTCAGGCAAATGAAAGTGGGCCATTGCGGCCCACAGGAGCAGCGGGGAGTGGTGGGTTTTTGTGGCTACTGATCCTCTCAGCCCTGCGGATCAGGTAGCCTACTTTTGAGCCCACCTCGGGCTCTCTTTTAGTGTATCAGAATTGGGAAACAAATGGCCAACAATGCTATGCTACTCACCAGCAAGTGAGTAGAGCACACCGCCTGCTGCTGAGTGAAATGGCATTGCTGTGAGGAGACTGGCTTACCTCACATATGATTATGATTGAGGCACTCAATGGCAGGCTATTGATTTTTGCCTGATGAAGTGAGCTGTACATGCTCACATGTTGCCTTGTGCAAATAAACTTATTTTCTTAATCCATATCCATGTTGTCTCTGAGAAAAGGCACCTCTCATTTTTTCTATTTTAAGGATTACTGTATTTTATCTTTCCTGAGCATCTCTTTTCCCCGTTGTGTCCTATGTGATGTGCTCCCACCTGCCACCTCCTCCTGTGAGATATTCTCCCACCTGCCTACTGCTCTTGTGTAACATGCTTCAACCCTTCTCCTCCTCAAGGCCGGGCTTATATTTTTTCCACCTGTAGGCCAACTTTCTTGCAGCTTCCCTTCCATGTGCAGCACCCCCTCGTATTCCTAGTGTAGCCCCCTCTTCCATGCCTAACCTTCATGTACAGCAGACTCCTTCAGTTCTATACAGGTCCCTTGGGCAGCGCCGCAGCAGCTCCTTATTTCCTTGTGTTGCTCATTATTTGCAACTTCTGTATTCCATTAGCAGCTTCTTCTTCCATAAGCAGCAATCCCTCTTCTATGTCCAGCCGATCTTGGCTAGCTGCCGCCCAATGCCTGGGCCTTGGTGGCCTTTCCAGAATTCCATTCCTGCTCCACCTCCTATGTGATGTGCTCCTACATGCCTCCTCCCGTTTGATGTTTTCCCTCCTGTCTCCTCCTCCTGTGTGATGTTCTCCCTTCTGTCTCCTCCTCCTTTGTGACGCTCTCCCTCCTGTCTCCTCCTCCTATGTCATGTGCTCCCCCTATAGTTATGCCTCTGGCGGTAATAGCTGCAGTAGGGGGACTTCAGTTAGGCTACTCCTGTGCAGCCTTACTATTAATTCCATTTTATCAAGTGAGCTCACCACCACTTCGTGGAAGAAGTGAGTATCACGTTTTATCCCTGCAGGACAGATTTGGATCTTGCTTGTAATTCCTAACACTATCTACGGGTGGCTGCGTCACTCTGAGCCGAAATCATGGATGACAAACCCTCCATTCAGTGTTCTATAAGTCCTTTAAAACCCCATCTATCAAACTCAAGTGCTTCACAAGTGATTTCCCTTAATCCTTTGCAGCTTACTCCCACAAAACAACTGGATTAGTGGGGGTATAGGGAATAATGAAACATGTATACAGATCCCTTGTGCTGTCATAACTCAACTCTCTGATATAAATACTTAAACATCTATATGAAAAGTCTGCATAGCAAGGAAGGCTGTTCCTCCCTCACTCTCTAGTCTGTCCTGCCGGTAACAATAATGGATTTACAAATTCCTTTGTCTGCAGGCTGTAAATCTACAGAGTATGTTTGTCTTATATGGGTGCTTATTTTCCAGGTGGAATATTATTTTTATTCTGTAATCCAATATTTCCATTTGTCTGTGGTTGGCTTAGCAATATATACATAAATATTACAGAAGTGATTTTCTTTTTTCTAAATAGATATGAGAAACATTACAAAGTACAGTTGCCTATACACAGCTGCAGCACAGAGCTTTATCTACGCTCCCTTGTCTGCATCTCCAGCCCTTTATTCTATGAGCCCCACTCTTGTTACAACAGTACACTAAAATCAGCTTAGTGGTAGTGCTAGAAAAGTCCAAAAGTTCTGATACTGTTTCGCCAGCCTAATTTTGCTGTCATATTCCTTCCACACTAACACAGCTTTCTGTAATGAGTTCTGACTGACTGGTGGGATTTAAGAGCAGCAGGGGCGTAGCAATAGGGGTTGCAGAGGTAGCGACCGCATCGGGGCCCTTGGGCCAGAGGGGCCCCGAAGGGCCCTCCCTCAACTACAGTATAAGTTCTCTATTGGTCCTGTGCTCCTAATAATCACTTCTATAGATACTTTTAATAGTAGTAATCATTAACAGACTGCTCCCCATCCCCTTCTTGCACCTCTGACACTGTAGTTGCCATTGACAGGTTTTGGTGCGCCGTATCAATTGTTATGTAAAGAGTGCTTGGGGGGCCCCATTGTAAAACTTGCATCGGGGCCCACAGCTCTTTAGCTACGCCACTGAAGAGCAGCATGGGAATTTTTGAACTGGCTCTATGATCACTAAGTAAGAAGCTGAATGAAGTGCACTATTATAATAAATGTAGTGCTAGTATAAAGGCTCTGGGGTCAATAACCCGGTAACGTGCGTGGCATTAATGGACGGTGCCCCTTTGCCCTAGTGATGGTAAAATTGCTTTGTGCTCCCTGTGCATGGCAACTTTACTGAAGTTTACTGCATCAGGCCCGTAGTAACAGAAGGCTTTGTAACGCAGGAAGTTGCATCTTAATGTGTTTAATGTTTAGCAGTGTTCAATTACAGAGAGATGGAGAAATTCTGATGGTGGCCAGTTGTCTGGCTTTCTTGTTTATTGAAAACATTATACAGATACATTTCCTCTTGAGTTGTCTCCTAGGTGATATTTTCATAACTTGTCAAAAAATGTCTTCCAAACCACCAGCAAAGCAAGAAAATACACAAAATAATTTTAATAGTACTTTTTCACCTACTTTTTAGTACTTTTTCAACGGCAAAGTGCTAAAAAATTATTTTAAATATGAGAAGAAAAATGATCTCCTCGGAAAAATCTCTGGAGAAAAAGTGAATTGCATATGGCCCGTCAATAAAGTACCTTTTATATTGCCAGCAAGTGAGAAAATAAAATCATTTTGATAGTACTTTCTCAGCTACTTTTTTATACTTTTTTTCAATTGCAAAGAGCTTAAAAGGTATTATAACGAGAAGATAAAAATATATCTCGTAGGAGAAAACTCAGGAGTAGAGTTGGGCCGAACCTCCGATTTTAGGTTCGCGAACCTGGTTCGCGAACTTCCGCGGAAGGTTCGGTTCGCGTTAAAGTTCGCGAACCGCAATAGACTTCAATGGGGATGCGAACTTTGAAAAAAGAAAATAATTATGCTGGCCACAAAAGTGATGGAAAAGATGTTTCAAGGGGTCTAACACCTGGAGGGGGGCATGGCGGAGTGGGATACATGCCAAAAGTCCCCGGGAAAAATCTGGATTTGACGCAAAGCAGCGTTTTAAGGGCAGAAATCACATTGAATGCTAAATGACAGGCCTAAAGTGCTTTCAAACATCTTGCATGTGTATACATCAATCAGGTAGTGTAATTAAGGTACTGCTTCACACTGACACACCAAACTCACCGTGTAACGCACCGCAAACAGCTGTTTGTGTAGTGACGGCCGTGCTTTACTGGTGCGCACCATGGCGAGAGTGCAGGTTTTGGTGGCTTTACAGCCCATATGGTCGCCTGGCTGATGTAGCTGAATGACAGAACAGTGACTGTCCAGCTGATCAAATTTGGTCTGACCACAATGAGGCAACGACCTTATTATCGTGGGTGTGCCCCCCGAGACACTCATCTAGGCGCCGGTCATTGCTTCATTGTGATACGCAAGCCCCTTCACCACGGCAAGGTAATGATCACGAAGGGGAATGGGCGCATGTACATGCCTTTTCTTTTGTTGTTGCAGCTGCCCGCAGTGCAGCCAGAAAAATTAGGCAGTCATGTACACGCACCAGAAAAATTATTACAGCGGCCGCTGCTAGCAGCGGCCTAAAAAATTCAGCAATCCGCCTGGAGTCCCGGACCCTGTTGGTGGTGGCGGAGAAGGTAGTCAAGCGGCCTGCAGGCAGACATGCTGTGTGGAGGGACTGGGAGCGACTTAGTCTTCTTGGGGCAGGCCAGGCAGCCAGTCACACGGCGTGCAGGCAGAGATGCTGTGTGTGCGGGGACTGACTTAGTCTTGGGGCGGGCAGCAGCCCTCCGGGATCCATGCCTCATTCATTTTGATAAAGGTGAGTTACTTAACACTTTTGTGACTTAGGCGACTTCTCTTCTCTGTGACAATGCCTCCAGCTGCGCTGAAGGTCCTTTCTGACAGGACGCTTGCGGCAGGGCAGGAGAGAAGTTGGATGGCAAATTGGGACAGTTCTGGCCACAGGTCAAGCCTGCGCACCCAGTAGTTCAAGGGTTCCTCATCGCTGTTCACAGCAGTGTCTACATCCACACTTAAGGCCAGGTAGTCGGCTACCTGCCGTTCCAGGCGTTGGTGGAGGGTGGATCCAGAAGGGCTACGGCGAGGCGTTGGACTAAAGAACGTCCGCATGTCCGACATCACCATGAGATCGCTGGAGCGTCCTGTCTTTGACTGCGTGGACACGGGAGGAGGATTAGTGGCAGTGGTACCTTGCTGGCGTTGTGCCGTCACATCACCCTTAAAGGCATTGTAAAGCATAGTTGACAGCTGGTTCTGCATGTGCTGCATCCTTTCCACCTTCCGGTGAGTTGGTAACAGGTCCGCCACTTTGTGCCTGTACCGAGGGTCTAGTAGTGTGGCCACCCAGTACAGCTCATTCCCCTTGAGGTTTTTTATACGGGGGTCCCTCAACAGGCAGGACAGCATAAAAGACGACATCTGCACAAAGTCGGATCCAGTACCCTCCATCTCCTCTTGCTCTTCCTCAGTGACGTCAGGTAAGTCAACCTCCTCCCCCCAGCCGTGAACAATACCACGGGAAGGTTGAGCAGCACAAGCCCCTTGCGATGCCTGCTGAGGTTGTTCTCCTGCCGCTGTCCCCTCCTCCTCCTCCTCCCCCAAAGAAACACCTTGCTCATCATCCTCTGAGTCTGACTCGTCTTCTGCACACGACTTCTCTTCTTCCTCCTCCTCCCCCCTCTGTGCTGCCGCAGGTGTTGAGGAAACAGCTGGGTCTGATGAAAATTGGTCCCATGCCTGTTCCTGCCGTAACGGTTCCTGGTCACGCTCATTCACAGCTTCATCCGCCACTCTACGCACAGCACGCTCCAAGAAGTAAGCGTAGGGAATTAAGTCGCTGATGGTGCCCTCACTGCGGCTCACCAGGTTGGTCACCTCCTCAAACGGCCGCATGAGCCTGCATGCATTTTCCATCAGTGTCCAGTTGTCGGGCCAGAACATCCCCATCTTCCCAGACTGTTTCATTCTACTGTAGTTGTAGAGGTAGTGGGTCACGGCTTTCTTCTGTTCTAGCAGGCGGGAGAACATGAGCAGGGTCGAGTTCCAGCGAGTCGGGCTATCGCAAATGAGGCGTCTCACCGGCATGTTGTTTTTGCGCTGAATTTCCGCAAAGCGTGCCATGGCTGTGTAAGACCGCCTCAAATGCCCACAGAACTTCCTGGCCTGCTTCAGGACATTCGCTAAGCCAGGGTACTTTGCCACAAATCTTTGAACCACTAGATTCATGACATGTGCCATGCAGGGTATGTGTGTCAGCTTCCCCATATGCAAAGCGGCAAGCAGATTGCTGCCGTTGTCGCACACCACGTTGCCTATCTCCAGGTGGTGCGGGGTCAGCCACTCATCCACCTGTTTGTTAAGAGCAGCCAGGAGAGCTGCTCCAGTGTGACTCTCCGCTTTGAGACAAGACATGTCTAAGATGGCGTGACAGCGTCGTACCTGGCATGCAGCATAGGCCCTGCGGAGCTGGGGCTGTGTAGCTGGAGAGGAGAACTGCCACTCAGCCAAGGAGGAGGAGGACAGCGAAGAGCATGTAGCAGGAGGAGAGGAGGTGGCAGGAGGCCTGCCTGCAAGCCGTGGAGGTGTCACAATTTGGTCCGCTGCGCCCTGCTTGCCATCGTTCACCACCAGGTTCACCCAATGGGCTGTGTAGGTAATGTAGCGGCCCTGCCCGTGCTTGGCAGACCAGGCATCCGTGGTCAGGTGTAC
This sequence comes from Hyperolius riggenbachi, assembly GCF_040937935.1. Lineage (NCBI taxonomy): Eukaryota > Metazoa > Chordata > Amphibia > Anura > Hyperoliidae > Hyperolius > Hyperolius riggenbachi. The sequence goes on along the minus strand of NC_090653.1, from coordinate 236,271,107 downwards.
CCTTGACCCAACGCTCTTCGCAAGAGATGACACCACTTGCCTCTCAACTTCACGGTGCAGTTGGGGTATGGCCTTTCTCGAAAAATAAGTGCGGCCTGGCATCTTCCACTGCGGTGTTCCGATGGCCACAAATTTACGGAAGGCCTCAGAGTCCACCAGCCGGTATGGTAACAGCTGCCGAGCTAACAGTTCCGCCACGCCAGCTGTCAGACGCCGGGCAAGGGGGTGACTGGCCGAAATTGGCTTCTTCCGCTCAAACATTTCCTTCACGGACACCTGACTGCTGCTGTGGGCAGAGGAGCAGGAACCGCTCAAGGGCAGAGGCGGAGTGGAGGAGGGTGCCTGTGAAGGTGGAAGGGAGAAAGCGGCAGAAGCAGATAATGCACCTGATGGAGGAGGAAGAGGAGAAGGAGGGTGGCTTTGCTTTTGTGTGCTGCTGCTGCTTTTGCTCAGGTGGCCATCCCATTGCTGTTTGTGCCTTTTCTCCAGGTGCCTTCGTAAGGCACTTGTCCCTACGTGAGTGTTGGCCTTTCCACGGCTCAATTTTTGTTGGCAGAGCGAACAGATGGCTTTGGTCCGATCTGAGGCACACACATTAAAAAATTTCCACACCGCTGAGCCACCCTGGGATGTGGGCACTATGGGGACCTCAGCAGCTGATGCTGAAGGGCAAGTTGGCTGGCTGTACATAGGTGGCGATACATGGTGCCGGACTCTGCCACCAGCTGTTTCTGACGAAGAGCTGCCCCAGCTTCTTTCAGCAACTTCTCTCCTCCTACTACTCTCTGACTCCCCCTCTGAACTGTCCCCCTCTTCATCTCCTCTATTGGGAACATACAGAGGATCCCTATTACCGTCATCATCGTAGTCATCCTGCCCAGCTTCGCTTGCCTCAGACAAATCCAAACTTGCACCATCAGTAGGTCCTTCATCCTCCTGACATGTTACATCCATAGTGTTGCCGCGTAACTCAGACATATGAGCTGGTGAAAATTCATCTGGCTGTAACAACAATGGCTGTGCATCAGTGATTTCAACACTAAATAATTCTTGCGAAGTGTCAAATGCAGCGGAAGTGGTGCTAGTAGTAGCGCTGGTGGCTAAGCAAGATGAGGTGTTCTGTGTCGCTAAATACTCAACCACGTCCTGACAATCTTGGGAGGTGATGGGACGTGCCTTCTTCCGAGCACTGTACTGTGGGCCAGGTCCACACGAAATTACATTTACACGACCTCGCGCAGACCTGCCGGGTGGCCTTCCTCTGGCTCTGGCACTACCTCTTCCTCTACCTGTTTTGTCCATATCGGGTATGCACGGAGTGGTATATCACACTGCGTGCACTCACGTAGGTAGGTGGGTTCACTTAACTGCACAGGTATGCGCACTGATGCGGTGGGTTCACTAAACAGAACAGGTATACAGTGGCGGGTTCACAGAACAGGTATGCAGTGGCAGGTTCACTGAACACAACAGGTATGCAGTGGCGGAATCACTGAACAGGTATACAGTGGCGGGTCCACTGAACAGAACAGGTATGCAGTGGCGGGTTCACTAAACAGAACAGGTATACAGTGGCGGGTTCACTAAACAGAACAGGTATACAGTGGCGGGTTCACAGAACAGGTATGCAGTGGCAGGTTCACTGAACACAACAGGTATGCAGTGGCGGGTTCACTGAACAGGTATACAGTGGCGGGTCCACTGAACAGAACAGGTATGCAGTGGCGGGTTCACTAAACAGAACAGGTATACAGTGGCGGGTTCACTAAACAGAACAGGTATACAGTGGCGGGTTCACTAAACAGAACAGGTATACAGTGGCGGGTTCACAGAACAAGTATGCAGTGGCAGGTTCACTGAACACAACAGGTATGCAGTGGCGGGTTCACTGAACAGGTATACAGTGGCGGGTCCACTGAACAGAACAGGTATGCAGTGGCGGGTTCACTAAACAGAACAGGTATACAGTGGCGGGTTCACTGAACAGGTATACAGTGGCGGGTCCACTGAACAGAACAGGTATGCAGTGGCGGGTTCACTACACAGAACAGGTATACAGTGGCGGGTTCACAGAACAGGTATGCAGTGGCAGGTTCACTGAACACAACAGGTATGCAGTGGCGGGTTCACTGAACAGGTATACAGTGGCGGGTCCACTGAACAGAACAGGTATGCAGTGGCGGGTTCACTAAACAGAACAGGTATACAGTGGCGGGTTCACTGAACAGGTATACAGTGGCGGGTCCACTGAACAGAACAGGTATGCAGTGGCGGGTTCACTAAACAGAACAGGTATACAGTGGCGGGTTCACTAAACAGAACAGGTATGCAGTGGCGGGTTCACTGAACAGGTATACAGTGGCGGGTCCACTGAACAGAACAGGTATGCAGTGGCGGGTTCACTAAACAGAACAGGTATGCAGTGGCGGGTTCACTAAACAGAACAGGTATACAGTGGCGGGTTCACTAAACAGAACAGGTATGCAGTGGCGGGTTCACTGAACAGGTATACAGTGGCGGGTCCACTGAACAGAACAGGTATGCAGTGGCGGGTTCACTAAACAGAACAGGTATACAGTGGCGGGTTCACTAAACAGAACAGGTATACAGTGGCGGGTTCACAGAACAGGTATGCAGTGGCAGGTTCACTGAACACAACAGGTATGCAGTGGCGGGTTCACTAAACAGAACAGGTATACAGTGGCGGGTTCACTAAACAGAACAGGTATGCAGTGGCGGGTTCACTGAACAGGTATACAGTGGCGGGTCCACTGAACAGAACAGGTATGCAGTGGCGGGTTCACTAAACAGAACAGGTATACAGTGGCGGGTTCACTAAACAGAACAGGTATACAGTGGCGGGTTCACTAAACAGAACAGGTATACAGTGGCGGGTTCACTGAACAGGTATGCAGTGGCGGGTTCACTAAACAGAACAGGTATGCAGTGGCGGGTTCACTAAACAGAACAGGTATACAGTGGCGGGTTCACTAAACAGAACAGGTATGCAGTGGCGGGTTCACTGAACAGGTATACAGTGGCGGGTCCACTGAACAGAACAGGTATGCAGTGGCGGGTTCACTAAACAGAACAGGTATACAGTGGCGGGTTCACTAAACAGAACAGGTATACAGTGGCGGGTTCACAGAACAGGTATGCAGTGGCAGGTTCACTGAACACAACAGGTATGCAGTGGCGGGTTCACTAAACAGGTATACAGTGGCGGGTCCACTGAACAGAACAGGTATGCAGTGGCGGGTTCACTAAACAGAACAGGTATACAGTGACGGGTTCACTAAACAGAACAGGTATACAGTGGCGGGTTCACTAAACAGAACAGGTATACAGTGGCGGGTTCACAGAACAGGTATGCAGTGGCAGGTTCACTGAACACAACAGGTATGCAGTGGCGGGTTCACTGAACAGGTATACAGTGGCGGGTCCACTGAAAGGAACAGGTATGCAGTGGCGGGTTCACTAAACAGAACAGGTATACAGTGGCGGGTTCACTAAACAGAACAGGTATACAGTGGTGGGTTCACTAAACAGAACAGGTATACAGTGGCGGGTTCACAGAACAGGTATGCAGTGGCAGGTTCACTGAACACAACAGGTATGCAGTGGCGGGTTCACTGAACAGGTATACAGTGGCGGGTCCACTGAACAGAACAGGTATGCAGTGGCGGGTTCACTGAACAGGTATGCAGTGGTGGGTTCACAGAACAGGTATGCAGTGGTGGGTTCACAGCACAGGTATGCAGTGGTGGGTTCACTGAACAGGTATACAGTGGCGGGTCCACTGAACAGAACAGGTATGCAGTGGCGGGTTCACTAAACAGAACAGGTATACAGTGGCGGGTTCACTAAACAGAACAGGTATACAGTGGTGGGTTCACTAAACAGAACAGGTATACAGTGGCGGGTTCACAGAACAGGTATGCAGTGGCAGGTTCACTGAACACAACAGGTATGCAGTGGCGGGTTCACTAAACAGTACAGGTATACAGTGGCGGGTTCACTGAACACAACAGGTATGCAGTGGCGGGTTCACTGAACAGGTATACAGTGGCGGGTTCACTGAACACAACAGGTATGCAGTGGCGGGTTCACTAAACAGGTATACAGTGGCGGGTCCACTGAACAGAACAGGTATGCAGTGGCGGGTTCACTGAACAGGTATGCAGTGGTGGGTTCACAGAACAGGTATGCAGTGGTGGGTTCACAGCACAGGTATGCAGTGGTGGGTTCACTGAACAGGTATACAGTGGCGGGTCCACTGAACAGAACAGGTATGCAGTGGCGGGTTCACTGAACAGGTATACAGTGGCGGGTCCACTGAACAGAACAGGTATACAGTGGCGGGTCCACTGAACAGAACAGGTATGCAGTGGCGGGTTCACTGAACAGGTATGCAGTGGTGGGTTCACAGAACAGGTATGCAGTGGTGGGTTCACAGCACAGGTATGCAGTGGTGGGTTCAATGAACAGGTATACAGTGGCGGGTCCACTGAACAGAACAGGTATGCAGTGGCAGGTTCACTGAACAGGTATGCAGTGGTGGGTTCACAGCACAGGTATGCAGTGGTGGGTTCACAGCACAGGTATGCAGTGGTGGGTTCACAGCACAGGTATGCAGTGGTGGGTTCACAGCACAGGTATGCAGTGGTGGGTTCACAGCACAGGTATGCAGTGGTGGGTTCACAGCACAGGTATGCAGTGGTGGGTTCACAGCACAGGTATGCAGTGGTGGGTTCACAGAACAGGTATGCAGCCAGACAGGAACAAGTTAAGCCTAACTAATCTTTCCCTGAGAGACAGTCTGCAGCAGCTCGCCCTACTCTCACTAACGCAGGCAGCACACGAGTGACCGTAATGGCCGCCGCTGCCTGCCTTATATAAGGGGGGGTGGGGCTCCAGGGGCTAGTGTAGCCTAATTGGCTACACTGGGCCTGCTGACTGTGATGTAGAGGGTCAAAGTTGACCCTCCATGTGCATTATGGGGCGAACCGAACTTCCGCAAAGGTTCGCCTGCGGGACGCGAACGCGAACCACTGAAGTTCGCATGGAACCGTTCGCAGGCGAACCGTTCGGCCCAACTCTACTCAGGAGAAAACATTAAAGGGAAGGTTCAGGGAGGGTGGTTAAAAAATAAAAATCAATTTCCACTTACCTGGGGCTTCCTCCAGCCCGTGGCAGGCAGGAGGTGCCCTCGCCGCCACTCCGCAGGCTCCCGGTGGTCTCCGGTGGCCGACCCGACCTGGCCAGGCCGGCTGCCAGGTTGGGCTCTTCTGCGCTTCAAGGCCCCGCACTTCTGCGTCCCACGCGGGCGTCATCGGACGTCCGCCGGGCTGTACTGTGCAGGCGCAGAACTACTGCGCCTGTGCAGTACAGCCCAGAGGACGTCCGATGATGTCAGCGCGCCGGCGTGGGACGCAGAAGTGCCGGGCATTGGAGCGCAGAAGAGCCACCGGAGACCACCGGGAGCCTGCAGAGCGGCGGCTGCCTGCCACGGGCTGGAGGAAGCCCCAGGTAAGTGGAAATTGATTTTTATTTTTTAACCACCCTCCCTGAACCTTCCCTTTAAAGGGAATCTGAACCGAGTGAAATTATTTAAAAGTAACACTTGATGTACCTGCAAATGGATATTACATACTTACCTCGCCGTCGGTTTCTCTCAGATGCTTACCATTTTCTTCTAACAAAGATCCTTTCCAGTTTTGAAAGATTTTGTCAGAATATATCAGTTGCTGTCAGTTATAGCTCAAAGGACAACTGATGTGTAAGGTAATGTTCCTATGGCTCAAGTGGGTGATATTACAGTTTAACAGTGTGCTGACCAGGAAGCCGTTATGGGGAAATGGCCATTTTTTCCATGGAGGACAGAGAATTCCATTGATCACAGTGGTCAAACAGGACACGGGAGAGGAGAAAGAGATTGAGGAGTAGACTACACGGGAGGTAAGTATGACTTGTGTATGTTTATTTTGACTATTAATTTTCAGTTCAGGTTTGTTTAATTGCATATGGGCCATAGTGCGCAATTCAACAACAACTACACATATTCTAATCATCATTTTATAACTACGAGCTGTCTGGGGGTATTCTGTAGTACTGGTCTAAGTCATATCCCATAGAGCCGTATCAATCTGTGCCATGAACTGATGAGGACCAGAAAGTCCAAAACAGTCTGTATGCATGTTGGCTTGATGTGGCTCTGTACAATGTATAAGCGATAGGCTCAATATACACCATCGGTTCTGGATGTGTGCCTAAATTTCAGTGGCATGAAGAGATGATATGCATATTCTGGAGTGATGCATCATGGGAAACCACAGCTGCTCACATACAGCTGAATTATCGCAAATACCGTACATTCTGTTTTAAGAAGGCAAAATAATATATTTAGTTTTTCTCCCTAGTAAGAAGGCTTTTTGGTCTCTTTCAGCCCCATATATTTTCCTAGTGGGTTTGGGTCACCATGAGCTATCTGGGTATTTTATAAACTTGGTTCTCACCAATAAAACCATACTAATTAATGATACTCACAGAAATTGGTGATCATACAGAAAATGGCAATTTCACATACTTTAACGTTGACAACCATTAAAGCTAAATTCAACTCTCTCAGATTGTGAGAAGGACTGTATCTTTAAAGAGAATCTGTATTGTTAAAATCGCACAAAAGTAAACATACCAGTGCATTAGGGGACATCTCCTATTACCCTCTGACACAATTTCGCCGCTCCTCGCCGCATTAAAAGTGGTTAAAAACAGTTTTAAAAAGTTTGTTTATGTTTATAAACAAACAAAATAGCCACCAAAACAGGAAGTAGGTTGATGTACAGTATGTCCACACATAGAAAATACATCCATACACAAGCAGGCTGTATACAGCCTTCCTTTTGAATCTCAAGAGATCATTTGTGTGTTTCTTTCCCCCTGTTCTCATGCACTGAAGTTTCAGGCTGCTCGTTTCTTCCTGCAAACAGCTCTGCCTGTGTCTGTAATTCTTCAGTATGTGAAAGCCCAGCCAGCTCAAAGGACGATTTATCCAGCTTGTAAAAGATAAGAGAGAAGAGAGAAGCTGCTCTAATCCTAAATAACACACATGCAGTGTGCATAGAGGGGCCTGGAAGGGGGAGTTCATAGCAGAACCACAACACTGAAGAACTTGGCAGCCTTCCAGACACAGGCTGACAAGTCTGACAGGGGAAAGATACATTGATTTATTACAGAGACAGTGATAGTATAAAGTGCTGCAGTAAGCCAGAACACATTAGAATAGCTTTTTGAACTTGTAGGATGATAAAAAAACAGGATGCAATTTTTGTTACGGAGTCTCTTTAAGTTGAGACAATACTACTTTCTTTTACCTGATACATGGACACTAAAACTGAGATGCCAAAAGAAAAGAAAAAAGGTCATTTTTAGGAGTAGGAGGAGAGATACAATTGTTTATCTCAGCAATTTATTTTCATCCCGGGTTTCCTTTAAGCCATTGCAGTAAAATTTTTATCATGGTAGAACTTTTATTTACCTTTGTGTGCTTTCCTTTCAGGCAGTCGAGAAACAGCCTTTTACTATGCGATCCTGTCGGCTGGCATTGCCCACTCTATCACCAATGCCTGCAGCCATGGCAACCTGACGTACTGTGGCTGTGACCGGGACAAGCATGGGCACCACGACCCTGAGAAGGGATGGCGATGGGGAGGATGCTCTGCTGACATCAAACATGGCATACGTTTGTCTCGAGAGTTTGTAGACGCACGGGAGGTGAAGCGCAACGCTCGCACCCTGATGAACCTGCACAACAACCTGGTGGGGAGGAAGGTAGAAAGTCCTCTTATTTGTATTACCTTTTACCCCACACAGTTCTAAAGTGTGTGTGTGTGTGTGTGTGTGTGTGTGTGTGTGTGTGTGTGTGTGTGTGTGTGTGTGTGTGTGTGTGTGTGTGTGTGTGTGTGTGTGTGTCTGTCTGTCTGTCTGTCTGTCTGTCTGTCTGTCTGTCTGTCTGTCTGTCTGTCTGTCTGTCTGTCTGTCTGTCTGTCTGTCTGTCTGTCTGTCTGTCTGTGTGTGTGTGTGTGTGTGTGTGTGTGTGCGCGCGCACCCCCTTTAGAATACCAGGTTTTTGTGATGTAAAAAAAAAACATAGAACACAATAAATAGTTTCAAAACTTTTCGTACCTCTAATGTGACCTATAAATACAGTGCCACACGTCTGTCAGGGGAAGAAATTTATATACACACAGTGGGATGCGAAAGTTTGGGCAACCGTGTTAATCATCATGATTTTCCTTTATAAATCGTTGGTTGTTATGATAAAAAATATCAGTTAAATATCATATAGGAGACACGCACAGTGATATTTGACAAGTGAAATTAAGTTTATTGGATTTACAGAAAGTGCGCAATAATTGTTTAAATAAAATTATTCAGGTGCATTCATTTTGGCACTGTTATCATTTAATTGATTCCAAAACCGTTAGAATTCATTATTGGAACTCAATTTACCTTGGTAAGTTCAGTGACCCCTGACCTACATACACAGGTGAATCCAATTATAAGAAAGAGTATTTAAGGCGGTCACTTGTAAGTTTCCCTCCTCTTTTAATTTTCTCTGAAGAGTAGCAACATGGGGGTCTCAAAACAACTCTCAAATGACCTGAAGACAAAGATTGCTCACCATCATTGTTTAGGGGGAGGATACAGAAAGCTGTCTCAGAGTTTCCACAGTTAGGAACATATTGAGGAAATGGAAGACCACAGGCTCATTTCAAGTTAAGGCTCAAAGTGGCAGAGCAAGAAAAATCTAGGATAAACAGAAGCGACGAATGGTGAGAACAGTCAGTCAACCCAAAGACCAGCACCAAAGACCTACAACATCATCTTGCTGCAGATGGAGTCACTGTGCATCATTCAACCATTCGGTGTACTTTACACAAGGAGATGCTGTATGTGAGAGTGATGCAGAGGAAGTATTTTCTCCGCCCACAGCACAAACAGAGCCACTTGAGGTATGCTAAAGCACATTTGGACAAGCCAGCTTCATTTTGGAATAAGGTGCTGTGGACTGATGAAACTAAAGTTGAGTTTATTGGACATAACAAGGGGTGTTATGCATGGAGGAAAAAACAACACAGCATTCCAAGAAAAACACCTGCTAGCTACAGTAAAATATGGTGGTGACCGTGGTTCCATCATGCTGATGTGGCCAGTGCAGAGATCGGGAATCTTGAGGGTTGCATGTATTCCACTCAGTATCAGCAGATTCTGGAGAACAATGTCCAGGAATAAGTGACAAAGCTGAAGCTGTGTAGGGGTTGGATCTTTCAACAAGACAAGAACCCTAAACACTGCTCAAAATCCACTAAGGCATTCATGCAGAGGAACAAGTACAATGTTCTGGAAAGGCCATCTCAGTCCCCAGACCTGAATATAATTGAAAATCTGTGGTGTGAGTTAAAGAGAGCTGTCCATGCTCAGAAGCCATCAAACCTGAATGAACTAGAGATGTTTTGTAAAGATGAATGGTCCAAAATGCCTTCAACCAAAATCCAGACTCTCATTGGAACCTACAGGAAGCGTTTAGAGGCTGTAATTTCTGCAAAAGGAAAATCTACTAAATATTGATTTCATTTCTTTTTTGTGGTGCCCAAATTTTTGCACCTGCCTAATTTTAACAATTATTGCATTCTTTCTGTAAATCCAATAAACTTAATTTCACTTCTCAAATATCACTGTGTGTGTCTCCTATAGGATATATTTAACTGACATTTTTTATCGTAACAATCAACGATACAGGAAAATCATGACGATTAACAAGGTTGCCCACACTTTCGCATCCCACTGTATTCTTCAAAAAACAGATTTGTCTGTCTTTTTTAAATGGATTGTACAATCCAGAAAAGTTTTGAGATAAATGATTGCAGGCTCTTTTTTCATCACAAAAAAAATGGCATTTTAACAGAGGACTGTACACTTTTCATAATAATTAGATATATATAGTGCTGCCCATATTTATTCATACGCCTGGAAAATTTTGACATAAAGGACTACTGTAAGGGGCTAGCTGGAAAAAGAGTTGAACTTACCTGGGGCTTCTAATGGTCCCTTGCAGACGTCCTGTGCCCCCGCAGCCACTCACCAATGCTCCAGGCCCCGCCACCGATTCACTTCTGGAATTTACGACCTTAAAGTCGCAAACCTACTGTGCCTGCATGGCCTCGTCCTCGCTCCCGCTGACGTCACCGAGAGCGGTCTGCACCTGCGCAGTACACTCCCGGTGACGTCAGCGGAAGAAAAACATTTCTCATCTTTTTATTTACATTTGAGCTAAAATTGTCCAGTCAAAAATTATTCATACCCCTCTCAATAATCAATAGAAAAGCCTTTATTGGCTATTACAGCAATCAAACGCTTCCTATAATTGCAGACCAGCTTTTTGCATGTCTCCACAGGTATTTTTCCCATTCATCTTTAGCAATGAGCTAGCTACCAGGGTACCACATGCCTTGAGAAAGAGGGACCATGTGAGGCCCCCGAAACAATTGTCGGGACTTTTTGTGGAACCATTGCTTAATAAAAGTGCGGAGTATTTAATTCACCACTGCTAGCAAACTGTATTCATGCTTGATATTGTGGCTTTGCATAGTCACCTCTCCAAGCACCCAGAAACTGATGGTGTGCCTGCTTCATTGTAAATACTACTACATGTTTGACAGTGGGGGATGGTGTTCTTTGGGTTGAAGGCTTTTTCTTTTTTACAACAAATGAAGGAAACATCATTGTGACCAAATAATTCAATTTTTGTTTTATCTCACCATAACATAGAAGACCAGAAGTCTTCTTCTTTGTCCAGATGAACATTTGCAAAGGCCAAGTGAATTTTGTGTGTCTTATCTGGAGAAGTGGATTCCTCCTTGGTCTGCATCCATGGAACCCAGCAGTGTGCAGTGTCCATTGGATTGTCTGCCTTTAGACATTTCCCCCATCAGAGCCCAGATTTACCAGGATGGCCTTGGTGGTAATCCTTGGATTCTTTTTCACCTCTCTCACTATCCTCCTGGCCAGAACAGATATCACTTTTGATTTTCGACCATGTCCTCTGAGATTTTTCACAGTGCAAAACATCTTGTATTTTTAATAATACTCAGCCACTGGAACTTGAACATGTTGAGTTGATTGAAACAGCTGTTCACAATTAATCAGGGTAATTAGGATGCTTTAGAACAGCTTGGACTATTTTGAATGGTATAGGTATGTTCCCACAGACTGTGACAGTTTTGGACTGGACACTTTTTGCACAAATGTAAATAAAAGCTGAGAAATGTTTTTTTTTTCCACAATAATGCCTCTTGTACATCGTCTTATTATCTTATGGGAAACACCTATGTCATTTCCCGTCAAAAAATTACTTGCTGGTTCAATAAAAGTAACTTGCCAGGGGTATGAATAATTATGGGCAGCACTGTACACACACGCACACACACTATATACTATGTAGAACACTATGGAACATGTTGGAGCTATATAAATAAAAAATGATAATATATTCTGTACATGTCTGTTACTTTAGGATGCGCACAGTGTGACATTTATTTGAAACGTGTAAAGTAAAGGTTTGCTTAAGGTACACATATATTAGTCAATTTTACAAGCATTCTAGACATGTTTTAATGTGCTTTGCAGGCAGGTTAGGTGCAGGGAACAGCTCCCATAAGAACTTTTATTGTGTCTGTAAATGTTGCTTTTTCTGGAGAGGATGGGATCCGGGCTCCCCCTGCTGGTCGGTCACATGATCAGTCCTTACAGGATTGCTCACATCACCAGGCTGGGCTGGGAATATACTTGGAGATCATTCGCTGCAAATCATAAGGGATGGTGAACACAAGGTGGGGATCAGCCAACATTTGTCTGGTAGTCTACAGAGATATCTCTTCATAGAACCACATTTATCTGCAGGAGCACCTATAATACCTTCATCACCCCCATTCAGACAGACTTTTAATTAAAATTGAGGGTTAGAACAGAGGGAATTTTTGAAGACATGGTTCTTAAAAGAGTAATCACAGTTAAAATGTCCCCTTTTTTCTCACTGTGGTATAAAACTGAGGAGCCTTGCTCTGGCCTGCTGCCGATTCGCACTCCACCCTACTTGATCCCTAGTGTTTTCCCAATGAATGTTTAAAAACCTAGAATAACCAATGCCTACATTTACCATGAAATTCATCTGTCTCCAGTATGAGCTGTGCTGAAGCTTCAAAGGATGGAGGAATTGTGAATATTTTTAGCCAAGCGGCAATACTTTGGGACAAAGGCAGGTAGGATAACTATATAGACAAAAGATAGTTTGAAGACAAGATTTATGGTATTGTTTCTATTTGCTTTAGCCACACTCCCATTTCTCATACCTGCCGGTAGAATGTAAGCACTATTGGGCAGGGACATGTTCTCCTCCTGGTTTGTGCTCATTACCTATGAGTTTGTAGTTTTCACCCTTTTTATTCAATGGTCAGCATTGGATGATAAAAGATAATACAAATCTCGAATGATCTCATCCAAAAATTGCCTTAGTAAATCAGGCCTATGACCTCCTGTTGTTGAGGGGCATCCACATGCCAACACTGGAGTTAATTGGCTGATTTGCTGAATCCCAGTTCCCAGGAGCCTTTTCAAAAGACCATATGACCAGTGATTGGCCCCTGTATGGAACCTGGATTACCACCTGCCGTTTTTTAATATTTCAGCCTCACCTGTTACTCTGTATGTAGGATGTAACCTAAATATTAACGCCATGTGTATAACTACAATAATAGAGCAACAGTCAAACCCGTCCTATCAGACAATCAGTTTATCTTTCAGTGATCTGATTGGATGCTTCGGATTCCTTGTTGCATAACACCTCTATACTTTACATCGTTCTATAGGAAAAAGCTGAACATGTTTCTGTCCCCTTTGATGTGGCCAGACCTTACCTTGGCGTTAAGACAAAACAATTTCTAGAACATACAAGCTGCGGGGAGCAATCAGATCTGATGCAGCCCTGCAGCAAAAATTGTTCCCTAACGTTCTTTGAAGAGTGAAATCTGCTCTCTGGGTCAAACCCTTCACTTTGCTTCCTCAAACAGTTTCTCGATGTCAAACTGCGATATCAGGTTTCAAGGCGAGCAATCACTTATTGTCGAAAGAGAAGCTAGAATTGATATCCCATTTTTTTTCCCTCATTTTTTGTTACCTTTCTTCTCATGATGACTCTTCTTTCTCACAGATCCTGGAGAAGAGTGTCCGACTGGAGTGCAAGTGTCACGGAGTTTCGGGTTCCTGCACTGTGAAAACCTGCTGGGTCACGTTGCCTCATTTCCGAGAGGTGGGCCACATGCTGAAGGAGAAGTACAAGGAAGCGGTGATGGTGGAGGCTGTCAGAGGGAGGCGCCAACAGATTCCCACATTTCTGAAGCTGAAGAACCCCCAGAACTACAATAAGCCTGCAGAGACTGACCTGGTCTATGTAGACAACCCCCCAAACTTTTGTGAGAAGGATAATTTTACGGGGAGCATGGGCACCTATGGGCGGCTCTGTAATCGCACCTCTACTCTGTCTGACAGCTGCGATCTTTTGTGCTGTGGCCGTGGATATAAGACTTTCCAGTACACCCACACTTGGCAGTGCCACTGCAAGTTCCACTGGTGCTGCCACGTGACCTGCAGTACCTGCAGTGAGAGGACGCAAGCCTATACATGCAATTAAACAAATGTTTGGATTTTCGTGCTGGATGAGTCGGGACAGTGATCCTAAACTGGAGTGTAGACATAACATGTCTGTCAGCTTTTTATCTGCGTTAACCACTCAGTATAGAAGAAACGAGGTTGAAAGAAGAGTCAGTGGTCTCTTGGTGGAAATAATTGAACAATGTCAGAAGAGGACTGGCTAAATGGGGCCTGGAGGGCAACCAGTGATAATAACACATGGCACACTACACACTAGCAAGCCATTTAACCCAATATCTGCTCTGCACACTTTAGCACAGGACTGGCTGGTGATGTCATATCTGCCTAAAGCATACATACATGGCGCTATACTTTGTCATTTGATGCCTAGCAGAATAGACGTGTGTCGTGCTTGTGTCTAAAACAGAACTCTTGGAGAAACATGGAATCAGTTTGATGTGGTGGTAGATTTATAATGCGCTGATTTGCTAAAGCAAGAAGTAATTCCAGTGAATCAGAGCTTTACAAATGTATGCAGGGCTGGATTTTACATAAGGCACTGTAGGCACGTGCCTACAGGTTAAAAAAAAAAAAAGGTGGGGGGATAGGCTGCGCATCCCTAAACACATGTTGCAATTGAATGGTTAATCGCACAGGCATACACCGCCTCTATCAGACTGAAAAATGCGGTGTATGCCTGTGCGATTAACCATTCAATTGCAACATGTGTTTAGGGACGCGCAGCCTATCCCCCCACCTTTTTTTTTTTTTACTTTGTAACTATGTAACTGTCAGGTTAGCTGCTCCCAGCCCCTCCTCCTGAGTTTCCATAATAAGTAGTAGCAGATTTGCATATGATTTGCATCTGAATTGAATGCAAAGTGTGCAGAAAATCTATTTAGGTGCTGCACACTGAGCTGGTGGTCATTTCGGATGCAGCCTTAGTGGTATGCGCTGGCGTTCTTCTCGACGTGCCTACAGGTGCCTTAGGTGATAGAGGCAGCCCCCATCCTCAGATCACTGACCTCAGGAGCTTACAGTCTAATCCCTGTCTCATATCGCTGACCTCAGGTACTTACACCCTAATCCATGTCTTATGTCACTAAGGATATTATGAGACAGTGATCAGAGTGTTTGATTCTAAGAACAGTTAGTGAGATAAGGCAGGGATTAGAGATCAGAATATTTTACTTGGGGGTGTGGCCTGTGTTTAGGGGCAGAGTTTAGGGCATTATAACGCCTGTGCCTACAGGCCTCTAAGTTGTAAATCCGGCCCTGAATGTATCACCTGATCATACGGATCACATGCTCTTTTATACTCCAGGCTTCTGCCACTGAGTCTTTTGTAATTGGCTACACTGTCTTTATACTGCTGCACATTGGCTCCTTTCTGGTTAATACTATTAGTCAACTGTTGCAGAATCATCTGCGGCTGAAGTGACTATTTTAGCCCGTTACCTCAGCTTTTAGTCCTCCACTGCAGAGCCAGAGACGTTTGGAGTCGACAAATCACCTCCATTAACTTATCTTTATCTTGCTCTTCAAATGTCTTATGTACTGACCTTTTACTAAGCCACGCCCACGTAACATCAACCTATATTTAAGCTCCACCCACTTGCACTCTAAGAACTTTTTCAGAAACCACACCCACTGAGGGCTAGAACGCCCTAAGAGTATAAAAAACAAATGTATTGGTCTGACACATAATCTATATTTCTATTTATATGTATATATTGTACAAAGATGTATTTTATGTCTTATTATACAACTGTCTATCAAATCTGAAGCCTCAAAGGGATTAATTTACCAACCGCCTTTAAAATTTCCATACACAAAGTGATGGACCAGAGTGGTCTATACATGTAGATAGGCACCCAGTATAACAAGTTAGAACTCTTTTACTGAAGAAAAACATGCAGAGATATATCATACATACACTACCATCAGGTAATGCAGCTTACTTAGAACAGAGGGAAACACAGAGAGAATACAGGAAATCACAACACCATAGAGATCAACACCACATTTTACAGAGAGTGACATCTTGTGGTTGCTTTACTATACTGCAGGTTAGGTAATTCTGGTGATACTGCCAACACAAAGTGCATATGGCATTTATATCACTACCTACAAAAGTAAATTAGCGTGCATTGAGCAAGTAGTGCAACTCGGGTTATGTAGATAACGCAATCTATGTTCCGATAATGCTCATTACACAAGTAGTCTAAAATGCATTATACTAGAAATTCGCATGGGATGCAACAATTTGCCCACTTCACTTTACATCACTTGTGTAAGTAGTGGTAAAATTGCTGTGTGCTCTCTGTCTGTCTGTCTGTCTGTCTGTCTGTCTGTGTGTGTGTGTGTGTGTGTGTGTGCGCGCGCACCCCCTTTAGAATACCAGGTTTTTGTGATGTAAAAAAAAAACATAGAACACAATAAATAGTTTCAAAACTTTTCGTACCTCTAATGTGACCTATAAATACAGTGCCACACGTCTGTCAGGGGAAGAAATTTATATACACACAGTGGGATGCGAAAGTTTGGGCAACCGTGTTAATCATCATGATTTTCCTTTATAAATCGTTGGTTGTTATGATAAAAAATATCAGTTAAATATCATATAGGAGACACGCACAGTGATATTTGACAAGTGAAATTAAGTTTATTGGATTTACAGAAAGTGCGCAATAATTGTTTAAATAAAATTATTCAGGTGCATTCATTTTGGCACTGTTATCATTTAATTGATTCCAAAACCGTTAGAATTCATTATTGGAACTCAATTTACCTTGGTAAGTTCAGTGACCCCTGACCTACATACACAGGTGAATCCAATTATAAGAAAGAGTATTTAAGGCGGTCACTTGTAAGTTTCCCTCCTCTTTTAATTTTCTCTGAAGAGTAGCAACATGGGGGTCTCAAAACAACTCTCAAATGACCTGAAGACAAAGATTGCTCACCATCATTGTTTAGGGGGAGGATACAGAAAGCTGTCTCAGAGTTTCCACAGTTAGGAACATATTGAGGAAATGGAAGACCACAGGCTCATTTCAAGTTAAGGCTCAAAGTGGCAGAGCAAGAAAAATCTAGGATAAACAGAAGCGACGAATGGTGAGAACAGTCAGTCAACCCAAAGACCAGCACCAAAGACCTACAACATCATCTTGCTGCAGATGGAGTCACTGTGCATCATTCAACCATTCGGTGTACTTTACACAAGGAGATGCTGTATGTGAGAGTGATGCAGAGGAAGTATTTTCTCCGCCCACAGCACAAACAGAGCCACTTGAGGTATGCTAAAGCACATTTGGACAAGCCAGCTTCATTTTGGAATAAGGTGCTGTGGACTGATGAAACTAAAGTTGAGTTTATTGGACATAACAAGGGGTGTTATGCATGGAGGAAAAAACAACACAGCATTCCAAGAAAAACACCTGCTAGCTACAGTAAAATATGGTGGTGACCGTGGTTCCATCATGCTGATGTGGCCAGTGCAGAGATCGGGAATCTTGAGGGTTGCATGTATTCCACTCAGTATCAGCAGATTCTGGAGAACAATGTCCAGGAATAAGTGACAAAGCTGAAGCTGTGTAGGGGTTGGATCTTTCAACAAGACAAGAACCCTAAACACTGCTCAAAATCCACTAAGGCATTCATGCAGAGGAACAAGTACAATGTTCTGGAAAGGCCATCTCAGTCCCCAGACCTGAATATAATTGAAAATCTGTGGTGTGAGTTAAAGAGAGCTGTCCATGCTCAGAAGCCATCAAACCTGAATGAACTAGAGATGTTTTGTAAAGATGAATGGTCCAAAATGCCTTCAACCAAAATCCAGACTCTCATTGGAACCTACAGGAAGCGTTTAGAGGCTGTAATTTCTGCAAAAGGAAAATCTACTAAATATTGATTTCATTTCTTTTTTGTGGTGCCCAAATTTTTGCACCTGCCTAATTTTAACAATTATTGCATTCTTTCTGTAAATCCAATAAACTTAATTTCACTTCTCAAATATCACTGTGTGTGTCTCCTATAGGATATATTTAACTGACATTTTTTATCGTAACAATCAACGATACAGGAAAATCATGACGATTAACAAGGTTGCCCACACTTTCGCATCCCACTGTATTCTTCAAAAAACAGATTTGTCTGTCTTTTTTAAATGGATTGTACAATCCAGAAAAGTTTTGAGATAAATGATTGCAGGCTCTTTTTTCATCACAAAAAAAATGGCATTTTAACAGAGGACTGTACACTTTTCATAATAATTAGATATATATAGTGCTGCCCATATTTATTCATACGCCTGGAAAATTTTGACATAAAGGACTACTGTAAGGGGCTAGCTGGAAAAAGAGTTGAACTTACCTGGGGCTTCTAATGGTCCCTTGCAGACGTCCTGTGCCCCCGCAGCCACTCACCAATGCTCCAGGCCCCGCCACCGATTCACTTCTGGAATTTACGACCTTAAAGTCGCAAACCTACTGTGCCTGCATGGCCTCGTCCTCGCTCCCGCTGACGTCACCGAGAGCGGTCTGCACCTGCGCAGTACACTCCCGGTGACGTCAGCGGAAGAAAAACATTTCTCATCTTTTTATTTACATTTGAGCTAAAATTGTCCAGTCAAAAATTATTCATACCCCTCTCAATAATCAATAGAAAAGCCTTTATTGGCTATTACAGCAATCAAACGCTTCCTATAATTGCAGACCAGCTTTTTGCATGTCTCCACAGGTATTTTTCCCATTCATCTTTAGCAATGAGCTAGCTACCAGGGTACCACATGCCTTGAGAAAGAGGGACCATGTGAGGCCCCCGAAACAATTGTCGGGACTTTTTGTGGAACCATTGCTTAATAAAAGTGCGGAGTATTTAATTCACCACTGCTAGCAAACTGTATTCATGCTTGATATTGTGGCTTTGCATAGTCACCTCTCCAAGCACCCAGAAACTGATGGTGTGCCTGCTTCATTGTAAATACTACTACATGTTTGACAGTGGGGGATGGTGTTCTTTGGGTTGAAGGCTTTTTCTTTTTTACAACAAATGAAGGAAACATCATTGTGACCAAATAATTCAATTTTTGTTTTATCTCACCATAACATAGAAGACCAGAAGTCTTCTTCTTTGTCCAGATGAACATTTGCAAAGGCCAAGTGAATTTTGTGTGTCTTATCTGGAGAAGTGGATTCCTCCTTGGTCTGCATCCATGGAACCCAGCAGTGTGCAGTGTCCATTGGATTGTCTGCCTTTAGACATTTCCCCCATCAGAGCCCAGATTTACCAGGATGGCCTTGGTGGTAATCCTTGGATTCTTTTTCACCTCTCTCACTATCCTCCTGGCCAGAACAGATATCACTTTTGATTTTCGACCATGTCCTCTGAGATTTTTCACAGTGCAAAACATCTTGTATTTTTAATAATACTCAGCCACTGGAACTTGAACATGTTGAGTTGATTGAAACAGCTGTTCACAATTAATCAGGGTAATTAGGATGCTTTAGAACAGCTTGGACTATTTTGAATGGTATAGGTATGTTCCCACAGACTGTGACAGTTTTGGACTGGACACTTTTTGCACAAATGTAAATAAAAGCTGAGAAATGTTTTTTTTTTCCACAATAATGCCTCTTGTACATCGTCTTATTATCTTATGGGAAACACCTATGTCATTTCCCGTCAAAAAATTACTTGCTGGTTCAATAAAAGTAACTTGCCAGGGGTATGAATAATTATGGGCAGCACTGTACACACACGCACACACACTATATACTATGTAGAACACTATGGAACATGTTGGAGCTATATAAATAAAAAATGATAATATATTCTGTACATGTCTGTTACTTTAGGATGCGCACAGTGTGACATTTATTTGAAACGTGTAAAGTAAAGGTTTGCTTAAGGTACACATATATTAGTCAATTTTACAAGCATTCTAGACATGTTTTAATGTGCTTTGCAGGCAGGTTAGGTGCAGGGAACAGCTCCCATAAGAACTTTTATTGTGTCTGTAAATGTTGCTTTTTCTGGAGAGGATGGGATCCGGGCTCCCCCTGCTGGTCGGTCACATGATCAGTCCTTACAGGATTGCTCACATCACCAGGCTGGGCTGGGAATATACTTGGAGATCATTCGCTGCAAATCATAAGGGATGGTGAACACAAGGTGGGGATCAGCCAACATTTGTCTGGTAGTCTACAGAGATATCTCTTCATAGAACCACATTTATCTGCAGGAGCACCTATAATACCTTCATCACCCCCATTCAGACAGACTTTTAATTAAAATTGAGGGTTAGAACAGAGGGAATTTTTGAAGACATGGTTCTTAAAAGAGTAATCACAGTTAAAATGTCCCCTTTTTTCTCACTGTGGTATAAAACTGAGGAGCCTTGCTCTGGCCTGCTGCCGATTCGCACTCCACCCTACTTGATCCCTAGTGTTTTCCCAATGAATGTTTAAAAACCTAGAATAACCAATGCCTACATTTACCATGAAATTCATCTGTCTCCAGTATGAGCTGTGCTGAAGCTTCAAAGGATGGAGGAATTGTGAATATTTTTAGCCAAGCGGCAATACTTTGGGACAAAGGCAGGTAGGATAACTATATAGACAAAAGATAGTTTGAAGACAAGATTTATGGTATTGTTTCTATTTGCTTTAGCCACACTCCCATTTCTCATACCTGCCGGTAGAATGTAAGCACTATTGGGCAGGGACATGTTCTCCTCCTGGTTTGTGCTCATTACCTATGAGTTTGTAGTTTTCACCCTTTTTATTCAATGGTCAGCATTGGATGATAAAAGATAATACAAATCTCGAATGATCTCATCCAAAAATTGCCTTAGTAAATCAGGCCTATGACCTCCTGTTGTTGAGGGGCATCCACATGCCAACACTGGAGTTAATTGGCTGATTTGCTGAATCCCAGTTCCCAGGAGCCTTTTCAAAAGACCATATGACCAGTGATTGGCCCCTGTATGGAACCTGGATTACCACCTGCCGTTTTTTAATATTTCAGCCTCACCTGTTACTCTGTATGTAGGATGTAACCTAAATATTAACGCCATGTGTATAACTACAATAATAGAGCAACAGTCAAACCCGTCCTATCAGACAATCAGTTTATCTTTCAGTGATCTGATTGGATGCTTCGGATTCCTTGTTGCATAACACCTCTATACTTTACATCGTTCTATAGGAAAAAGCTGAACATGTTTCTGTCCCCTTTGATGTGGCCAGACCTTACCTTGGCGTTAAGACAAAACAATTTCTAGAACATACAAGCTGCGGGGAGCAATCAGATCTGATGCAGCCCTGCAGCAAAAATTGTTCCCTAACGTTCTTTGAAGAGTGAAATCTGCTCTCTGGGTCAAACCCTTCACTTTGCTTCCTCAAACAGTTTCTCGATGTCAAACTGCGATATCAGGTTTCAAGGCGAGCAATCACTTATTGTCGAAAGAGAAGCTAGAATTGATATCCCATTTTTTTTCCCTCATTTTTTGTTACCTTTCTTCTCATGATGACTCTTCTTTCTCACAGATCCTGGAGAAGAGTGTCCGACTGGAGTGCAAGTGTCACGGAGTTTCGGGTTCCTGCACTGTGAAAACCTGCTGGGTCACGTTGCCTCATTTCCGAGAGGTGGGCCACATGCTGAAGGAGAAGTACAAGGAAGCGGTGATGGTGGAGGCTGTCAGAGGGAGGCGCCAACAGATTCCCACATTTCTGAAGCTGAAGAACCCCCAGAACTACAATAAGCCTGCAGAGACTGACCTGGTCTATGTAGACAACCCCCCAAACTTTTGTGAGAAGGATAATTTTACGGGGAGCATGGGCACCTATGGGCGGCTCTGTAATCGCACCTCTACTCTGTCTGACAGCTGCGATCTTTTGTGCTGTGGCCGTGGATATAAGACTTTCCAGTACACCCACACTTGGCAGTGCCACTGCAAGTTCCACTGGTGCTGCCACGTGACCTGCAGTACCTGCAGTGAGAGGACGCAAGCCTATACATGCAATTAAACAAATGTTTGGATTTTCGTGCTGGATGAGTCGGGACAGTGATCCTAAACTGGAGTGTAGACATAACATGTCTGTCAGCTTTTTATCTGCGTTAACCACTCAGTATAGAAGAAACGAGGTTGAAAGAAGAGTCAGTGGTCTCTTGGTGGAAATAATTGAACAATGTCAGAAGAGGACTGGCTAAATGGGGCCTGGAGGGCAACCAGTGATAATAACACATGGCACACTACACACTAGCAAGCCATTTAACCCAATATCTGCTCTGCACACTTTAGCACAGGACTGGCTGGTGATGTCATATCTGCCTAAAGCATACATACATGGCGCTATACTTTGTCATTTGATGCCTAGCAGAATAGACGTGTGTCGTGCTTGTGTCTAAAACAGAACTCTTGGAGAAACATGGAATCAGTTTGATGTGGTGGTAGATTTATAATGCGCTGATTTGCTAAAGCAAGAAGTAATTCCAGTGAATCAGAGCTTTACAAATGTATGCAGGGCTGGATTTTACATAAGGCACTGTAGGCACGTGCCTACAGGTTAAAAAAAAAAAAAGGTGGGGGGATAGGCTGCGCATCCCTAAACACATGTTGCAATTGAATGGTTAATCGCACAGGCATACACCGCCTCTATCAGACTGAAAAATGCGGTGTATGCCTGTGCGATTAACCATTCAATTGCAACATGTGTTTAGGGACGCGCAGCCTATCCCCCCACCTTTTTTTTTTTTTACTTTGTAACTATGTAACTGTCAGGTTAGCTGCTCCCAGCCCCTCCTCCTGAGTTTCCATAATAAGTAGTAGCAGATTTGCATATGATTTGCATCTGAATTGAATGCAAAGTGTGCAGAAAATCTATTTAGGTGCTGCACACTGAGCTGGTGGTCATTTCGGATGCAGCCTTAGTGGTATGCGCTGGCGTTCTTCTCGACGTGCCTACAGGTGCCTTAGGTGATAGAGGCAGCCCCCATCCTCAGATCACTGACCTCAGGAGCTTACAGTCTAATCCCTGTCTCATATCGCTGACCTCAGGTACTTACACCCTAATCCATGTCTTATGTCACTAAGGATATTATGAGACAGTGATCAGAGTGTTTGATTCTAAGAACAGTTAGTGAGATAAGGCAGGGATTAGAGATCAGAATATTTTACTTGGGGGTGTGGCCTGTGTTTAGGGGCAGAGTTTAGGGCATTATAACGCCTGTGCCTACAGGCCTCTAAGTTGTAAATCCGGCCCTGAATGTATCACCTGATCATACGGATCACATGCTCTTTTATACTCCAGGCTTCTGCCACTGAGTCTTTTGTAATTGGCTACACTGTCTTTATACTGCTGCACATTGGCTCCTTTCTGGTTAATACTATTAGTCAACTGTTGCAGAATCATCTGCGGCTGAAGTGACTATTTTAGCCCGTTACCTCAGCTTTTAGTCCTCCACTGCAGAGCCAGAGACGTTTGGAGTCGACAAATCACCTCCATTAACTTATCTTTATCTTGCTCTTCAAATGTCTTATGTACTGACCTTTTACTAAGCCACGCCCACGTAACATCAACCTATATTTAAGCTCCACCCACTTGCACTCTAAGAACTTTTTCAGAAACCACACCCACTGAGGGCTAGAACGCCCTAAGAGTATAAAAAACAAATGTATTGGTCTGACACATAATCTATATTTCTATTTATATGTATATATTGTACAAAGATGTATTTTATGTCTTATTATACAACTGTCTATCAAATCTGAAGCCTCAAAGGGATTAATTTACCAACCGCCTTTAAAATTTCCATACACAAAGTGATGGACCAGAGTGGTCTATACATGTAGATAGGCACCCAGTATAACAAGTTAGAACTCTTTTACTGAAGAAAAACATGCAGAGATATATCATACATACACTACCATCAGGTAATGCAGCTTACTTAGAACAGAGGGAAACACAGAGAGAATACAGGAAATCACAACACCATAGAGATCAACACCACATTTTACAGAGAGTGACATCTTGTGGTTGCTTTACTATACTGCAGGTTAGGTAATTCTGGTGATACTGCCAACACAAAGTGCATATGGCATTTATATCACTACCTACAAAAGTAAATTAGCGTGCATTGAGCAAGTAGTGCAACTCGGGTTATGTAGATAACGCAATCTATGTTCCGATAATGCTCATTACACAAGTAGTCTAAAATGCATTATACTAGAAATTCGCATGGGATGCAACAATTTGCCCACTTCACTTTACATCACTTGTGTAAGTAGTGGTAAAATTGCTGTGTGCTCTCTACACATGGGCGATTTTAATGGCGATTTGTGATTAAACCCCGAAGTGTAGTAGAATGGCTTAAACCAGATCTGCAGGCAAAATTGTGTTAACCAGTTTTACATTTAACAGCCACTGAAATGCACCGCTGAAATTCATAACCATGAACTGTTTTGTCTGCCTATAAGATTCTTTATTTTGTCCAACCAGTCTTGTGATTCATACAATGCCAGGCAGTTGACACCCCTATTTCCTGTTTCAGTTTTGCAGCTTCCTGTGTCAACAGCCTGCTCACTGGATGGTGAACAGTGTGATGATGCTGATTCACTGACTAATGATCACCCAGAGGACACACAAAGCTGCCTGAGTGTGCAGTATAGCAGACGTGGGTGAATCACAAGAATGCCTCAACAAAAAAAAATGATGAATCCTTTAGCAAGTAAAACAGTCCATATATGTGTGTATTAGTTCTGTATTTAGTAATATGGCGTAGGGCTGGGACTCACTAGAGCGTTTTTGGCAATGTTTTGGGATCGCCTTCAATTTTTATCGATTTCCCAAAATGCTTTGCCAATGTAAGTGGATGGAGCAGATCCCGCTGGAGCGATTGTGATTAGGGAAATCGCAGGACATGCAGGATTTTGGGAGCGTTTCCCCACAAATGTAATATATGGGAGCAGGGAAATCGCTTCTAAAATCGCTTACAAAGCGCTACCACAAATCGATCTAACAATTGCGCTTTGTAGTGTATACCAGGCTTAAAGGTCAAACTTTAATGTTAATCTTCAGCTCAGTGAACGTGAACATGTTATGAAAATCTCATTAATATGACTTATTTTATTGGGTGGCGGCT
This sequence comes from Hyperolius riggenbachi, assembly GCF_040937935.1. NCBI lineage: Eukaryota > Metazoa > Chordata > Amphibia > Anura > Hyperoliidae > Hyperolius > Hyperolius riggenbachi. The sequence continues at coordinate 236,246,258 of NC_090653.1, read as the reverse complement.
CATGTAGTGAAGACAGAGTGATGATGGAGAATACTTGTGTCATTGTTATTATTGTAAGACATCTGCCTACAAGGAATATATTCTGTCTGTAAACTAAACTAAATTCTCTTCTCTCACTGAGGTCTGCCTGTTACTTCCGCCAAACATACTACTGGAAATGAATTCAAGATATTCTAAAGCTATGCTACACTCATTAGATTATCGCCCGAAATGATCATTTGTGATTGTTTTAGGTGACAGTGTGGTATGACCATGGCCAGTTCTCTCATGAAGCAAGGTGAAACATTTGCATCAGGGGCAGCATTTTTGTACTGTGTGTACCTTCCTGAGGAGGAATGGAGGGGCTGAGAGGGAGCAGTTTGTTTGTTACAGACTCACAGCCAGCCAGTGTGCTATTGTGTTGAGCTGCAGCAGGTCATGTGACATTAAACGAAGCATAGTAAATTGTCGGGCGCTGTACGATCATTCCAAATCGGGGTGTGGCGCATCCTTACAAGTTTGCCTCAGGCAACAAAAAGTCTAGAACCGGCCCTGGGTATGACTGTATGAGTTCCCTGATGTCATCAGCATGTTCAGTAGAGTGACCAGACATCCCGGATTGCCCGGGACGCGTCCCGGATTCGGGGTCCGCTGTCCCAGGCTTAATGAGGTCCCGGGAAACGTCCCGCTTTCAGCAGCAGTCCTGGCCTCTGGACTCTGGCCACTCTCTCCTCATGAACTGGCAGCGGCGTGTATAGACGCCGTGCCAGTTCATTGCCTGCAGCCCCGCTCCAGCCTCCTCTTCCGGTGTCTGTTCTGACACCGGCAGGCGAGCAGGGCTACGGCAAGATGACTGCCGAAGCCCTATACTGGAGACTATTTGTGTCTCCAGTACAGGGCTTCGGGCGCCATCTTGCCGTAGCCCTGCTCTGCCTGTCAGCGCGGGAGACTTCAGGAGGAATGTGGTCCTGGGAGCAGCGCGCCAGAGGCCGGAGACTTCTGCCAGGTGAGTAATGCTTTCTTTTCCAGGTGAAATGTTTGCCCGCATTGCGTTTCTTGTCTGGTGAAATGTTTGCCCGCATTGCGTTTATTTTGTACTGACATGTTTGCCCGCATTGCGTTTATTTTGTATTGACATGTTTGCCCGCATTGCGTTTATTGTCTGGTGAAATGTTTGCCCGCATTGCGTTTACTTTCTGGTGAAATGTTTGCCCGCATTGCATTTATTTTGTACTGACATGTTGCCCGCATTGCGTTTTATTTTGTACTGACATGTTGCCCGCATTGCTTTTATTTTGTACTGACATGTTTGCCCGCATTGCTTTTATTTTGTACTGACATGTTTGCCCGCATTGCGTTTATTTTGTACTGACATGTTTGCCCGCATTGCGTTTATTTTCTGGTGAAATGTTTGCCCGCATTGCGTTTATTTTGTACTGACATGTTTGCCCGCATTGCGTTTATTTTGTACTGACATGTTGCCCGCATTGCGTTTATTTTGTACTGACATGTTTGCCAGCATTGCATTTATTTTATACTGACATGTTTGCCCGCATTGCATTTATTTTATACTGACATGTTGCCCGCATTGCATTTATTTTATACTGACATGTTGCCCGCATTGCGGTTATTTTGTGCTGACATGTTGCCTATTGCGTTTATTTTCTGGTGTCCGGGGTAACTGTTACTGCATTTATTATTTAATGGTCATAGATGGCTATGTTTGCTGCTTTGTGGTTACAGTATACTATTAGCCTCAAACAGTTTCTGCACACCCATGATGCAAAGTCTCGTTTGTCCACATCATGGCGTAAACACTGCTTTCTTATGCCTCGCTGTTGCATCATTATGTTAGCTCCGCCCATACAATGTCATGGCCACGCCCATTTTTCGCCGTGGTGTGCTGTGCGCGCCGCCCCCCCCCCCCCCCCCCCCTCCCAGGTTGGACCCACAAATATCTGGTCACTCTATGTTCAGGGATCTACTAAGTTGGATAATGCTTGGCTATTTCATTTCCTGTTGAATGCTCCAGCTAGACCGCTCTTGCATATGCTCCTCCGCCCTCCCAAAGTGTAAGTGATGACCTGTGCTAATCACTAATGATTGTATTGAGGGGCCCTCCCTCAACCGCATTTTTAGCTGTTTATTGGTCCTGTGCTGGTAATGATCACTTCTATAGATGCTTTGAATAGTGGTAATCATTAACTAACTGTTCTCCATCCCCTTCTTGCACCTCTGACACTGTTGGTTGTCCTTGGCAGGTTTTAGTAAACTGTGTCAATTGTTATGTATAGAGTGCTTGGGGAGGCCCCATGTAAAACTTGCACTGGGGCCCATAGCTTCTTAGCTACGCCACTGCCTAAAGCGCAGGCAGCAGGGCTAGTCCTTGCAAGCTCTATACTGCCATTCATATCTTACAGTCCTCCCCTCCCCAGTGCTTGTCATTCAGGTCAGAGCTATAACCACATCTTCTATTGTATGGCTGGTCAGCGTTTTCCACAGATGAACACTATGTGCCACACAAACACATACAGGTAGCTGTGAACTGACAGGAACTGGGGAGGAAAGGAGGCTGCACACCCACTTCATAATGGCAAGTACCAGCTCTAGCGGTAAGAGATGCAAGGCATGTCCACCGCCCGGCCAGCTGCTCTGTCGCTCGCTGTCTGTCTCTGAGGTTTACTTGTGTTCAGAAGAAGTGGAGTAAAGGTAGCCATACACTGGTCGATTTGCCATCAGATATCAGAGAGGGATCGTATGGTTGCCTTTACTGCAAACAGATTGTGAATCGATGTCGGCATGAAACTGATCACAATCTGTGGAGCTGCCGCCGCCCGCCAGCTGCACATTACCTGATCTTGCTGACGCGACTACCCCGGTCTCCGCTGTCTTCTTCTCCGCGCTGGTCTCCGGTCCAGCTGGCTTCACTGAACTTCCTGTCCAGGGGAAGTTTAAACAGTAGAGGGCGCTCTACTGTTTGAATTTCCTGCCGGGACAGGAGGTTCAGTGAAGCTGGAGCCCGGAGCGGAGAAGAAGACAGCGGAGACCGGGGGAGTCGCGCCGGCTGAAACAGGTAATGTATTGCCGCTGTATTGCGTCGGCCGTCGGGCATTCGAACGCTGCTATCCACGCACTCAAGACCCGCTGGCGATCGAGAAAAATGTTCCGCATGGACGGATCGACGGGAACGATTGATTTCGAACGAAAATCGATCGTTCTGTCAGCGTTTGCGCGATGATTCCACAGCAGATTCGATCACAGGGATCGAATTTGCTGTATATCAGCGGGAAAATCGTTAGGTGTATGGGCCCCTTAAGAGATTTATGACCTCTGATTAGTTATCAATAAGAGTTAAGCTGTTCTAACTGCAGACTGAATAGAAACTGCAGCCCTGTAATGATAACCCTTGCAGGGAGAAAAAACAAAAAGCAGCATAGGCTAGGTCTGTGTGAGATTGGGACTTTATGTTGGGAATACACAATGAGATTTTTCAGTTGATTTACTTCTCGATTTTATTTTCTGATCAATTTTCCAATCGATTTTCTTATCAAATTCCATTCACTACTATGAGAAATCGATCAGAAAAACGATCAAAAATAAGATCGGACATGTCGGAAATGATCAATCGAACCACCTATCTGCTGAAAAAACGTATTGCTATATTCCCAGCATTACATTCACATTTATCTCATAACGTCACATCTAAATTCAGGGTCTTTCATGATTAAGTTTGATCCTTCAGGCAGCACTGCAGTTTAGATATGCGTCCCACGCAGTCGCATAACAATAGCCCCAGTAACCCCATGATTGGGGGGGGAGGGGCTGTGACGGCCTGCTCCTCCACCTTTTCCCAACCGGAGATATACCTGCACTGGTACATGAAAACAGACCGTGCACTGTTCCTATAGTTGCTTTATTCCTTACATTCGCCACAGTACAAATGAAAACATGTCCATATCAGTGACAGGCATATGAATCAAACCTTAGTCTGAAGTTCGTGCAGGAACATACGCACATGAGCAAGCGCCACATTGGTGCGGAAACGGCTGTTGTGCCGTCCTACCATCTCCTGGTCACCCTTCCTGCACCCGTCCATGAATGAACTTCAGACTCAGGTTTGATTCATATGCCTGTCACTGATATGGACATGTTTTCATTTGTACTGTGGCGAATGTAAGGAATAAAGCAACTACAGGGACAGGGCACGGTCTGTCTTCATGTACCAGTATTTTATTAAAGTATACTCACTTGTGTTTAACTAAGCCCTGACTCCAATATGTTTTTGGTGATGGTCACTGTCCCTACTATTGAGCACTGGGTGTCTGCAGGCTTTCGCAGAGTGTGGGATTACAATAGACAGCACTGAAGAATATTTCCTCTTTTGGTTTGTGTTCTATGGTGGATTGGACATCTGGCTGCTGATTAACTACAAGGCACTAGCGCTCATATCTTCTAAAGACCATTAGCGTTCATGTCTGCATTTTCAGAAGTTACAGAGGGTTCAGCGGATGTATTAAAACATATTGGTTAGTGAAGCCATGCATCAGACTGGAAAAGACAAAGGGGAGGGACTTCCTCCTGATCCTGAGGAACATCCACATCAGACTTAATAATATGCAAATTATAATCCTCTGAATATCTTGGCTGAAAAACCTCAGAACATTATCATCATCTCAGTGAGTAATGGTCAAGATTGTGTCTCAGTATCTTTAGCCATGGCAGATACATTTTGCTTCCATCTTTGGAAAGACAGAAAATATGAAATAAGCTTGGAATGCAAAAATAGCTTCCACATTCCTAATGTCGGCCCTGGTGAGGATTGTTCAGTGTGATCTGGGTTATGCTAACAGTATACATTACCACTATTATTATTATTACACGTTTATACAGCACCTACACTTCCTCTACAAGACGGGGATTTCTTCCCTCCGATCTAGGAGAAATATTCAATGTTTGAGAAGCTGGCAGAAAGGGGGCAAGACTTTTTTGCTGACACATTTCGCTGAACGTCCTGGCTTCCTCAGGTGAATGTCTATACAAGAACTGTAGAAGGCGCACACTCACATTCTGCAGTAAAATCAGTGGCGTAACAATAGGAGATGCAAAGGTTACGACCACAACGGGGCCCTTGGGCCAGAGGGGCCCCCGAAGAGCCCTCCCTCAACTGCTGTATCAGCTCTTTATTGGTCTTATGCTGATAATAATTACTTCTATAGGTGCTTTGAATTAACAAACTGTTCCCCATCCCCTTCTTGCACCTCTGACACTGTGGTTGTCCTTGGCAAGTTTTGGTGTGCCGTATCAATTGTTATTTATAGAGTGCTGGGGGGGGGGGGGGGCATTGCAATGTAAAACTTGCACTGGGGCCCATAGCTCCTTAGCTACGCCACTGAGTAAAATATAATACACTAAAGGTGTCCATACACTGGTTGATTTGCCATAAGATTCGACCAACAGTTAGATTCCTCTCTGATCGAATCTGATCAGAGAGGGATCGTATGGCTGCCTTTACTGCAAACAGATTGTGAATCGATTTCAGCATGAAACCGATCACAATCTGTCGGTGGTGGTGGTGCTGCCGCTGTCCCCCCCCCCCCCCCATACATTACCTTTTCCACTGGCGAGTGTCCCCGCTGTCTTCTTCTCCGCTGGGCTCCGGCTAGGCTTCACTTCTTTCTGTCCGGGGAAGTTTAAACAGTAGAGGGCGCTCTCCTGTTTCAACTTCCTGCCGGGACAGGAAGAAGTGAAGCCTGCTGGACTCAGAGCCCAGCACGGAGACGGAGCAGTGGTGACAGTGGGAATACGCGCCGGCCGGATCAGGTAATGTATTGCCGCTGTATTGCGTCGGTCGTCGGGCATTCGAACGCCGCTATCGATGCACTCCCGACCCGCCAGCGATTGAGAAAAATCTTCCGCACGGAATCGACGGGAATGATTGATTTCGGAACGGTGATCGAATCTGCTGTATATCGGAGGGAAAATCGTTAGGTGTATGGGCCCCTTTAGAGAAATAAAATGATATGCAACAACATAAATGTATATAAGTGATAACATGTTCCTTTATTATTACTAAAACATATTGAAGATTATATACAGTGCATCCATAAAGTATTCACAGCACATCACTTTTCCACATTGTTACAGCTTTATTCCAAAATGGATTAAATTCATTGGTACTTATCCGTTAGCCGGGCGCATCCGGCAGGTGGCGCTGTTGTAGCGAATTTCATTCATGCTTAGTTAACGTTAGTGCTGTGTGAATGGAAGCGCCGCAGGTGGCGCTAATTACATTGATACGGCACATAACAATAACAGCGTTAATGGGAACTAATATGTATTTCAAGTGGCCGGAACTGTTACTTAATGCAATTAAAATGAAGGCGGCGGCAATTTAACAGATGAAGCCGCCGCCTTCGTCTGTTCTTCGTCTTCTTCTCCCACTTTGCCCTCCTCTGGCTTCTATACAATGCTGGCAGCCTGCGGGGACATGCGTCTCCCCCCAGAGTCGTTCGTCGCGGAAGGGAATCCTGTTTGTTTTCTTGCGACGAACGACTCTGGGGGGAGACGCATGTCCCCCCCCAGCTGCCAGCATTGTATAAAAGCCAGAGGAGGGCAAAGGGGGAGAAGAAGACGAAGAACAGACGAAGGCGGCGGCTTCATCTGTTACATTGCCGCCGCCTTCATTTTAATTGCATTAAGTAACAGTTCCGGCCACTTGAAATACATATTAGTTCCCATTAACACTGTTATTGTTATGTGCCGTATCAATGTAATTAGCGCCACCTGCGGCGCTTCCATTCACACAGCACTAACGTTAACTAAGCATGAATGAAATTCGCTACAACAGCGCCACCTGCCGGATGCGCCCGGCTAACGGATAAGTACCAATTCATTTTTTTTTTGTAGTTTCCTACACACAACACCCCATAATGACAACATGAAAAAGTTTACTTGAGGTTTTGGCAAATTTCCTAAAAAAAATAAAATTAAAAATAATTAGTACATGTACATAAGTATTTTGTTATTGATTATATATTTTGTATATTGCTATACACCATTGTCTGTATTATTATGTACCCCATGTTTGTTTCTTACTTTGTACAGCGCCACGGAATATGTTGGCGCTTTGTAAATCAACAATAATAATAATAATAATAATGAGTATTTACAGCCTTTTGCCATGAAGCTCAAAATTAAGCTCAGGTGCATCCTGTTTCCCTTGAGAAGTTTCTGCAGTTTAATTGGATTCCACCTGTGGTAAATTCAGTTGATTTCTATATAAGATCCCACAATTTGCAGTTCATGTTAGAGCACAAACCAATCATGAAATCGATTTTCTTGATCTGGGGAAGGTTATAGAAACATTTCTGCTGCTTTGAAGGTCCCAATGGTCATCCGTAAGTGGAAGAAGTTGGAAACCACCAGAACTCTTACTAGAGCTGGCCGGCCATCTAAACTGAGGGATCGGAGGAGAAAGGCTGTTAGGGAGGTGACCTGATGGTTACTCTGTCAGAGCTTCAGAGGTCCTCTGTGGAGAGACAATAGTCACTCCTTAGTAAAAGGCTCATGGCAGCCCACATTAGCACCTGAAAGTCTCTCAGACCACGAGAAACAACATTTTTATGGTCTGATGGGACAAAGATTTAACTCTTTGATGTGAATGTCATGCGTCACGTTTGGAGGAAACCATGCATCGCTCATCACCAGGCCAATACCATCCATACAGTGAAGCATGGTGGTGGAAGCCTCATGCTGTGGGGATGTTTTTCAGTGGCAGGAACCAGGGCCGGGCCGAGGAGAGGCTCCAGCCTCAGGGCGCAGTGTAGGAGGGGACGCACAATTCATTCAGCTGTCATTCCTAATTGTGTTTGAAGCAGAAAGAAATAAGAAAAGGGGATACATGGCAGTGACTGCAAGCCAGATAACTAGATATTAAGGTGTTGGGGAGGTTGTGGGCCCTGTGGCCCTCTTAGTCTAACAGCAATCAGTGTGTGACGGCTGGGGTGGGAGGGGTGGAGGGGCGCACTTTGGTGTCTCAGCCTTGGGTGCTGGAGGACCTTGTCCCTGCTCTGGCAGGAACTGGGAGACTAGTCAGACTAAAGGGAAAGATGACTGCAGCAATATACAGAGACATCCTGGGTGAATGTTCTTAAAGGAAACCTGTAACTAAAAAAAGTTCCCCTGTGGGGATACTCACCTCAGGAGGATGGGGGAAGTCTCAATAGAATCCGGAGGCTTCCCCTGTCCTCTTGTGTCCCACGGCAGCCCCTCCGAACAGCGGGGATGTCAATATTTACCTTCCCGGCTCCAGCGCAGGTGCAGTATCGGCTCGGTCCGGAGATAGGCAGAAATAGCCGATCGCTGTCGGTCCGTGCTACTGCGCAGGCGCAAGTCTCCTGCGCCTACATAGGTGGAAAAAGCTGACCTCTGTTGGGTCCGCTCTACTATCTCCATGCTAAGAGCCGCAACAGCGCCCCCGCTGGAGCCAGGAAAGGTAGATATATCAAGCCTTGTCAGGCTTGTCGAACCAGGATTGCGGGACGCTTCGGGGGAAGCCAGCACTGGATTGCCTGCACCTGGAACTACAGGGATGGGGAAAGCCTCATTGGGACCCTCAGGCTTCCCCCTCCCGGGGTAAGAAGTACCCCCCAGGGGACGTTTTTTTTTATTACAGAGTCTCTTTAAGAGGCAAAGTCAGAGCTCAGACTTGAATCCGATTGAACATCTCTAGAGAGATCCTAAAATCCTAAAATGCCTGTGCACCGACACTTTCCATCCAACCTGATGGAGCTTTAGAGAGATGCTGCAAAGAGGAATGGGTGAAACTGGCCAAGGATAGGTGTGCCAAGCTTGTGGCATCATATTCAAAAAGACCTGAAACTGTAATTGCTGCCAAAGGTGCATTGACAAAGTATTGAGCAAAAGCTGTGAATAAAATTGCCAAAACCTCAGGTACCGCCACAAATTATCAATAACAGTCACAGATAAGGAGTTCAAAGTATTCTGGCACAGTTCTTTCATTTATTGGATATATTGGATGCTAATCAAGCAAACAAAAACACCAACCCCCCCGCCATCATTCACAATCCTCTGCAGCAGGTGATGCAGGATCAGGTGCCACAACAGACAGAAAAAGAAAGAGAGAAGCGCAATATACATGTTCTACATCTGTGTGTCGTCTCTTAAAATAAGCCCTGTTGAAGGCATACAGACAGAGCCAGGGTCATATTTAGGACCTATGCTGAGGATGAAGCGCATCTCTGGCTACCAGTAAATGATGCTCTACCTTGCTAAATAAAGTTTAAGAAGACAGGATCTAATGTGATCCTCCCCCTGCCTATCACTCAGTTGCAGGTATGAAGAAGGCATGCTTCAGGTTCCTGCAGAATGGCATCATTCAGAGACCTGGAACACGACCAGATCATCTCTGCCAATGACCTGGTCTCCTGCTGCAGGTGTCTGGCATAAATATGGCAAGCCTCAATGTACATAAAACTGTGAAAGCACGCTCTGCCTGTAACTAATGCTTCCAGGAACTGGGCCATGGCAGCCTACAGCGCTGGACGTGAGCCTCAACTGTGTGATAGATAACAGCCATCGTCCTGACAGGTTCCCTTTAACAAGCCTGGACAGACCGTGCGCTCCGGAGCCAAGCACTGACAACAAGACGGGCGTCTGCTGCCTTCAGCACCCGGAGGGGTGAGTGAGTGCAGACACAGAGCGCTCCTACAATCTGCAGTAGTTAAAGGAGACCTGCAGTACCTGGCCAGGGGAATATAGAGGCTGCCCTATTAAGGGTAGGAACACACTAGGCAGAATCGCATATACGTTTTCCACTAAAGGTGGCCATACACTGGTCGATTTGCCATCAGATTCGACCAACAGATAGAGCCCTCTCTGATCGAATCTGATTAGAGAGGGATCATATGACTGCCTTTACTGCAAGCAGATTGTGAATCGATTTCAGCATGAAACCGATCACAATCTGTGGTGGTGGTGCTGCCGCTGCCTACAACCCCCCCCCCGGATACAGTACCTGCATTCCCGTCAAGCCGTCCGTGCGGGTGTGCAGCGATAGCGGCGTTTAAATGCCCGAAGACCTTCCGATCCGGCTGGCTTCACTTCTTTCTGTCCGGGGAAGTTTAAACAGTAGAGGGCGCTCTACTGTTTAAACTTCCTGCTGGGTCAGAAAGTGAAGCCAGCCGGACCGGAACGCGTAACCCAGCGGAGAAGAAGACATCGGTGACAGCGGGATACGCGCCGGCCGGAGCAGGTAATGTAGTGCTGGTGTATTGCGTTGGTCGTCGGGCATTCGAACGCCGCTTTCGCTGCACTCCCGCCCCGCCGGCGATCGAAAAAAATCTTCCGCACGGACGGCTCGACGGGAATGATTGATTTCGGATGGAAATCAATCGTTTGCGTAACGATTTCACAGCAGATTCGATCATTGTGATCGAATCTGCTGTATATTGGCGGGAAAATCGTTAGGTGTATGGGCCCCTTAAGTGCAATGGAAAACTCATATGCGATTCTGCTTAGTGTGTTCCTACCCTGAAGCGGACCTGAACTCAGAACTTCCTCTCTGCTCTAAAAGATACGCACCAGCATAATAACCTTTAAACATTTTATTTGTTACAGCTGATACACATCCTAAAATTAATCTGCACTGTTTCTATTTCCTGATTCATAGAAGCAGACATAATGTTAACATCTTGTGCTTTCAAATGAGCTTATCTGCCTTACCTACCATGGCAGTCAGGTGAGGAGAGATCAAATTACAACTTGTGATTAGACACAAATGAGAACAAATATGGCAGCCTCAATATTCTTCTCACTTTAGTTGTCCTTTAAAGGAGACTTGCAGTACCTGGTGAGAGGAATATGGAGGATGCCATGCAGCGTACCTTCAGTCACAAATCACTACTTTACATTAGGCCCCATTTCCACTATCTCCAAATTTCCAGACACTATATGCCCGCAAACAACAATTTAGAACTGAAAAGACACTGAAACGTGTCCGAAAAAAAAACTGCAGCAATTTTCCAGACAACATGCACATTCGTCTATTGTGCAGACTAGGACAACGTGCGCCAATGTCGCTTACTGGCATGGGCGATGTCCACAATGCATCTAATAGACACACATTAATGGAAATAAGCCCTTGCTGTGCAAATTTTGGGACATTTGTGTGCCAGCTTCAAAACTGTAGCATGCTTTAGAGACACATAACATTTATATAGCATTTTTCTCCTGGTAGACTCAAAGTGCTTAAACTTCAGCCACAAGGGTGTGCTCCATAGGCAGTAGTAGTAGGAGTCTAGCCCAAGGACTCCTTACTAGACTCCTTTGTAGAGTACGCTGGCCCAGCGGTGCGCATCCTAGATCGCGCTCCTGTTGCCGGGCACTTTCTGCGCATGTGCGTGACGTCATGAGCGATCAAAGACGCGCACCGCTGGCCCAGCGCAGCCGTACTACTCCGGGTCATTGCGACCCGGAAGTAGCAGCGGCTCCATAGAGGTTCGCCCGTGAACGGTTCGGGCCATCTCTACTCCTTACTGAATAGGTGCTGGCTTATTGAACAGGAGCTGAGATTCAAACGCAGGTCTCTTGTGTCAGAGGTAGAGCCCTTAACCATTACACCGTCAAGCCACTGCTGTGCAAGTGGCATTTTCTGTTGCAGGGGGGTTTGCCTTTAAAGGACACCTGAAGTGAGAGGAATATGCCATATTTTTTTCCTTTTAAACCATGAAAATTGCCTGGCTGTCCTGCTGATCATCTGCCTCTAATGGTGTCCATTAATGACACAATCCCACAGATAACTGATGATTTGATCATTATGATCGATTGGAAATAATCAGTCGTGCCCACTACCAAAAAGCTGCTAACCAATCCGATCAAATTGGTTAGCAGATTAGTGGGCATGACTGACCCATTTCCTATTGATTACAATGATCAATTTTATCGTTTTCGTCAAAACGACCACCTCAATACTTGTAGCCATAGACCCTAAACAAGCACGCCAATCAGGTGCTCTGATTGAAGTCAGACTGGATTAGCTGCATGCTAATGTAGCGTGAGTGCCAGATCCCTGCTGCCTCCCGTCCCACTGACACCGATCCCCGCTGCCTCCTCTCCCACTGACACTGATCCCCGCTGCCTCATCTCCCACTGACACTGATCCCCGCTGCCTCCCGTCCCACTGACACCGATCCCCGCTGCCTCCTCTCCCACTGACACTGATCCCCAATGCCTCCTCTCCCACTGACACTGATCCCCGCTGCCTCCCGTCCCACTGACACCAATCCCCGCTGCCTCCTCTCCCACTGACACTGGTCCCCGCTGCCTCCCGTCCCACTGACACCAATCCCCGCTGCCTCCTCTCCCACTGACACTGATCCCCGCTGCCTCCCGTCCCACTGACACCGATCCTCGCTGCCTCCTCTCCCACTGACACTGATCCCCGCTGCCTCCTCTCCCACTGACACCGATCCCCGCTGCCTCCCGTCCCACTGACACCAATCCCCGCTGCCTCCTCTCCCACTGACACTGATCCCCGCTGCCTCCCGTCCCACTGACACCGATCCTCGCTGCCTCCTCTCCCACTGACACTGATCCCCGCTGCCTCCTCTCCCACTGACACCGATCCCCGCTGCCTCCCGTCCCACTGACACCAATCCTCGCTGCCTCCTCTCCCACTGACACTGATCCCCGCTGCCTCCCGTCCCACTGACACCGATCCCCGCTGCCTCCCGTCCCACTGACACTGATCCCCGCTGCCTCCTCTCCCACTGACACTGATCCCCGCTGCCTCCCGTCCCACTGACACCAATCCCCGCTGCCTCCTCTCCCACTGACACTGATCCCCGCTGCCTCCTCTCCCACTGACACTGATCCCCGCTGCCTCCCGTCCCACTGACACCAATCCCCGCTGCCTCCTCTCTCACTGACACTAATCCCCGCTGCCTCCCGTCCCACTGACACCGATCCCCTCTGCCTCCCCTCCCACTGACACTGATCCCTGCTTCCTCCTGTCCCACTGATCCCCTCTGCCTCCTCTCCCACTGACACTGATCCCCTCTGCCTGATCCCTTCTGCCTCCCCTCCCACTGATCCCTGCTGCTTCCCGTCCCACTGACACGGATCCCTGCTGCCTCCCGTCCCACTGACACTGATCCCCTCTGCCTCCTCTCCCACTGACACTGATCCCCGCTGCCTCCCGTCCTACTGAAACTGATCCCCGCTGCCTCCTCTCCCACTGACACTGATCCCCGCTGCCTCCCGTCCTACTGACACTGATCCCCGCTGCCTCCCATCCCACTGACACCGATCCCCTCTGCCTCCCCTCCCACTGACACCGATCCCCTCTGCCTCCTCTCCCACTGACACCGATCCCCGTTGCCTCCTCTCCCACTGACACTGATCCCCGCTGCCTCCCGTCCCACTGACACCAATCCCCGCTGCCTCCTCTCCCACTGACACTGATCCCCGCTGCCTCCCGTCCCACTGACACCGATCCTCGCTGCCTCCTCTCCCACTGACACTGATCCCCGCTGCCTCCTTTCCCACTGACACCGATCCCCGCTGCCTCCCGTCCCACTGACACCAATCCTCGCTGCCTCCTCTCCCACTGACACTGATCCCCGCTGCCTCCCGTCCCACTGACACCGATCCCCGCTGCCTCCCGTCCCACTGACACTGATCCCCGCTGCCTCCCGTCCCACTGACACCAATCCCCGCTGCCTCCTCTCCCACTGACACTGATCCCCGCTGCCTCCTCTCTCACTGACACTAATCCCCGCTGCCTCCCGTCCCACTGACACCGATCCCCTCTGCCTCCCCTCCCACTGACACTGATCCCTGCTTCCTCCTGTCCCACTGATTCCCTCTGCCTCCGCTTCCACTGATCTCTGCTGCCTCCTCTCCCACTGACACTGATCCCCGCTGCCTGATCCCTGCTGCCTCCCATCCCAGTGACACTGATCCCCGCTGCCTCCCATCCCACTGACACTGATCCCCGCTGCCTGATCCCTGCTGCCTCCCATCCCAGTGACACTGATCCCCGCTGCCTCCCATCCCACTGACACTGATCCCTTCTGCCTACCCTCCCACTGACACTGATCCCTGCTTCCTCCTGTCCCACTGATCCCCTCTGCCTCCGCTTCCACTGATCTCTGCTGCCTCCTCTACCACTGACACTGATCCCCGCTGCCTGATCCCTGCTGCCTCCCGTCCCACTGACACTGATCCCCGCTGCCTCCCATCCCACTGACACCGATCCCCGCTGCCTCCTTTCCCACTGACCCCTTCTGCCTCCCCTACCTCTGACACTGATCCCCGCTGCCTTCCATCCCACTGACACCGATCCCCTCTGCCTCCTCTCCCACTGACACTGATTCCTTCTGCCTCCCCTCCCACTGACCCCTGCTTCCTCCTGTCCCACTGATCCCCTCTGCCTTCCCTCCCACTGACACTGATCCCCGCTGCCTCCTCTCCCACTGACACTGATCCCTGCTGCCTCCCGTCCCACTGACACTGATCCCTGCTGCCTCCCGTCCCACTGACACTGATCCCCTCTGCCTCCTCTCCCACTGACACTGATCCCCGCTGCCTCCTCTCCCACTGACGCTGATCCCCGCTGCCTCCTCTCCCACTGACACCGATCCGCTCTGCCTCTCGTCCCACTGACACTGATTTTCTCTGCCTCCCATCTCACTGACACTGATCCTCTCTGCCCTGTCCACAATGCATCTAATAGACACACATTAATGGAAATAAGCCCTTGCTGTGCAAATTTTGGGACATTTGTGTGCCAGCTTCAAAACTGTAGCATGCTTTAGAGACACATACCATTTATATAGCATTTTTCTCCTGGTAGACTCAAAGTGCTTAAACTTCAGCCACAAGGGTGTGCTCCATAGGCAGTAGTAGTAGGAGTCTAGCCCAAGGACTCCTTACTAGACTCCTTTGTATAGTACGCTGGCCCAGCGGTGCGCATCCTAGATCGCGCTCCTGTTGCCGGGCACTTTCTGCGCATGTGCGTGACGTCATGAGCGATCAAAGACGCGCACCGCTGGCCCAGCGCAGCCGTACTACTCCGGGTCATTGCGACCCGGAAGTAGCAGCGGCTCCATAGAGGTTCGCCCGTGAACGGTTCGGGCCATCTCTACTCCTTACTGAATAGGTGCTGGCTTATTGAACAGGAGCTGAGATTCAAACGCAGGTCTCTTGTGTCAGAGGTAGAGCCCTTAACCATTACACCGTCAAGCCACTGCTGTGCAAGTGGCATTTTCTGTTGCAGGGGGGTTTGCCTTTAAAGGACACCTGAAGTGAGAGGAATATGCCATATTTTTTTCCTTTTAAACCATGAAAATTGCCTGGCTGTCCTGCTGATCATCTGCCTCTAATGGTGTCCATTAATGACACAATCCCACAGATAACTGATGATTTGATCATTATGATCGATTGGAAATAATCAGTCGTGCCCACTACCAAAAAGCTGCTAACCAATCCGATCAAATTGGTTAGCAGATTAGTGGGCATGACTGACCCATTTCCTATTGATTACAATGATCAATTTAATCATTTTCGTCAAAACGACCACCTCAATACTTGTAGCCATAGACCCTAAACAAGCACGCCAATCAGGTGCTCTGATTGAAGTCAGACTGGATTAGCTGCATGCTAATGTAGCGTGAGTGCCAGATCCCTGCTGCCTCCCGTC
This sequence comes from Hyperolius riggenbachi, assembly GCF_040937935.1. Taxonomy (NCBI): domain Eukaryota; kingdom Metazoa; phylum Chordata; class Amphibia; order Anura; family Hyperoliidae; genus Hyperolius; species Hyperolius riggenbachi. Next base: position 236,230,558 of record NC_090653.1, on the reverse strand, counting down.
CCACTGACACCGATCCCCGCTGCCTCCTCTCCCACTGACACTGATCCCCGCTGCCTCATCTCCCACTGACACTGATCCCCGCTGCCTCCCGTCCCACTGACACCGATCCCCGCTGCCTCCTCTCCCACTGACACTGATCCCCACTGCCTCCTCTCCCACTGACACTGATCCCCGCTGCCTCCCGTCCCACTGACACCAATCCCCGCTGCCTCCTCTCCCACTGACACTGATCCCCGCTGCCTCCCGTCCCACTGACACCGATCCTCGCTGCCTCCTCTCCCACTGACACTGATCCCCGCTGCCTCCTCTCCCACTGACACCGATCCCCGCTGCCTCCCGTCCCACTGACACCAATCCCCGCTGCCTCCTCTCCCACTGACACTGATCCCCGCTGCCTCCCGTCCCACTGACACCGATCCTCGCTGCCTCCTCTCCCACTGACACTGATCCCCGCTGCCTCCTCTCCCACTGACACCGATCCCCGCTGCCTCCCGTCCCACTGACACCAATCCTCGCTGCCTCCTCTCCCACTGACACTGATCCCCGCTGCCTCCCGTCCCACTGACACCGATCCCCGCTGCCTCCCGTCCCACTGACACTGATCCCCGCTGCCTCCTCTCCCACTGACACTGATCCCCGCTGCCTCCCGTCCCACTGACACCAATCCCCGCTGCCTCCTCTCCCACTGACACTGATCCCCGCTGCCTCCTCTCCCACTGACACTGATCCCCGCTGCCTCCCGTCCCACTGACACCAATCCCCGCTGCCTCCTCTCTCACTGACACTAATCCCCGCTGCCTCCCGTCCCACTGACACCGATCCCCTCTGCCTCCCCTCCCACTGACACTGATCCCTGCTTCCTCCTGTCCCACTGATCCCCTCTGCCTCCTCTCCCACTGACACTGATCCCCGCTGCCTGATCCCTTCTGCCTCCCCTCCCACTGATCCCTGCTGCTTCCCGTCCCACTGACACGGATCCCTGCTGCCTCCCGTCCCACTGACACTGATCCCCTCTGCCTCCTCTCCCACTGACACTGATCCCCGCTGCCTCCCGTCCTACTGAAACTGATCCCCGCTGCCTCCTCTCCCACTGACACTGATCCCCGCTGCCTCCCGTCCTACTGACACTGATCCCCGCTGCCTCCCATCCCACTGACACCGATCCCCTCTGCCTCCCCTCCCACTGACACCGATCCCCTCTGCCTCCTCTCCCACTGACACCGATCCCCGCTGCCTCCTCTCCCACTGACACTGATCCCCGCTGCCTCCCGTCCCACTGACACCAATCCCCGCTGCCTCCTCTCCCACTGACACTGATCCCCGCTGCCTCCCGTCCCACTGACACCGATCCTCGCTGCCTCCTCTCCCACTGACACTGATCCCCGCTGCCTCCTTTCCCACTGACACCGATCCCCGCTGCCTCCCGTCCCACTGACACCAATCCTCGCTGCCTCCTCTCCCACTGACACTGATCCCCGCTGCCTCCCGTCCCACTGACACCGATCCCCGCTGCCTCCCGTCCCACTGACACTGATCCCCGCTGCCTCCTCTCCCACTGACACTGATCCCCGCTGCCTCCCGTCCCACTGACACCAATCCCCGCTGCCTCCTCTCCCACTGACACTGATCCCCGCTGCCTCCTCTCACACTGACACTGATCCCCGCTGCCTCCCGTCCCACTGACACCAATCCCCGCTGCCTCCTCTCTCACTGACACTAATCCCCGCTGCCTCCCGTCCCACTGACACCGATCCCCTCTGCCTCCCCTCCCACTGACACTGATCCCTGCTTCCTCCTGTCCCACTGATTCCCTCTGCCTCCGCTTCCACTGATCTCTGCTGCCTCCTCTCCCACTGACACTGATCCCCGCTGCCTGATCCCTGCTGCCTCCCATCCCAGTGACACTGATCCCCGCTGCCTCCCATTCCACTGACACTGATCCCCGCTGCCTGATCCCTGCTGCCTCCCATCCCAGTGACACTGATCCCCGCTGCCTCCCATCCCACTGACACTGATCCCTGCTTCCTCCTTTCCCACTGACCCCTTCTGCCTCCCCTACCTCTGACACTGATCCCCGCTGCCTTCCATCCCACTGACACCGATCCCCTCTGCCTCCTCTCCCACTGACACTGATCCCCGCTGCCTGATCCCTGCTGCCTCCCGTCCCACTGACACTGATCCCTGCTGCCTCCCATCCCACTGACACCGATCCCCGCTGCCTCCTTTCCCACTGACCCCTTCTGCCTCCCCTACCTCTGACACTGATCCCCGCTGCCTTCCATCCCACTGACACCGATCCCCTCTGCCTCCTCTCCCACTGACACTGATTCCTTCTGCCTCCCCTCCCACTGACCCCTGCTTCCTCCTGTCCCACTGATCCCCTCTGCCTTCCCTCCCACTGACACTGATCCCCGCTGCCTCCTCTCCCACTGACACTGATCCCTGCTGCCTCCCGTCCCACTGACACTGATCCCTGCTGCCTCCCGTCCCACTGACACTGATCCCCTCTGCCTCCTCTCCCACTGACACTGATCCCCGCTGCCTCCTCTCCCACTGACGCTGATCCCCGCTGCCTCCTCTCCCACTGACACCGATCCGCTCTGCCTCTCGTCCCACTGACACTGATTTTCTCTGCCTCCCATCTCACTGACACTGATCCTCTCTGCCTCCCGTCTCACTGACACTGATCCTCTCTGCTTCCCGTCTCACTAACACCGATCCCCGCTGCCTCATCTCCCACTGGCACTGATGTCTTCTTTCCCAGTGACACTAACGTTACTTTTTTCTCAAATATGTCAGTCACTTCAATTTATGTAAGGAATGGGATATAGGACTTAAGCTGGCCACTAACGGTCCAATTTCTAGCGAAAAACCGTTAGAGCGATCAGAGATTCTGATCAGATTGGTTGTAAATAATCTCCATTGGTGGACACAATGGATTATGAACGCTTCCACTGATCTCTGCTGCCTCCTCTCCCACTGACACTGATCCCCGCTGCCTGATCCCTCCTGCCTCCCATCCCAGTGACACTGATCCCCGCTGCCTCCCATCCCACTGACACTGATCCCTTCTGCCTACCCTCCCACTGACACTGATCCCTGTTTCCTCCTGTCCCACTGATCCCCTCTGCCTCCGCTTCCACTGATCTCTGCTGCCTCCTCTCCCACTGACACTGATCCCCGCTGCCTCCCGTCCCACTGACACTGATCCCCGCTGCCTCCCATCCCACTGACACCGATCCCCGCTGCCTCCTTTCCCACTGACCCCTTCTGCCTCCCCTACCTCTGACACTGATCCCCGCTGCCTTCCATCCCACTGACACCGATCCCCGCTGCCTCCCGTCCCACTGACACCGATCCCCGCTGCCTCCCGTCCCACTGACACCGATCCCCTCTGCCTCCTCTCCCACTGACACTGATTCCTTCTGCCTCCCCTCCCACTGACCCCTGCTTCCTCCTGTCCCACTGATCCCCTCTGCCTCCCCTCCCACTGACACTGATCCCCGCTGCCTCCTCTCCCACTGACACTGATCCCCGCTGCCTCCCGTCCCACTGACACTGATCCCTGCTGCCTCCCGTCCCACTGACACTGATCCCTGCTGCCTCCCGTCCCACTGACACTGATCCCTGCTGCCTCCCGTCCCACTGACACTGATCCCCTCTGCCTCCTCTCCCACTGACACTGATCCCCGCTGCCTCCTCTCCCACTGACGCTGATCCCCGCTGCCTCCTCTCCCACTGACACCGATCCGCTCTGCCTCCCGTCCCACTGACACTGATTTTCTCTGCCTCCCATCTCACTGACACTGATCCTCTCTGCCTCCCGTCTCACTGACACTGATCCTCTCTGCCTCCCGTCTCACTGACACTGATCCTCTCTGCCTCCCGTCTCACTAACACCGATCCCCGCTGCCTCATCTCCCACTGGCACTGATGTCTTCTTTCCCAGTGACACTAACGTTACTTTTTTCTCAAATATGTCAGTCACTTCAATTTATGTGAGGAATGGGATATGGGACTTAAGCTGGCCACTAACGGTCCAATTTCTAGCGAAAAACCGTTCGAGCGATCAGAAATTCTGATCAGATTGGTTGTAAATAATCTTAATTGGTGGACACAATCGATTATGAATGCTTCCACTGATCTCTTCTGCCTCCTCTCCCACTGACACTGATCCCCGCTGCCTGATCCCTCCTGCCTCCCATCCCAGTGACACTGATCCCCGCTGCCTCCCATCCCACTGACACTGATCCCTTCTGCCTACCCTCCCACTGACACTGATCCCTGCTTCCTCCTGTCCCACTGATCCCCTCTGCCTCCGCTTCCACTGATCTCTGCTGCCTCCTCTCCCACTGACACTGATCCCCGCTGCCTGATCCCTCCTGCCTCCCGTCCCACTGACACTGATCCCCGCTGCCTCCCATCCCACTGACACCGATCCCCGCTGCCTCCTTTCCCACTGACCCCTTCTGCTTCCCCTACCTCTGACACTGATCCCCGCTGCCTTCCATCCCACTGACACCGATCCCCGCTGCCTCCTCTCCCACTGACACTGATTCCTTCTGCCTCCCCTCCCACTGACCCCTGCTTCCTCCTGTCCCACTGATCCCCTCTGCCTCCCCTCCCACTGACACTGATCCCCGCTGCCTCCTCTCCCACTGACACTGATCCCCGCTGCCTGATCCCTGCTGCCTCCCGTCCCACTGACACTGATCCCCGCTGCCTCCCATCCCACTGACACCGATCCCCGCTGCCTCCTTTCCCACTGACCCCTTCTGCCTCCCCTACCTCTGACACTGATCCCCCCTGCCTTCCATCCCACTGACATCGATCCCCGCTGCCTCCCGTCCCACTGACACCGATCCCCTCTGCCTCCTCTCCCACTGACACTGATTCCTTCTGCCTTCCCTCCCACTGACCCCTGCTTCCTCCTGTCCCACTGATCCCCTCTGCCTCCCCTCCCACTGACACTGATCCCCGCTGCCTCCTCTCCCACTGACACTGATCCCCGCTGCCTGATCCCTGCTGCCTCCCGTCCCACTGACACTGATCCCCGCTGCCTCCCATCCCACTGACACTGATCCCCGCTGCCTCCTTTCCCACTGACCCCTTCTGCCTCCCCTACCTCTGACACTGATCCCCGATGCCTTCCATCCCACTGACACCGATCCCCGCTGCCTCCCGTCCCACTGACACCGATCCCCTCTGCCTCCTCTCCCACTGACACTGATTCCTTCTGCCTCCCCTCCCACTGACCCCTGCTTTCTCCTGTCCCACTGATCCCCTCAGCCTCCCCTCCCACTGACACTGATCCCCGCTGCCTCCTCTCCCACTGACACTGATCCCTGCTGCCTCCCGTCCCACTGACACTGATCCCTGCTGCCTCCCGTCCCACTGACACTGATCCCCTCTGCCTCCTCTCCCACTGACACTGATCCCCGCTGCCTCCTCTCCCACTGACGCTGATCCCCGCTGCCTCCTCTCCCACTGACACCGATCCGCTCTGCCTCCCGTCTCACTGACACTGATACCCTCTCTTCCTCCCGTCTCACTAACACCGATCCTCTCTGCCTCCCGTCTCACTAACACCGATCCTCTCTGCCTCCCGTCTCACTAACACCGATCCCCGCTGCCTCATCTCCCACTGGCACTGATGTCTTCTTTCCCAGTGACACTAAGGGTGGCCACTAATGGTCCAATCTTTTTCATCCAATTTTACCAAATCTATGTAGTAGAAGAGTAAACTGATGGAATATATTAATTGGATACTATAGGCAGTTCCCTTATATTAGATAGAAATAGCAAGATTGGATGAAAAAGATTGGATCATTAGTGGCCACCATTATTACGTTACTTTTTTCTCAAATATGTCAGTCACTTCAATTTATGTAAGGAATGGGATATGGGACTTAAGCTGGCCACTAACGGTCCAATTTCTAGCGAAAAATCGTTCGAGCGATCAGAAATTCTGATCAGATTGGTTGTAAATAATCTCCATTGGTGGACACAATCGATTATGAACGAGTGAAAAAAATGTCGCCCGAATGAATTTTTGTCGAACGAAAATTTGGATTTTCTTGGTGGTTGTGATAGATAGGATGCAATGATTGGTTAGTTGATGGTGTAGTGAACGATTTTTCGTCCGATCAGAATTTCTGATCACTCGAACGATTTTTCGCTAGAAATTGGACCATTAGTGGCCACCTTTACACTTGACTTACCAATTTTTTGCGAACACAGGCATTGGCTAGAGAAGATATATAAGAATATGTGAAAGCATAGACTGTAGATTAATAATTTGCTATGCTACAATCAGATTATTTGCACAGCCAACCAGATTATTATCAATGTTATCAGTGTCTAATCTGAACCAGTAGGGAAAAACAGATCCCTCATTATGGCCACCAAATAGAAGAATAATCTATCTCCTCTCTCCCTAGAGTGGCCTCTAGTGGCTGGAGGAAGCAGGAGTAATCTTTATCAACAGTCACTAGCTGTCATAAGCCTCAGAGGCTGGATATCCTTGACTGCACAATTGATGTTTATACTACTGCCTCATGAGCTGATTATAATCTGCTAAGAATGCCTAAAAGGACATTTACCCAGTACCCCAACCCAGCACATACAAAAGTTCAAGTAGATTGCACACCAACATAGCCACTAGTGTTGGGCGAACAGTGTTCGCCACTGTTCGGGTTCTGCAGAACATCACCCTGTTCGGGTGATGTTCGAGTTCGGCCGAACACCTGACGGTGCTCGGCCAAACCGTTCGGCCACATGGCCGAACTAAGAGCGCATGGCCGAACGTTCCCCGAACGTTCGGCTAGCGCTGTGATTGGCCGAACAGGTCACGTGGTTCGGGCCCGAACGCGCTCTGATTGGCCGAACGGTCACGTGGTTCGGGTAAATAAATACCCGAACCACGTCATATCTCCGCCATTTCTCTGTGGGTTTAGCTTTGGGTAGGCAGGCAGGGTAGTTCGCTCTCCAGCCACGCTAGCCAGGGTCCCCCCCAGTCATTGTGTGTCGCTGCTGGGAACAGTAGTACACCGCTCGCTCAGCCACACTATATATATATAGCATTGTTTACTGCCACTGTGTACCTCGCTCAGCCACGCTATATATAGCATTGTGTTTTCTGACACTCTGTGTACACGGCTTAGCCTGGCTATATAGCATTGTGTGTACTGCCACTGTGCACCTCGCTCAGCCACGCTATATATAGCATTGTGTTTACTGCCACTCTGTGTACACCGCTCAGCCAGACTATATACCATTGTTTACTGACACTCTGTGTACACCGCTCAGCCAGACTATATACCATTGTTTACTGACACTCTGTGTACACGGCTCAGCCTGACTATATAGCATTGTGTGTACTGCCACTGTGTACCTCGCTCAGCCACGCTATATATAGCATTGTTTACTGACACTCTGTGTACACGGCTCAGCCAGACTATATACCATTGTTTACTGACACTCTGTGTACACGGCTCAGCCTGACTATATAGCATTGTGTGTACTGCCACTGTGTACCTCGCTCAGCCACGCTATATATAGCATTGTTTACTGACACTCTGTGTACACGGCTCAGCCAGACTATATAGCATTGTGTGTACTGCAACTCTGTGTACACCGCTTAGCCAGACTATATAGCATTGTGTGTACTGCCACTGTGTACCTCGCTCAGCCACGCTATATATAGCATTGTTTACTGACACTCTGTGTACACGGCTCAGCCAGACTATATAGCATTGTGTGTACTTCCACTCTGTGTACACCGCTCAGCCAGACTATATAGCATTGTGTGTACTGCCACTGTGTACCTCGCTCAGCCACGCTATATATAGCATTGTTTACTGACACTCTGTGTACACGGCTCAGCCAGACTATATAGCATTGTGTGTACTGCCACTCTGTGTACACCGCTCAGCCAGACTATATAGCATTGTGTGTACTGCCACTCTGTGTACACCGCTCAGCCAGACTATATAGCATTGTGTGTACTGCCACTCTGTGTACACCGCTCAGCCAGACTATATAGCATTGTGTGTACTGCCACTCTGTGTACACCGCTCAGCCAGACTATATAGCATTGTGTTTACTTCCACTCTGTGTCTGCTGGGCCTGGGAACAGTAGTACACCGCTCACCCGCCACTGTATAGCATTGTGCTCTGTGTCGCTGCTGGGAATAGTGGTACACCGCTCACCCGCCACTGTATAGCATTGTGCTCTGTGTCGCTGCTGGGAATAGTGGTACTGTATAGCATTTCTGTACTGCCACTGTACTGCTGCCAGTCAGCGGGTACTGTAAGGATAAGTGAAATGAGGAAGAAATCCGGTGAAAGAGGAAGGGGCAAGGGAAGAGGTGTTTCCCCTGACGGTTCATGTACAGGCCACAGGGGAGCACCCAAGAAAACCCACTCAATACCGCCCATGTTGTCCAGGACAACAACCCTCACAAATCCAAAAGAACAGGACCAGATAATTACTTGGATGACCTCTCAAGCGTCCAGCAGTGGGTTAAGCAGCACCAGCACATCACGCACGAGGTCCGAGTCCTCAGCCAGTTACAAGGAGCCAGTGGGCACAAAGCTGACACAACCGGCAGCGACACCACGCACACAACTGCCAGATAACCAGTCCGATGAATTACCTCAGGACACAATGGGGTATTCGCAGGAGCTATTCCCAGCCCAACAAACTTCCACCTTTCAAAGGTCAATGGAGGAACAGCCAGAAATGTTGTGCCCGGATTCACAACCATTAACTGTGGGAAATGCACCGCGCACTGAAATACAAGGCGAGTTCGAGGAGGACTCGGAAACCCAAATCCCAGAGCAAGTTGGGCAGGAGGGGTTGCAATTGCAGGAGGTCGGCCGACAAGATCTGGAAGACGACGTTGGAGTGAGCTGCGCAGAGGTTGTTCTGGGGAGCTCTACTCCACGGCGGCGGCCCCCCACAATGACATATGACGAGTTTGAGGAGATGGAAGAGGAGGGTATGGACAATGTGGACATAGACCCAGATTTTGTTTGTGAACGAGAACATCGCCGTCGTAGCAGCAGCACAGATGAGTCTGTTGAAGAACCCACTGCTGCACGAGTTCGCCTTGTGCCACAAGGTAGGCGGCGCGCAATTTCAGGCACCACAAGTGTGGAAGTTCAAGTGAGAGGCAAAAGAGGAGCAAACAGAAATCGCCAGCAAGGAGGCAGGTGCTCCAAAGTCTGGGCTTTCTTTGAAGACTGCACTGAGGATGTTACCATGGCGATTTGCAAGGTGTGCAAGACCCGCCTGAGCAGGGGGAAAAGTATTAACAACCTCTCCACCACCAGCATGAGCCGCCACATGCTATCCAAACATCCCACTCTGTGGGCAAACGCGGCAGGACAGGGTACCAGCAACACTGCCTCCCTTGGGTTCACCAGACTCACCACCAGACCCGCCTCAGCAGCAGCAGTAGCCCAGCCATTGCGTGGTTCACAACATTCACAAACATCAGACGACGCTGACACTGTCACTTTCCGGAGTAGTGCTCTTGAGGTCTCCCAGTGTTCATCAAACACAACAACCAATAGCCCTTCCGTGTGCAGCGCTACGGTTCAGTTGTCTGTGTCGGAGATGTTTGAGCGCAAGAGGAAATTGCCAGCAAATGACCCCCGGGCCGTGGCAGTAACAGCCAGCATAGCCAAGCTTCTGGCCTGCGAAATGCTGCCATATCGAGTGGTGGAGACAAACAGCTTCAAGGGCATGATGTCAGTGGCCATCCCACGTTACGTGGTTCCCAGCCGCTACCACTTTGCGCGCTCTGCAGTGCCTGAGTTGCATGAGCACGTGGTCAGCAAAATAACCCGAAGCTTGAAGAATGCCGTTGCCTGCAAGGTTCACCTCACCACTGACACTTGGACGAGTGCGTTCGGACAGGGTCGATACATCTCCCTTACCGCGCACTTGGTGAACCTTGTGGAGCCTGGCAGCAATTCCTCACCTGCTACGGCGCGGGTGTTGCCCACGCCGCAAACAGCTGCACCGCCGTCCCTCCCACTGGATAACAACAGCAGCACCTACCTCTCTGACTCCTTCTCCTCCAACGCATCTCAAAGCTGTACCTCATCCGGAAACGCTAACCCAGCAGCAGTAGGATCGTGGAAGCAGTGCAGCACAGCTGTTGGCATGCGTCAGCAAGCGTTGCTGAAGCTGATCTGCCTTGGGGATAAGCAGCACACAGGGGAGGAAATTTGGAAGGGAATAAAGGAACAGACGGATTTGTGGCTGGCACCGCTGGACCTGAAACCGGGCATGGTTGTGTGTGATAATGGGAGTAATCTCATTCGCGCTTTAAGGTTGGCTAAGCTGACACACATCCCTTGCCTGGCGCACGTGATGAACCTAGTAGTTCAGCGGTTCCTGAGGACATACCCAGGCGTGGCCGATCTTCTGTTGAAGGTGCGTCGAGTGGCCAAACATTGTAGAAATTCCAGTACTGCTTCGGGGGCACTCGCCAAGATGCAGGAGCGCTTCAATCTCCCCCACCATCGCTTGCTGTGTGATGTCCCTACGCGCTGGAATTCTACGCTGCACATGCTAGCACGCTTTTGTGAGCAGAAGAGTGCAGTGGTCCAGTACATGACGGCGCAGTACCGAGGCGCATCCGGACAGCTGCCAAGCTTCTGTGGATCCGATTGGGCCAACATGTTGGACCTCTGCCAAGTCCTCCAAAATTTTGAGCAATCCACGTTGCTTGTGAGCAGTGACAACTCTTCAGTCAGCATTACCATACCACTGCTGTGTTTACTGAAGAGGTCAATGTTGAAAATCAAGGAAACAGCTGTCATGATGCAACTGGGGGAATCTGAAGGAGAAAACGATCAGCGTGATGGTACCAACATCAGGCCATCCGCCTCAGGGAACGCTGGCCCCAGCAGCTATGACGAAGAAGAGGAGGAGGAACAGCTGGAGTTGGAGCAGGAATTTCATGCCACCACTGACGAGGGCCAGAGCGGTGCACGTTGGACTTCCACAATTCAGCGCGAATGGTCAGCAGAAGCAGACCAGAAGGAAGGTGACGACTATGATGCATCACAACAACTATCACAACGCTCACAAGAGGATGATGAGGATTCTGGTAGGACTCTGGCACACATGGCTCAATTCATGCTAGACTGCATTGAACGCGACCCACGCATTGTGCGCATTCTGGACAACACTAATTACTGGGTTTATACCCTTCTGGATCCACGGTACAAACACAATGTTCCAAAACTGCTTGAAGAAAGAGTCAGACAGGTCAAAATGGAAGAATACCAGCAGGCCCTTGTGGAGACTTTAGAGAGGAGATTGACATCCTCCCCCTCCTCTAGCCAGTTGTACGCCGACAGACTGACTTCCGCAAACCCAGGACGACCAGGAGGGCAGCAAACAACGCAAGCCGCAGCTAGTGCCCAAAAGGGAATGGTATCGGCAGTGTCCTTGGAGTGGGAAAATTTTCTGACACCCATGCAGCAGCAGCCCACTGAACAGCAAGCGTGCAGATCCACCTCCAACACCGATCGCCTGGAGAAGATGGTCAAGGACTACATGTCAGATGACGTAGCTGTGTCGAACAATCCATCTGCACCCTTCAACTATTGGGTATCGAAGCTAGACACCTGGCACGAACTGGCAATGTACGCAATAGAGGTGCTGGCTTGCCCGGCAGCCAGCGTTATGTCGGAACGCTGTTTCAGTGCTGCCGGAGGCATCGTCACAGATCGGCGTATCCGCCTCTCCACAGAAAATGCAGACCGTCTGACTCAAATTAAAATGAATCAATCCTGGATTGGAAATGACTACGCAACACTCCAGGACCCCAACCAAGTAACATGACCAATGAACATCTGGGATGGTGTAGCGTTTCCCGTCCCTGTTTATTGAACCTCTCATCTGTATTACATTTATGACTGCATGGCGGCAAAAAGCATTGCTGCTATATCCGCACGCTTTTTGTCCTCATGCAAGGCCTGGGTTGTTGTGTCTCAAAAAGCATGGCCTTCTCCTCCTGCGCCTCCTCCTGTTCCATCACGTGTGCTGCTGCTGCTGCTGGGTTAGCGTTGCCGGTCCCTGTTTATGGAACCTCTTATCTTTATTACATTTATGACTGCATGGCGGTACAAAGCATGCTATCCGCACGCTTCTTGTCCTCATGCAAGGCCTGGGTTGTTGTGTCTCACAAAGCGTGGCCTTCTCCTCCTGCGCCTCCTCCTGTTCCATCACGTCTGCTGCTGCTGGGTTAGCGTTGTCGCGTGGTCCCTGTTTATTGAACCACTTATCTTTATTACATTTATGACTGCATGGCGGTACAAAGCATGCTATCCGCACGCTTCTTGTCCTCATGCAAGGCCTGGGTTGTTGTGTCTCACAAAGCGTGGCCTTCTCCTCCTGCGCCACCCTCCTCCTGTTCCATCACGTGTGCTGCTGCTGGGTTAGCGTTACCGGTCCCTTTTCCTGGAACCTCCTATATGTATTACATTTATGACTGCATGCCGACAAAAAGCATGTTACCTGTGCAAAGAAAACAGACATTTCCCGCATTTAAAAGACAGTTTTCCCTTTGAAACTTTAAAATCGATTTTCTCAAAAACTATAAGCTCTTTTTGCTAAAAAATTTTTTCCTCTTGTACCCACTCCCAAGGTGCACATACCCTGTAAATTTGGGGTATGTAGCATGTAAGGAGGCTTTACAAAGCACAAAAGTTCGGGTCCCCATTGACTTCCATTATGTTCGGAGTTCGGGTCGAACACCCGAACATCGCGGCCATGTTCGGCCTGTTCGGCCCGAACCCGAACATCTAGATGTTCGCCCAACACTAATAGCCACCCCTCTGCACTTAAATGGAACCTAAACTGAGAAGGATATGGATTTTTTTTCCTTTTCAAATAATACCAGTTGCCTGACTCTCCTGCTGGCTTTGTGTCTCTAATACTTATAGCCACAGCCCCTCAAACAAGCATGCAGATAAGGTGCTCTGACTGAAGTCAGACTGGATTAGCTGCATGCTTGTTTCAGGTCTGTGATTCAGCCACTACTGCAGCCAAAGGGATTAGCAACACTGTCAAGGGACAGGTATAGTTTAAAAGGAAACATTCATATCCCTCTCAGTTAAGGTTCCCTTTAGCATATAACACCAGGCTGTGTTTTGTTTACCCCGTTAGTCACCCCTTTAACAGACAAGCTGATTTTCAGCCCATTTAGAGTACCCTTAAGGGATTCTGCTGTGTGAGAGGAGCTGTTTTGTACATTCCAAGAATAACTACAGGACAGACAGAACTATTCTGCAGGCAGACAAGTTTTCACATGTGACTGATCAAGGTGCAGCACCTCTCTTATCTCTGAAGAACACAGCTATGATATTATTGAGTATAAATCCATTCACAAATACCCTGCAGCCTTGTATGTTCACTCCCAGCTCTGCTGTGCCCAGCTGCAGGCCTGTTCTTTCAGAAAAACTGCTGCTTACTACAAGGCTGCTATTCCTGGACTGCCTGAAGGGGGAGCTCTGTGATGGAAGAACTCCTCATCAAAAGAGAACTTACAAGATGAATATTCGAAAGCAAGACTAAAGGTGGCCATACATTAGAACGATTATGGGCAGATTCGACCAAGAGACACATTTATCTCTAATCGAATATGATTAGAGATACATTTGTCTCTAGTCAAATCTGCCCATACACTACAGGCCGATTCCCGTCCGATTTCAGCATGAAATCATCAAGGAATCGGCTGAGCCGCCATGTCCGCCCCGCCGCTGCCCCCAAAATGTATAAAAGTATGTAGTGTATTTATGCATTACCTGTCCTGTAGCTGCTTCCAAACGGTGTCCGTCCATCTCGCCAGGTAAGCCGCATACAATGCGCTAGTGGCGCATTGTATCTGACCTCCAACGCTATGCGCCGCCGACGTGTATGCAGAACCCGCGTGGAGGCTGACACCGGACAGGTAATGTATAAATGCACTACACTACATACAATTATACATTGCGGCGGAGGTTTCGTCATCTCGTCGCTCGTTCGCAATTTGGCCGTTGTACCGCCACGCACCCGACCAACCAACCTCAGCCCGAAATTTTCCAGCATGCACGATCGCCCATGCAGCCAATTTCTGTCCCGAAATTGGTCGCTTTTTTGGTCAGGCATGCACTTGGTTGGTCGCTCGGCTAATGTATGGCCCCCTTAATTTGTTTCCTCTCCATGGAAGAGATCTGAGAACTCTATGATTGTATCCAAACCTCACCTAATGGGCAAATGACAGATCACAGAGGTGTCTAGGCCTGGTATGGAGGGCTAGATGATTGGGAGTGCCTGGCACAGATTGCCTGCTGTATCATGGTAACTTCAGAAGAAGTGTGGAGCTGTGACTCAGATTGGTGTAGGGCGTTGGTGCTTGTATGTCCAGATGCAATGTCAATACTGCTGCCCATCACTTGCCACAGTACAACGCCTCCCTAATAATGCAGTGTCAGATTCCCCCTCCAAAAAAAACAACTTATGATATAATGAAATGTATGTGCTATAATACAATGCAGAAAGAATAACCCTTTGAACTTTCCTGCAGTAAAACCTTATCTAAGGCCTGGGACCCACTAGAAAGCGCAAGCAAGCGATTTCCCTGCTCCTATACAATCAGGGCTGTGGAGTCGGTCCAAAAATCCACCGACTCCGACTCCGACTCCTCAGTTTAGGATTCCACCGACTCCGACTCCACGACTCCGACTCCTCTAATTTGCATATTACAATTTTGTTGATTAAAAGTATGTAACATGAAATTCGTCTCTTAACTGCCAACGCTTAGGAATTTTACAAGACAACTGAAGTGAGAAGGATATGTAGACTACTATATTTATTCCCTTTAGACTAAAACTAGTCCTTGGTAAGAGAGTACTTGTAAAAGGTACAAACCGGAACAAAGAACATCTATCAGGCCCTAGGCAATGTAAGTGTGGGTACATGTAAGAATGATGTGCAGGTACTCTGCAGGGGAAGGAGGAGATTGTAAACAGACAACACCTCTGTGTTCAATGTGCACAGCATTCTCAGTGGATTCCCTGCAGCTCTGTGGGGAGTGCATATGTAGAGTATAGTACTACTGTGTAACAAAGTAAACCTGAGACAGATTGAATTAAAGTTTTATACATACCTGGGGCTTCCTCCAGCCGCCTTCTGGATAATCAGTCCCTCGTTGTCCTCCTCCACCACCTGGATCTTCTGCTATGAGTCCAGGTACTTGAGCCAGTCAGGCGTAGTGCGCATGCACACACTCCGCCGCCAGGAGCATACTACACCTGTGCAGCACTATTGCGCAGGTGCAGAATGTTCCTGGCTGTGGGAGCGGCATGCGGCTGGACAGCGCTGACTGGCTGAATTACCAGGACTCATAGCAGAAGACAGCGAGGGACTGATTAGCCTGAAGGGGGCTGGAGGAAGCCCTAGGTATGTATAAAACTTTACAAATTAAAGGGTAACTGAGATGGATGAAAAGTAGTCACCAAACCAAATTTTAATAACATATCAAATTATTTGATTTCATGAGCAAAGGGAGTGCATACATGTGCATAAATCAGCATCAATGCAGAATTATTTCCATCCCGTTGACCATCTCTATTAGTGACACGGCTACACATCAGGCTTTATTCTTACAGCATAGATGTTATTTAGTATATATAAGAGATTCCTGTGTACACATCATATATACAGTCACAATCAGATATGTATATCTGACCTTAAAAATACGAGGACTGCTTTATTGAAGCAGCACAAGTAACTAATTTTGATTGGTTTATTTCATTTTTGTGGACAAAGCACAGCTATTACTGTATATATACTGTATATATACATTATTTTTAATGACTATTATCTGAGAAATAGAACATATCATATTTTCTATTTTAATTACAGTTACAAATTAATTAGGAGTCGGAGTCGGTGCATTTTTTCCCGACTCCGACTCCAGGCACCCAAAATTGCCCGACTCCACAGCCCTGTATACAATACAATAGAATAAAAATGCTCTCAAAATGCTGCATGTCCTGCGATTGCGATTTGTTTAATCGAAATTGCCCTAGTGGAATCTGCCTCATTCATTTACATTGGCAGACTGTTTAGGGATATCGCTAGCGATTGAAAGCTATCCCTAAGGCCCCATTCACACTTGAGCGGGAATTGCGTGATTCCCGCTCAGCGCAAAACGCTAGCGGTTTTTAAAAACCGCTAGCCCATGTAAGCCTATGGCAGTATTCTCACTCTTAGCGTTTTGCGATTAGCAATCGCGATTAGCATGCATAGCACCGCTAATCGTGATCACTCCCAAAACGCTGCAGTGTCCAGTGATTTTTCCACGTTAATCTCGGAAAAATCACTCCCGCAAAACGCTGGTGGTAATCGCCGGAGTTTTGTGCGTTTAGGTGTGAATGGGGCCTAAACGCTCAAAAAAAAAACCTCTGGTGGGTTCCAGCCCTCAAGCTGTCTCTCAGGGCTCGTTTCCACTATCGCGAATCTGCATGCGTCCAACGCATGCAGATCCGCACATGTAATACAAGTGGATGGGCCTGTTTCCACTGTAGCGTTGTTGAGGTGCGTTTTTTTCAGCGTGAAAAAAACGCACAAAAGAGCCAACGATTTCGCCTGCGTCGGGAATCCGTGCGAATCGCCGCTAATGTATTTAATAGTAAAAACGCATGCGTTTGTTACATGCGTTTTTACCCGCGATTTCGCGTGCGATTTCGCACCTTTTTCAATTTTATTTAGCCCTGGCAGTGTCATGGTTAATTTCGCATGGCACCCTGCCATGCGAAATCGCAGGCGAAATCGCGGGTAAAAACGCATGTGGAAACGCATCCGCATGCGTTTTTACAAGCGTCGGAATGCGGCCGAAATCGCGTCGCAACAGTGGAAACAAGCCCTCACTGCTTCTTGGCTGTTTAAAGAAAACCTGTAACTAAAAAAAATTCCCCTGATGGGTACTCGCCTCGGGTGAAGGAAGCCTCCGGATCCTATCGAGACTTCCCCTGTCCTCCTGTGTCCCATGGCGCTCTCACTGTGCTCCTCTGAACAGCGGGGATGTAAATATTTACCTTACTGGCCTCAATACATGGAGCTTTATCAAACACTTTATCAAACGTTTGATAAATATATAACACCTTAGTGAATTCAAAATTAGATTTTACCCATGAGGTAAATTATCAAACGTTTGATAAAGTGATTGATAAGCTCCATGAATTGAGGCCACTGGCTCCAGCGCAGGCGCAGTATCGGTTTTCCACTCGGAGATAGGAGGAAATAGCCGATCGCTGTCGGGCCGATCTACTGCGCAGACGCACGTCTCCTGCGCCTGCGCAGTAGAGCGGACCTGACAGAGATCGGCTATTTCCACCTATCTCTGTGCTGAGAGCCACAACAGCGCCCCCGCTGGAGGCAGGGAAGGTAAATATATCAAGCCTTGTCAGGCTTGTAGAGCCAGGATTGCGGGACGCTTCGGGGGAGCCAGCGCTGGATTGCCTGCAGCTACAGGGATGGGGGAAGCCTCATTGGGATCCTGAGGCTTCACCCCTCCCGAGATAAGTACCCCCCAGGGGACTTTTTTTCAGTACAAGGTCTCTTTAAAGAGAAACACTGAAGCGAAAAAAAATATATGATATAATGAATTGGTTGTGTAGTACGGATAATTTCTAGAACATTAGTAGCTAAGATTTTTTTTTTTATAGCATTGCATCACTCTCTAATATTTGCAGTTCACACACTACTCAGCATTCTAAATGATTTTACAGAGCAGGCTATGGAACTTTTGAACTGTCCTCTGCAGAAAGAAAAAAAAAAAAAAAGTGCCAGACACTTGAAATAATACGCTTCAGAAGACAGAGCTCTCTGCAACTTTGAAAGTCATGGAGCTCAGTGGCTGTTTTGCATAGATAACTGGAGTTTCTTAACTCTTCCTGTACTGGAAACAATATTAGACTTACTGTATGTCTTTGCTCCTAATGTTTTATTGCTTAGCTGTACTACACAACCAATTAATTATATCATTTTTTTTTTCGCTTCAGTGTCTCTAAGTGCTTCAGACCCAGTTGGGTCTGAATATCTCAGAGAAGCTCTTTTGCATAGATAACTTTGCTTTTTTAAAGAGACACTGAAGCGGAAAAAAAAATTATGATATTATGATTTGTATGTGTAGTACAGCTAAGAAATAAAACATTAAGATAAGATACATCAGTCTAATTGTTTTCAGTACAGGAAGAGTTAAGAAACTCCAGTTGTTACTCTATGCAAAACAGCCATTAAGCTCTACGATTTTCAAAGTCGTGGAGAGGGCTGTTTTCTGACTTTTATTATCTCAACTGTTAGTTAATTTTTTACTTTTCCTCTGCCAGAGGAGAGGTCATTAGTTCACAGACTGCTCTGAAAGAATCATTGTGAATGCTGAGTGTTGTGTAATCTGCACATATTAGAGAATGATGCAATGTTAGAAAAAAACACTATATACCTGAAAATAAAAATATGAGAATATTTTCTTTGCTGCTAATCTTCTAGTAATTATTCATAGTACACAACCAATTCATTATATCATATTTTTTTTCGCTTCAGTGTCTCTTTAACTCTTCCTGTACTGGAAAACAATGAGGCTATTTTCTTTGCTACCAATGTTCTATTTCTTGGCTGTATTGTACAGATGTACAGAGGCGGCAAAAGGATAAAATTCACTAAAATTGTTAAAAATTAGTTATTAGAGAGGGGGAAATTAAATTTAGGGCCTTTTTACACTAGGTGTCACGTCCATGTCTGAAGCGGATGCTGCACCCTGGTTGCTGGCGAAGCCATGGCTGAATTGTAATAGTCAGCACGGATATAGGATTTCAGACGCGTGCTATGGAAAGCTGCAACATGCCGTCCAGAAACGCACTGGCATGCTGGTGTCTGGATAGGTGTGCGAGTAAACGCTGTGTATTCGTACATCGTGGAAACAGGCCCTTAGGACGTTTTTCTACTGCACAGCTGAATCGCAAATCACTGGTGATTTTTAAATTGCTAGGGTTGCTACTTTATCATAGAAATCATGAGAAGTATTTTCCACTACAGTGATTCGATTTGTAAATCGCAAATCACAATCGCTTTTTGGAGAGATTTTAAGAAGGATAATGCAATGCAAATAAAAAAATTGCAACCGCATAACAAAATTAATGAAAAATCGCAATCGCAAGCGTTTGCTAGTGGAAAAGGGCCCTTAGGCATAGGTAAGAGTTAGTGTCGGCCGTCCGAGAGTAGCACAGGTTAGTGTGAGGCATCCGAGTGGGGGAGGTTGGTGTTAGGTAGTGTTACTGTTCAAATTCGGCAATATGCAATTCGGAACCCAAATACACCTATATCCAGCACCATTTCACTAACCCCGATACCTCTACCTTCCCAGCTGGATGGAGGAAATATCAGGAGGGGTTTATCATAAAGTTAAATAACTCCCTGACCCTCCCTGCTGTTAGGTGCCGATATGGTGCTGAATGTGTGAGTTTGGGTTCTGAACCATGTATGGCCGAATTCAAACACCAACACTCAGGGCCGGTTCTCTCATGAAGCGAGGTGAAACATTTGCATCAGTACAAAAATGCTGCACCTGAAATCTCTGCGCCTGTGTGTACCTTCCTGAGGAGGAATGAAGTGGCTGAGGCTGAGCAGTGTGTTTGTCACAGACAGCCAGTGTTCCATTGTGTTGAGCTGCAGCATGTCATGTAAGAACATTAAATGAAGCACAGTAAATCGTTGGGTGCTGTGGGATCATTCCAAATCAGGAGGAGGGGGGGGGGGGGGAAGGCACATCCTCACAAGTTTGCCTCAGGCAGCAAAAAGTCCACAACCAGCCCTGCCAACATTAGTGTTAAGCCCGATACACACTTTGCTATGATTGGCCAATCACTTACCTTCATTCAGTTAACAGCTAAAAATGATCTGTTGCTGAACAACCACTTGCAAAACTTACTAAGTGAGAATACCCACCATTGTTTATGGGAGGAGAAGACGGATTAACAAGTTCACACTTAGACTCTTGTGTTTAGTTCACATGACTTCATTCTTCATGAATGGAGTAAGCATGTTCTCACTTCTAAGTGACAGAGCAGTGTCATGAAGAACTCTGTCTAGTCAGTAATTACTTCTCTCTAGTATTCTGTCTGCACCCAAGAGGCTTTAATAGATAAGTATAGCTATGACTAAGTAAACTCCATTTACTGACTCATTTCTGCGTGGGTGTTTTTTGCATCTTTCTTCCATCCAGTTATATTTTCAGCATTTCCTTGTAGGATCTCTGAGCACAGGCAGAGATGGATTACATGGACCCAGAATCCTTTGCATCCATCACATGATGCCAAGCACCACCTCTGGTGTATCACAATTTTAGCCCTACTACACTGCTTTATCTCGGAACTGGATTATGAAGAGTACAGAAGTGTCTTAAGACCCGCAGGTATTTGGAGGTTATCACTTCCACATGTCCAAATAGTAAGAGCCATAATTAACCAGTCGGGGATAGAAGCTGGGAAAATTGTTCCTTCAAGCAAACCTATGACTTGATAAGAAGAGAAAGTCACATGCACACCTCGGTAGAGGGAAGGCTTTCTCCTCCAGCAGCTTCCCACAACCTCCAGACCACCGATTCAGCAGTGGAACCCTCTGGAAGTTCACGCCCGCTCTCCTGACGGCGACGAGTACAGCGCAGGACGCCTCATGCTTGCACTTGCACGGTGGAAAAAGCTGCGCCTCACTGGCCCTAGGTTCCTATGCAGGCATGACGCATCCTGCGCAGTACAGCCGTGTTTTAAAGGACAACTGATGTGATAGGGAGGCTGCCATATTTATAACCTTATAAGCAATGCCAGGCTATCCTGCTGATCCTTCACCTCTAATACTTGTAGCCATAGACCCTGAAGAAACATTTAGCAGATCAGGGGTTTCTGACATTTTTGACAACTCTAACAAGATCAGCTGCATGCTTGTTTCTGGTGCGATTCGGATGCTACTGCAGCCAAATAGACAAACAGGATGCCAGACAACTGTGATTGTTTAAAATAAAAAAAAATATGGCAGCCTCCATATACTTCTCGCTTCAAAGTAAATCTATATAGTAAAAAACACTGTGGGGCACTTACCTCCGCAGCAGAGAGGATCCAGCGCTGGTCACCCCCTCCATGCCCGAGCACAGACGTAGATATTGTGGACAGCTTCTCTGGGCTGCCAGCACCGGAACTGGCTGGCTGATGAAGATGGGTAAGCCTCATTAGGATTCAGAGGCTTCCTCCTCCCGAAGCACTTTTTTCCCTTACAGGTTTACTTTAAAGGAGAACTGTAGTGAGAGGTATATGGAGCCATATTTATTTCCATTTAAGCAATACCAGTTGCCTGACAGCCCTGCTAATCCTCTGCCCCTAATACTTTCAGCCATAGGCCCTGAACAAGCAAACAGCAGATCAGGTGTTTCTGACAAATTTGACAGATATGACAAGATTAGCTGCATGCTTGTTTCTGGTGTGATTCGGACACTTCTTCAGCCAAACAGACCAGCAGGGCTGCCAGGCAACTGGTATTGCTTAAAAGGAAATAAATATGGCACCTCCATATAGCTCTCACTACAGTTCTCCTTTAAAAGGAAATAAATATGGCAGCCTCTATATACCTCTCACTACAGTTCTCCTTTAACTTCCTTGGCGGTTATCCCAAGCTAGGGTCGGGGCGGAAAACCACAGCGAAGAGCAGTAATCCCGACCTCTGCTCGAAGTAGCCACCGGAGGCTCTGTGCAGAGCAATGCGTGCAGCGGGCAATTTTACATACCTCCCGGGGATCCCGACGTCGGCCGGCATTCTTCCTCCTCTCGTCCGGGGCTCTGCTTCCTCCTGGTGAGATCGCCAGCTGTCGTCATGCCGACAGCCATCAATTTTACTTTAGCGTTGCAGCACCACCCGAAGGATGGAGGCATAACTGCAGCGTTGGAGCCAGGGAGGTTAGTGATTGTAAAAAACTGCTGCAGATCTCCTGGCAGCATGACTTTTTCCAGGTTTTAGTGTCTGAAAGGGTGCAAAAAAATTGCACCGTTTTTAGACCCCAAAATCTGGAAAGAATCATAACGCCAAGGGGGGGGGGGAGGGTTAAGGCTTATTTCGCACTACCCCATCTGTTGTGTCGTGGCACAGCGGACAATATAATCACATCAAAAGGCAATACAATTATATTTCAATGGGGGCCTTCACACCTGTTACTTCTGCTGTGCGACGATTAACGATGGGATAATGCACAGCCAGCAGCATTACCAGGTGACGCGTGCAGTGCAAGCATAGTCTATGGACTGCATACTGCACTGCTACACTGAAACTTTACATCACCGTTGTGCTCCTATTTTTCAGGATGTGCAAGGAGCCTAAACCTGCTGCTTTATAGCACAGCTATACCTTACAGGTTTTCACCATTTCAGCCTTTAACAGTGCAATGTATGCGCTTCTCATGACTTTTTTTGTTGAGGACAACCACCAGGATATTTTTCTATGTCTTTGCTGTGCAACACTGACATCAAGTGACCAAGCATAGAACTGCAATTTCCCGTGCTGTGACTTTTGGAGGGCAATTTACTTCTACAGCTAGCTAACAGTGTATACTGTACATAGCAGAGGTCCAGAATGAAAGAAACGGTGACATCTTGTGGTCGGATACACAAATGCAATTTACCTAAACTATACTATAAAGAGAACCTGAGCTGGTACCCAATTAAATTAAAAAAAAAAAAAACACACACTACTACCTGATCTGGGGGGCTAGCCAGATCAGGTAGATTCCATGTTAGCCACTCCCCACTGTAGAATACTTTCTTCGCATAACTATTCCAGAGGCTTAGCACGTTCTTCTCCCACAACAACTTCACCTCAGATAATCCTAATGATATAGCTGCATTCCGTAAATAAACTCCAGTCAGCCACAAACTTTAGATAAACTTTTCTTTTTAGGCAAAAGTTGTTAACCTGCAAACCATAAATTCTATTGATTTTCTGTAACAATCAGTTTAGGATTTGTTTGTGTTTTATAAAATCAGTCTAATCCACATTCCTGGGCAGATTTCTGGGTACATTCCTGGCAGGCGTCTCTGCCGATAACAGGATAACAGTCACACTGGACAATCTGTTGCTGCTCCTCGTCTACCCCAGCAATGATGCCGTAAGGCATAGACGGAGGGGCGTGGTGGTCTCCTGCACTGCGATTACTGCACTAAGGCTGCATACGAAGTGCACCATCAAGACGAATGACTTCTCCATTCAGCATGGGGTTCTCCACGATGGACTGTACCAAGTGAGCATACTCGTCAGGGTCACCCAGCCTGCTGGGGAATGGTACCTGCTTGGCCAGGAACTCTCTCGCCTTCTCAGGGAGTCCCATCAGGAGGGGAGTTGCAAATAAACCTGAAAAAAAAATGGAAGAATACCTCACTTTAAAAAAAAAAAAATAATAATCCAAAATTGGTTCCTAAATACCAGTGATGGCTAACCTTGGCACTCCAGCTGTGACAAAACTACGAATCCCATCATGCCTCTTCCTCCCCGAGTTATGCTTAGAGCTGTCAGAGTAATGCAATGCCTCATGGGACTTGTAGTTCCACCACAGCTGGAGTGCCATGGTTAGCCATCACTGCTATATATACATATTTAACCACACAAAAGGATAACAGCATCTGTTAAAATCCAGCCTTGATGGCGATCTGAACTGAAAGGGTTAAAGGACATCTGAAGTGATAGGAATATCGAGGCTGCTATATTTATTTCCTATTAAACAATACCAGATGCCTGGAATCCTGCTGATCTTTCATGCATCAGTGGTGTCTGTCGCTCCTACCTGAAACAAGCATGTGGCAAATCTAGCCAGACTTCAGTCAGAGCACCGATTTGTATGCTTGTTCAGTGGCTATGGATAAAAGCATTAGCAATACTAAATAAATAAATAAATCACAAGGAAATTCAATAGTACCGTACCTGTAATGTGATTCTTGCGTGCGCCTATAGACTTCAAAGGACCCTAAGGTGACAGACATATGGAGGCTGCCATATTCATTTCCTTTTAACTGCTTGCCGACCGTCTCACGCCAATTGGCATGAATGCCGCGGCTCCCCCAGGACCGTGTAACGCCAATTGGCGTTAAGTTCCCAGGGGGTGGGGGGAGTTTGGGGGTGGGGGGGGGGGCGGAGATTGCAGGGGATTGTGCGCAAATCCCTGCTAACAGACTGTTACACGGTGAAACGGCTGTCTATTTACATTGTACAGTGCTGTATTGGGGACAGCAGTGACACTCGGCTGTCCCTCTGGGATGCTCAGAGAGCGGTCGGCTCTCATAGGCCATAGGGAAGGGAGGGAGGGGAGAATTAACTTATTTTTTTTTTTTAAATCAATAAATAAAAGCAAAAAAACATTACAGCAGTGATCAGAGCCCACCAACAGAAAGCTCTGTTGGTGGGCAAAATAAAAAGGGGGGGCTGGGAGGGGGAGGGTTTTCATTTGTGTGCCGAGTTGTACAGCCCTGCAGCGAGCCCTTAAAACTGCAGTGGCCTGAATTAAAAAAAAAAAAAATAGCCTGGTCACTAGGGGGGGTGTAAGCCTACGGTCCTTAAAAGGTTAAACAATAGTTGCCAGTCCTACTGATCTTTAATGCATCAGTAGTGTCTGAAAAAGGAATGCAGCAAATGCCAGACTTCAATCAGAGATCCTGATCTGCATGTTTATACAGGGTCTATGGCTATAAGGGAATCAATATCAGCAAGGTAGTCAGGCAATGTGAATTAGTATAAAAAAAAAAAAAAATTATAGCATGCCACATGCCTCCCACCTCGGGTTCCCTTTCAACCTAAACGCAGCTAAAATGCCGCATGCAATCCATTTGCATTTAGGTTGAATCGCCGCAGTGGGCCAGGGCACTTTAATTACATTTATAAGCACGGCGCCATTGTGATTCCCAAAGCATGGGAAAAATCACATCTGATTTTAGGATCGGAACGCAGCCAGTGGAAAAGGGCTCTTAGGTGCCCATAACCTTGTCCCTGGTTCCTTAATACCCATGACCACTGGTCAAAGAACAGAAAGCTATCCACTGCATATTGGCAACACCCCCCCTGTCCAATATAACCTGACATTTTAGATATGCTCTGAACCAATCATCCAGTGAGCAGAATTTGGCTGTGTCCAAAATTGCTCAGCTCATTATACTTCCTCTTTAGGAACACACAGTTGTTTAGCTGCCCAATATATCACAACCAATGACAGTTGCCATTGTAACATGATAACCAGTGTTATTCACTTCACCCAACATTGGTTTTTAACATTAAAGTGAAGCAGAGGTGAAGCACCCTCATGTATTTCATCATATATATCAGTGGGAACATTAGAGAAAACGCCTACCCTGCTCTGTTTCTTCCTTTACTGCTCAGCCTGCTTGTTATCAGCCCTGATAAAATCCCCAACTGAGCATTCAGTCTGGCTTTGCTCAGAAATCATTATAGCTGAGGCTGTCTTCTCTGATGTCTTTTCAAGCCCAAGCCTGCCCCCTTCTGGCTCTGCTTTCCTGTTCTGTATATTTGCAGCATCACAGAGAGCTGTGATGAGATGGGAGGAGCTGCTAATGTAAGGGTATATTGAAAAACTTTTTTTTTTTCTTTATTCCATATTTGTTAGTCATAAGATGTTTTTAGCAATGGTGATTTAATTTTGCACAAAGCCCACTAAATAATATGATTTTCTGATGAACTGTGTTTTGCGACGAGTTTTAGTTACAATTAAAAAAAAAAAAATAGTATAGTATTTATTTAGTAAAATCTTTCAGGGGATGTGTTTATTTTGTGCCAAATCGTTCATCTCTGGTTTTCTTTAAGACTAATAGTTGCAAGTATATTCTGCTTTAACAACTTCAGGACCAGAGGTTTACACCCCCTAGTGATCAGGCCATTTTTTTTATAATTCAGCACTTCAAATCTTTAACGGTTTATTCCTCGGTCATACAACTTAGCACCCAAATGAATTTTACCTCCTTTTCTTCTCACAAATAGAGCTTACTTTTGGTGTGATTTGATTGCTGCTGCTATTTTTAGATTTTATTATGTTAATAATAAATACATACAGATTAGTTAATTGGCTTTCCCTTTAATTGGCTCTAGACTCTGATATACACACACACACAGTAGGAATTAGACTGTGAGCCCCTCCAAGGGACAGTTAAAGGACAACTGAAGTGAGAAGGATATGGAGGCTGCCATATTTACTTCCTTTTAAGCAACACCAGTTGCGTGGCAGCCCTGCTGATCCTCTGCCTCTCATACTTTTAGACCCTGAACAAGCATGCAGCAGATCAGGTGTTTCTGACATTATTGTCGGATCTGACAAAATTAGCTGCATGCTTGTTTCTCTTGTTTCTAGTGTGACAAAGACAGAAGGAAGGGAGCACCGTTCCAACAAGTGAATGCAGCGTGCCAAGGTCTCTCCCCAGGACTGGTGTGATTCAGACACTACTGAGCTAAATGGATCAGCAAGACTGCCAGGCAAATGGTATTGTCTAATAGGAAGTAAATATGGCAGCCTCCATGTTCTTCTAACTTCAGTTGTCCTTCAAACTGCACTTATGTCCCTCGCTTTGGGTATCCTATAAGAAGACACTGCTGTACACTTTGCAGTGCGTTTGGTGGAGGAATTTTGCAGCACATCAAATTAGACCTTACAAGTCCTGGCAGTGTTGGACAACTTGGAATTGGATAACGGGTCTCAAACCAACCAACCAACCAACCAACCAACGACCCCAGCTATGTGTGTATAACTTTTGCATTCGGAATGCAAGGATGCATCAGTTTTTAAGAAAACCAGATTTATATATGCATTTAAAAAAAAAAATGAAAACTAAAGCCATACCAGGAGCGATAGTTACAACTCGAATTCCAAGTGGAGCCAGATCGCGCGAGATGGGCAGCGTCATTCCTACGATTCCTCCTTTGGAGGCAGAGTATGCAGCTTGGCCAACCTGTAACACAACAATAAAAAGTACTATAACACTATGGCCTTGCTTCATTAAGGGTATCGCGCTGAAACATCGCAAGTTGAAACTTCTTACACGCTTTACTGAAATTAATGCAACTTAATTATGCCGCAGGCACGCCACGTGCGTTACTAGCATTGTAGTGTGCGCTCCTTAACAACGACCGATCCTTGTAAAGGCCACACGATAGTGACGTATTGCTACCGTGATGCTTTACTAATGCGGCTGTTACTACATTAACTGTTCAAGTGTGTTCATACATCCAATTTTACCAACTCCATCTAGTATGAGGACCAACAGATTTTGAACAGAGCAGGAGGGCACTCATACTACATGGGAGGTGATAAAATTGGCCATTTAAAGTTAGATGTGTGTACAGTATGCACTAGCTTTGGTGTTTAATTCAGAATACTGACAAACACCACACTTCAGTACTGAACAAGCAGACAGGGTCAGGGGGAGGGCACTACTTGCACATCATGGCACGTTTCACATGACCGTTAAGTGCAAGAAGTGACCTCTCCCTGACCCTGTCTGCTTGTTCGATGCTGAAGTGTGGTGCTCGGCAGTATTCAGGCATTCTGAATTTGTTATGCCAAATTTGAACTAGAATGCACCCTAAGTGGAGCTTTAGATCACACTTCAGGGTATTTAGGATCAACACACTGATCTCTTTCATAAATGACAAGTAGGCATTTTAGAATAATGGTGATTTTAAAGGAGCAATCTAGTTTCGAAGACTGGGGAACCCAAAACAAGTAATCTAAATCACATTGGTATATTTTGCACAAATCCCCCTCCCCCTGAATTCTGACCTGCCCATCAAAGGCTGCCACACTGGCGGTGTTTACTATGACTCCTCTGTGGCCATCCTTGTCCGGCTCATTCTTCATCATCTCTCCTGTGGCCAGCCGGATGACGTTAAAGGTTCCCGCAATGTTCACCTGGGGGATGAATAAGAAGTCAGAGTATAAGTCAAGGTGCAGAGCGGCATCATTCAACTTTTGGGCAGGATTTGCCCAGCTCCTTTTCTCCGGTAATTCTCCAGCAATTTCCTGTCTCTACCAGAAGTCTGAAATCACAAACACTGGTTTGCATGACAGCCGGGGGTCCTGGACTCTCTCGCTGGCCGGGGCCCCCACACCACCATGTGATACCCAGAGGAAAGTGCAGGCGAGCCCTGGACCTCTCACCACCAGGGAATTCATCCCCACCACCTCTGAACTGAATGCTAACTGCAACACACACACACACACCACACACACACACACACAATTGATTACTCCCAGCTAAAGCAATTTCCTACCTTTATTTGGTCAGCAGGCGCCAGTCAGCCAATCAGGTGCACTGTTATGCACCCTTTGCCTGCCGTACCAAATCTAGCAGGAATTGCATAAATTAGGTAGCATTCAGCTGGGAGACTTCAGTTGGACGTAAGCATAGATTACATCGCTAGCAGGGACGCCCCGTGCAGGCAGGTCTCCCACACGGTCTCCTCCCTAACCACTCACCTGTCAACCAAGCGGTTGATTTTAAATTTCTTTCTTGCAACTTCCATGATGCGTTTGACAGGTGAGTGGTTAGGAAGGGGACCGTGTGGGAGACCTGAGCAGCATAGAGCGTGTGGCTGTCAGGAAGAGGAACCTGAAGCAGCGCTGGAGTAGGCATATTAAACTGCTCCACTAGGCTACTCTGCAGAAAAGGGAGGAGCACCTCCTTAACCCCCCCCCCCCCCCAATATAGTTAACCCCCTTGGCGGTACGCAGTTTGAGGCCACGTCCGCCAGGAGGTTTTTTTGCCCCCAAATTTATTTTTTTTTAAACGCTTTAGCTAGCATTTCGCTAGCTAAGCGTGTGTAGAAGGTTGCTCCGGTCCCCCCCATGCCCGCCGATCGCCGCCGGCTATACATACCTCGCCACGATCCCACGAAAAGCGCAGTTTCCCGATCGGCTTCCGGCATTGCTATGGCGACGATCGGAGATGACGTCATGACATCAGCCGCAATCCCGATCGCCGTCCTCGGCAAACCATGGAGCCGATTGGACGGCTGCGCCGGCGTGAGAATGCTGGGGGTACGTATACCGGAAGTAATTGCGAAGCGATCGCGGGGGACCGGAGCAGCTGCTTAGCTAGCGAACCGCTAGCTAAAGCGTTTTGCACCAGTTTTTTTTTTCTAAAGTCCTGGGGCCATGTGATCCTCCGCGGCGGCTACCCCATGTGTAGCACGAGGTTACTGCTGAGGAGGTTAAACCACTAGTTTGAGACTGTTCCAGATATGTTAAATTGGCCCATGACAAACTAGGTTTTAGATTTTGGCCCCTTATGTGATTGAGTTTGACACACCTGCCCTAAGGGCTCAGAACACAACGAAATGCCACAAACCGAAGCCAATCGCTTTTCTGCTTGGTAGCAGAAAAGAGCTTAGCATCAGTTAAATGCTGCCAGTCACCTGTGTAAACCAAGCCTAAATGTAATACCCGTTAGCTCCTGGGAGAGTACATCATGCTAGGGGGATTACATCATGCAAGGGAGATTACATCATGCAAGGGAGATTTACCAGCCCCTAATTTAACAGCAAAATCCAAACAAAGGTCACTTAACCAAGTGCACATCTCCAATCTTTACTGCTTTAAATCACATTTATAGTGGCAATACAGACAAAAACAAAGGTTCGGGCCCTTTGTCAAATGCCAAATGGAGGCACTACACCACATGGAGGTAGATGACAAAGGGCGTAGGCCCAAAACATTGTGCGTTTTTGTGTCTGTATTGCCATTATACACATGCCTGAAATAAAGTAGTGAAGTTTGTGCATGTACTCACCTACTGTGCCAAACTGTAAATCCAAACCTCCCTTCAGTGACATTTAAGAGTTAAAGTGGACCTGTACTCAGAACTTCCCCTCTGCTCTAAAAGATTAGCAACAGCAAAATAACCTATAAAGAACAACATTTCTTTGTTGCAGCTGATACAAATCATGCTATAAATCTGCAGTGTGTCTACTTCCTGCTTTCATAAATGCAGACATAGGGCTAACATCCTGTGTTTGTGTTTACAAATTAGCTGCTCGGCCGTGGCAGCCAGCTGACACAGCTAAGAGATAAAATTACAGTTGTGATTAGTCATAGATGAGGGGGAAGACGGGCTAAACTCTCTAAATACATACTGGGTGCATTTCTATATGTTTTCCTTCTGTCCTGTTCAAGAGTTCAGGTCAACTTTAAATGAGCCACATAGAAA
The DNA here is from genome assembly GCF_040937935.1 of Hyperolius riggenbachi. Classification (NCBI taxonomy): domain Eukaryota; kingdom Metazoa; phylum Chordata; class Amphibia; order Anura; family Hyperoliidae; genus Hyperolius; species Hyperolius riggenbachi. The sequence goes on along the minus strand of NC_090653.1, from coordinate 236,200,258 downwards.
GCAATAGATATCTGACAGGAACTGAAAACCTTCCTCACTATTTATTACTGTCTATTGTCTTTAGCAAGATTTCTCCTCATGCTCTACTCTTAGTAAAAGGCATAGCTATGAATCTGCCGCTGGGAGATTTGGGCACAGGATAAAGCAGATATACGGCTTACCTTGTTCCTGCACAAGTTCCGGCAGCGTTAATTACTATTCCCCCTCCAGGCTGCCAAGGATAGTGGGGAAATGATGTAAAGTTGACTTCCAGCTATTGCTGGCAGTGAATTACATTTTTTTAACCCTCCTGGCGGTCTAATAAAAACCGCCAGGGGGCAGCGCAGTAGTTTTTTTTTACATTTTTTTTTTTAAATCATGTAGCAAGCGCAGGGCTCGCTACATGATAGCCGCTGTGCAGCGGCATCCCCCCCCACCCGCTTCAATCGCCTCCGGCGATCTCAGATCAGGAAATCCCGTTCAAAGAACAGAACGGGCTTTCCTGGAGGGCTTCCCCCATCGCCATGGCAACAGGCGGGATGATGTCACCGACGTCATTGGGAGTCCCGATCCACCCCTCAGGCAGCGCACGGGGTCTGGGGGGGGGGGGCAGAGCCGGCGCGGCGAGCGGCGGCTAATCGGCGCGAGCGGAGTACAAAAAAGTGCAAAAAAACAAATTATGCAAATCGGCCCAGCAGGACCTGAGAAAACCTCCTGCGCGGCTTACCCCCGCCAGGAAGGTTAAAGTAATTTGAGCTCCGTCTTTTGACGGCGCCCAAGTTACTCAGTAAACGCAGCTATAGCTGTAATTCCTATTGCGGCCTATGGTGGCGCCGGCTGCACCCAAAATCTCCTGGGCGTTTTTAACAGCGATCGTAGTAAAATGTGTGGCAGGAACAAGATGCAAGTAAAACTACACCCAATGGGACCCTTAACAGCAATACAAATCTGACAGGAACTGTTGCCATTCCTGTTTGTGAGGCTCTGTACGATTCATGTTGGACAAGTACAGTAACAGAGGCGTTAGTAACTCACAGTGATGACTTTCTGGAAATCTTCCAGGCTGTGGGGCTTCTGCTTGCTCTTATTGAATGTCTTTATGGCAACAGCGATTCCGGCGCAGTTCACCACAGCATGCACGCCGCCGAACTTGGAGCGTGCCATTTCCAGCGCATTGTTCACATCAGACTCCGAGGTCACCTGTAGTCAACAGAGAGAAGGTTAATCTAATGGAAGTGCACAAAGCACCACTTTGTGGACAAGGAACACTCCAGCATAAAAAGCAAGCTGTTAAAATATGACAGAATCGACAGGTTTTGGACTAGTTCATCTCCTCATGGGGAATTCTCAGGGTTTTCTTTGTTTTCAGAAGCAGAGGTAACCTAATCCAATACAAATAAAACTTATTTTATAACAGTTGTTTTGTGGCCAGAACAAATAAGCATTATTATTCATTAATTGCTTCCGGACCGGGTTAATTGAAATCTACACCCTGTTTGTTCCTGCCAGATTGTAGATTTCAATTACTGCCAATCGCGCCTGTCTGTATGACACCAGAGCTCTGTGAGCCGGTCAGAAGCGGATTTCATTGGCTTCTGACCATGTGATCACTGTTAGCTAATCACACTGGCTCACAGAGATCACAGAGTTAGTAGCCAAAGAAACTGACTGTCTCACGGAACTCTGCTGTCATAGTGACAGCAGAGCGAGTGGGCTTCAGCTACGGGAGAGCGGCGCGAACGGCGAGAAAGACAGGTTCGTTCCACATGTCTGTGGAGAAGTCTCTGGTCCTTAAAGTGAACCTCAGCCCCCTGCAGCTGACCGGTGCCCTCGCAGCCTCGCTCCGATCCTCCTGGACCCGCCGGCGGCCACTTCCGGTTTCACCGTCACCGGCCGTCAGGCTGGGAACACGAGTGATTCTTCGCGTTCCCAGCTACAATAGCACCTCCTATACTGTTATTGCGGCAAAGAATCGCTCGCGTTCCCAGCCTGACGGCCGGTGACGGCGAAACTGGAAGTGGCTGCCGGCGGGGACAGGAAGATCGGAGAGACACGGCGAGGGCACCGATCAGCTGCAGGGGGCTGAGGGAAGCCCCAGGTGAGTAAACTCATTTTTTTATCTGACTTAAGGTTACCTTTAAAGAGGAATTGTCGCGAAAATCGTAAAAATTTAAAACACATACAAATAAGAAGTACATTTCTTTCAGAGTAAAATGAGCCATACATTACTTTTCTCCTATGTTGCTGTCACTTATAATAGGTAGTGGAAATCTGACATTACCGACAGGTTTTGGGTTAGTCCATCTCTTCATGGGGGACCATGGCCTTTATTCTTTATAAAGACGTTCCCTGAAAAAGATTTATACACTTAAGCTGTAAGGCCGTATTCATATACTCACATCAGTGGGAGCAAAGGCACATTTGTCTCCAAGAGAATTGGCCACCTTTTCACCATCGGAGCTTGGCAGATCCAAAATGACGGCACTGGCTCCCTGACGCACAAACCGCTCCACTGTGGCCCGGCCTAGGCCAGAGGCTCCGCCAGTGACAATGCCAACCAGGCCCTGGAAGAAAAAATAGCCATACAAACTTTTGACTTATCAATCCAAGTGCATCTCCAGTGAAAAGCTACATCCTTCTGCAGAAAGTACTTATGTATGTAAAGCAAAGCATGCATGTGCTATTATTAGGAATACAGCACTAGTCATTCCAATCCACTTGCTTCTATAGCCTGATACTTCTAGCTAGCCAAACGATTGTTCCAGGCCCACACAGTTCAACTGAGCTGATGCTCTGCCCTCTCCTGCCCATGAAACTGGCCAACACTGCAACAGAGCCTTCCCGGTCCTCTATCTACATGCCCTCATTCCACCGTTGTCCCTGTTTGAATTTCCATGCCTCTGGGACTCCTCGGCAGGCTGAAGCAGCCGTGTTCCGAGCACTTCTAAAGACTGGTGCGTCTGTAGTACTCCGAAGGCTCTATGGCAGAGGTGTCCAAACTTTTTAGGACAAGGGCCATATTGCCTTTCTTGAGAGTGCTAGGGTACCAAACTAGCAAAATTACATTTCTCACTGCTGTTAGGTACACTATGCCTGTGACAATGGTCTCTATTCACAAAACTTCTCATAAATTATTTATTTTATAAAAAATAACCTTTCAGCACATTTACAAACAAAATAATTACTCAAACTAAGTTGCTCCTGATTAATTTCATTTCAATATTACTTTTCTGACCTTAAACAGAACCAGAGATAAAGCACCCTTGTGTATTTTACCATATAGATCAATGGAAACATGACAGTAAACACCTCCTCTGCTCTTTGTTTAATTTTTCACTGCTCAGTCCTCTTGTTATCATCTGATTATGATTTATAATGATTATAGCTGAGTCAGTCTTCTGTGATGTCTTTTCAAGCCCAAGCCCACCCCCTCCTGGCTCTGATTTCCTGCTAAGAGTATACATAGCAGGAAAGCAGAGCCAGGAGGGGGCAGGCTTGGGCTTGAAAATACATCACAGAAGACTGACTCAGCTATAATCATTACAGGGCAAAGCTAGACTGAATGCTCAGTCAGAGATTTTATCAGAGCTGATAAGAAGACTGAGCAGTGAAAAATTAAACCAAGAGCAGAGTAGGTGTTTACTGTCATATTCCCATAGATATATATGGTAAAATACATGAGGGTGCTTTGTCTCTGGTTCTCTTCAAGGGGAACCTAAACAGAGTGATATGGATTTTTCCTTTTAAAATATACCAGTTGCCTGACTCTCCTGCTGATCCTGTCCCTCTAATACTTTCAGCCACAGCCCCTTAACAAGCATGCAGATCAGGTGCTCTGACTGAAGTCAGACTGGATTAGATGCATGCTTAGTGGGATGTGGGTGTCAAAAAACACCCTCCAGTGAAAACTACAGGAGACAAAAGCGGGAGCCCAATGGTGTACTGTAGTATGTCAACAGCAATTGAACGTAAAAAAGTAAGACACTACTCACAAAGGTGGGTTGCAGAGGGGCAACCGACCACAGGAAGCAGGTGGAGACAACAAACCCGACTCTACTCGGGGTGGTCCCTAGGGGCCTGGATGCGGTCGCTTTCCTTGGTAAAAGTAAGGGGACAGATGTCCACCGTGGTCAAAGCCACAAAGCCAGGAGGTGAGGTAAGGGGGTATGGTAGCACAATAAGGGTGTAAGAGGCACCCTGGTGTAATATAAAAGCATCTAAAAGCAGTTTAAAACGGGAAATAAATATGAGGTAGCTTACCTCAATAACGAAAAATCTTTGTGTTTGACCACTTTGTCCTCCTTGACGTAGTTCTACGTCAAAGAGGACATGTGCACACCCGCGGCCGATCGTGCGCGTGCACGCGCACTCCCGCCCGCGGATGGTTAGCCCAGGAATCAATGAATCGGGCCATGGTGCCCGATCACTGATTCCTCTCCCCCGCAGAAAAAGCGACAGCTTCTTTCGGAAGCTTCGCTTTTTCTGCCTACTATGTCCCTCTAAGCGTACATTGTACATTGTACGCTTAGAGTGACGTCATGTAAACAAACTAAAAGTAAAACTACATCTAAATGTAAAATACACATATATTTACCCACATCAAATCCCATTTACATCCCACCCTCCCAAAAATACCCACATAAAATGTTTAATAATAAAAAAAACAACATTACAATAAAAAAATAAATCAACACAAATATTTACCCAGGGTCTAAACTTTTTAAATATCTATGTAAAGATGAAATATTTCTATATTTTTTTATTTTTTTTAATAAGCTTGTAAATCGTGATGGATGCAAAACGGAAAAAATGCTCTTTTATTTCCAAATAAAATATTGTCACCATACATTGTGATAGGGACATAATTTAAACGGTGAAATAACCGGGTCAAATGGGCAAATACAATACGTGGGTTTTAATTATGGAGGCATGTATTATTTTAAAACTATAATGGCCGAAAACTGAGAAATAATGAATTTTTTCATTTTTTTTCTTATTCTTACTGTTAAAATGCATTTACAGTAAGGTAGCTCTTAGCAAAATGTACCACCCAAAGAAAGCCTAATTGGTGGCGGAAAAAACAAGATATAGATCAGTTCATTGTGATAAGTAGTGATAACGTTATAGGCTAATGAACGGGAGGTGAACATTGCTCGGATGCATAAAGTGAAAACGACCAAGGGCTTAACCACCATGACCGCTGCAGTGGATTGCTCAGGCCCTGGTGGGTGGATTTTAATAATTTAAATATATTTTTGCTCTTTGGGAGAGGGCTCATCGCAGGGCTGTGGAGTCGGTACAAAAATCATCTGACTCTCAGGCCTTGTTCACATCTAAAAATGAAATCGCAAACGCAAGTGCTTTGTGATTTTGTGCGCCTTTTCTAAGCACATCCCGGCGCTTGCCTGTGTGCTGCGTTTTTTAAAGCGGTTTTGCACAGCGATTTTTTAATTCACTCCATGATGCAAGTCAGGAAGTTAACTCTTTGACCCGGAAAAGAATAGATACAATGTGTTTAGTCTTAAAATTGTGAACGCAATTGCCGCTTAAAGGGAAGGTTCAGGGAGGGTGGGGAAAAAATAAAAATCAATTTCCACTTACCTGGGGCTTCCTCCAGCCCATGGCAGGCAGGAGGTGCCCTCGCCGCCGCTCCGCAGGCTCCCGGTGGTCTCCGGTGGCGCGCCCGACCTGGCCAGGCCGGCTGCCAGGTCGGGCTCTTCTGCGCTCCAAGTCCTTGTACTTCTGCGTCCCACGCCGGCGCTCTGACGTCATCGGACGTCCTCCGGGCTGTACTGCGCATGCGCAGTAGTTCTGCACATGCGCAGTACAGCCCGGAGGACGTCCGATGACGTCAGAGCGCCGGCGTGGGACGCAGAAGTACAAGGACTTGGAGCGCAGAAGAGCCCGACCTGGCAGCCGGCCTGGCCAGGTCGGGCGCGCCACCGGAGACCACCGGGAGCCTGCGGAGCGGCGGCGAGGGCACCTCCTGCCTGCCACGGGCTGGAGGAAGCCCCAGGTAAGTGGAAATTGATTTTTATTTTTTCCCCACCCTCCCTGAACCTTCCCTTTAAAGAGAACCCGAGGTGGGATTTAATTATGTTACTGGGGCACAGAGGCTGGTTGTGCACACTAAGATCAGCCTCCGTTGCCCCATGGTGTGCCTCCAGGACCCCCCTGCGCGCCGTTATCCCCTCCGCAGTGCTAGCGACACGCAGCGTGTCGCCAGCACAATGTTTACCTAAGCGCTGTCTGTCAGCGCCGCTCCCCCGCATCGGCGCTACCCGCCGGTGTCCCTTCCCTCCCGCTGATAGGAGGGAAGTGACGCGGACGGGTATCGCCGATGCGGAGGAGCGGCGCTGACAGACAGCTGTGAGCGTTTAGTGCTCTTCCTATACCTTCCATTAGACCAAGAATCGCCCCAAAAATGGTACAAGCACTGCTTTGTGAAGCGCAAAGCACACGAAACGGACTGATGTGAACCTTCTCATAGAGATTTGTTACACAAGCGTTTTGTGGGCGATTTTGAAAATCGCCTGCGCTTGAGAAAAGGCCGAAAACGCCCTAGATGTGAACGAGCCCTGACTACTCCGTTTATGAAACCACCGCCTCCAGGTACCCAAAATTACTTAGACTCCAACTCCATAGTCTAATTTTTACAAAGGCTATGGATTTGGTTAAAAAAAAAAAAAAAAATCATCCGACTCCTCCGTTTATGAAACCACTGACTTCGACTCCAGGTACCCAAAATTGCTCCAACTCCACAGCCCTGGAATCATGCCCATTATGTCAAAACCGTTCCATTGTAAATAAACATATACTGTGTGCAGTTAGCAAAGTGGCAGCTGTCAATCAGTGGCTGTTACTGCTGCCGGCCCCTGAATGCAGCACCACAGCTACGGCTTGCGCCCAGCATGGAATTAACAATTGTTGAGAGCTTTCAGGGCTACCAGAGATGTCTTGCTGGGCCACATTTGACCCCTGGGCAGGACTTTAGACATGCCTGCTCTATGGGGTCCAGAGCCTTCCCTCTACAAAAGTATTTTTTTTCAGGTTTACTTTAACCTTGTTATTTTTAACAAGGTTTAGCTTTCAGGAGTACCACTTCCCTTCACTACACTCCTGCACATACTTTCAAAGAACATAAAAACTATTTTTTGCCACTTAACCTGAGGATGTCAGTTTAACCTTCTCAGTCACTATCACCCCAAATGTATTCCTTAAAATCTGCTGTCACTGTACAAGTCACAAAAATGCCAGTCACATAGCCATGTGCTTGTTAGAATTATTTAGGGCCGGATTTCTGAAAGGTCACAAAGGCCAAGGCCTTTGGCGGCTGCTACCCAGCAGGCCACCTGGACATGGAAAAAGGGTTGCTGAATGTGAAAGAAAAGCCAACAATTGAAAAAAGGGAGGCTGCAAATGGGGAGCTACATTCAGAAAATGAGGAAAGATGCTGCTCAAGGAAGCTGCACATGAAATAGAGGGACTGCTGTACAGAGATGTAACACATGGTAGAGGGGGCTGCACATGGAATGGGAAGGGGGCTGCTGCTCATGGAGTGGAAGCAACAAGAAAGGTGGCCTAGGAGTGGAAAAAGTCTAAATCTAGACTTTTATTTTATTATGAAACTTTATAAAGTGCTAATATTTTGTTGTACAATAGATAGCGACGGTATACAGACGGTGGATCAACAGAGCCCCATTGGTCTGTTGCAATCCAATTGGGAGCTGCCTATGCTTCTGCCGGGGCACCGATCTGTATACCAGCACTTGTCCCGTGCTGCGGCCCAGACGGGTAGCAACGCAAGCTGACCAGATGCACAACCGTGCGTATGCGACTGCGGTGCATGGACCACAGCATATCCTGTGCGGATACATGACTGTGCAGTGTGAACCCAGCCTAAATTCAGCTTGCTTGCCACTGTAATGTACAGTGCATGCATCTTGGAAATGGGCCAAACAAAAGATGCCAAAAAGTGCATTTGTTTGGCCCAACTGAAATCTGCATGCAAACCAAAATTGTATGTATCTTATGATGACCATCTCTAATGCTGGATGGCAGACAGAGGTCCATGTAACACGTTGCTCCCGGCTGGGGGGACACACTGCTGCTGCTTGTAGGCATGTCACATGACCAGCCTGCTGCGAGCATATAACACCCCCATCAGGCCAGTGCGAGTTCCGCCCGGGGATTGTGATAATGGCCCGGTAATAATTCTACTTCACCTCTCACCGATTCCAACTCACCTTCAAGCTCCGCAGATTCGCCATGATGCCCCAGAACCCGAAAGAAAAGTCACCCAATCACAGGCCTGACCATTCCGCGGCGGCCCAATCACAGGAGCGAACGTCACGGGGGTAAAGCCGGCTTCCAGCCAGTAAGAAGACGGGAGGATTATACCCGTCAGCCAATCGCAGCTCAGTCCTGTGAGGCTTAAAGGGGCAAGTCATACTGTCTGCCGACTTTTAAACTACACTTAAAGGGAACTCGCAGCCAAAGACGAAGAGGTACTGCGCGGAGCTCTCCGAGGTGCTGAATCCAGACAGACCCGCCTAGAGATCTTATTCTTCCCAAAGTGGTCTTGAATGGGGAATGATCAAGGAGATGATTATTATTATTATTATTATTTAGTACTTATATAGCGCGCATTTTCTGTAGCACTTTACAGAGTACATAGTCATGTCACTGCCTATCCCTCAGAGGATCTCACGCTCTAAGGGCTCCTTTAGACTATGCGCATATGCCATGCACATTTTGGCAGCGCGCATAGTGTGCGACATGCAAGAATGGTAGAAAAAGGGCATAGACAGCCCTTCTGCCGTTCCCATCATGTGCGATGTGCTATTGCACTGCTGCATGCATTTTCGAGTATCGCAGCGCAGATCCCATTCACTGTAGTGAATGGGATCTGCAGCGCGCAGATGGCGTGTGATCGTACACGTTGCATTCCGATCGCACAGCCATCTGCGCTGAATGATGTGAACAAAGCTTAAGCCCCACATAGTCATAGTGTAGTGTCTTACCATATTATTGTTATTTTTACAGCATTAACATAATCTGCTCATTTTACAGAGTACATAGTCATGTAAAAGCAAGAAGTTTTAAATCAGGATGATACCATTTATTGGCTAACTAAAAATGAATAAAAATAAGTAAGCTTTAGGCCTTGCATTCTTCGTCGGGCTTACATCCTGTTCGTTTCCTTAAAGGATCATCTCACAATCTAATACCTACTATAGTCATTTGTCCCTCATAGTATAGGGCCAATTTTAGGGGGAAACCAACTAATTTATAGGTATATTTTTGTTATGTAAGAGAAACTGGAGTGCCCAGAGGAAACCCACAGAGACACGGGGAGAACATACAGACTCTGTGGGATTCCAACTGGGGACGCCGTGCAGCAAGGCAAGGGTGCTAAAGAGATCCACATAATCCCAAATTAATGCAGAATTATGCAAATGTATGCAGCTAGAAAATGGACCAATTGAATCCAACACATTTTAAAGGTGCATGAAAAATGTGCATAGTTCTGCATCAAACAGCACAATTGTTGCCTCTTTAGTAGGATATAAAACGTAACTTTTAATAAATAAAGATATAAAATACACCCTGAGCTAGCTGTCTTAATTACAAACTCATAACTTATGAACTAGGGGTCTATAATAAGCAACACTGGAAAGATTACTTCCCCCTCCCCCCTTACAGTTCTTATCGTCAATAATAAATTACACAAAACCCCCACCAAAATAACCCAACATGTTTCACTTCCTAGCGGAAGCTTTTTCAAGGGAACAAAGTGAAGTGCAAAAGTGCATTGGTGCTAAGGTGCAATATTATTAAAACAGAGAAAATAACATGAGTCAAATAGCGTGTCCACTCATGACAGCAGCCAGAAACATGTTGTGTTATTTTGGTGGGGGTTTTGTGTAATTTATTATTGACGATATGAACTGTAAGGGGGGGGGGGGGGAAGTAATCTTTCCAGTGTTGCTTATTATAGACCCCTAGTTCATAAGTTATGAGTTTGTAATTAAGACAGCCAGCCCTGGGTGTATTTTATATATTTATTAAAAGTTACGTTTTATATGCTACTAAAGAGGCAACAATTGTGCTGTTAGTTTAAGTAATCAGGTGTTTGTGAATACTATAGTTCTGCATCAACTCAGAAGTTGGCCATTCCTAGTGGTGATCAGGGCTGAACTTATGATTTCTACCCCTAGTGAATGTGGCCAATACAATCACTCTCATTCCCCCAAATGTATCGGTTGGTAAGTGGAGTGGCTTCAGAGGTTAATTGGTAATGTGGGATTGATGCAAGGGGATTTGGCATGAGCTGCAGGGGATTGTGAGAGGGGCGGAGATGAAATATCGCTGATTGGAGTGGCTCTAAGAATTGTGAGTTTTCAGTGGGTTCATGTGACTTCAAAGCTAAAGACCCCTGTAGATGCTGGGAGTTGAAGGGGCTCAGTGTTAGGTTAACTAGAGGAAAAGGAGGGGGTCAGTTCGAAAAAACGAGAGCGGTTCCCCTGGTAACTGTGCATATACAGGAAGTACTTCCTGTAAACGCACCACGACAGGAACCGCACTCATGTCTCTCCACTGCCTGCAGCCGGGTCACCGATGATCTGAGGTCTAGTGCTAGTGAGGGGGACCGGGCGGGACTGTGGTGGAGGAGGGGGCCGCCGACTCGAGAAGGAAACTGAGCAGCAGCAGAGGAGGGCGAGTGGGTGGGATGCTGTCCCTTGGAAGATGCCGCCTCATACAAGTTGTTCAGGTGACGTCATAGGCGTGCATCCACTGTGGTCATGCTCACACAACAAAAAAGGGGGCACCATTTTTCAGCAGTTAAATAGGACTTGAGCGGAAAGTGCTAAAATTATAAATATGGGAAAAGAAGACATTCCTGTTAAAAAAAACTCAATGAGGAACTGAGACATTTGATGATGCTTGAAAAGCTGGATGCCAATTTAAGAAAAAGGCACTAAGAGGTTGTTCAGATGTTGCCATAGCAACATATCAGTAACCAATCAGGTTTCATCTGTCGTTTTATTCCCCCCAAAAAAAGGATTGTCTAATTTCAGTCCTTGAGGTCTAGTTCACAGTATGTCCATTTCCCTGCAGTTTATTGCAGTGGACAGGCGGACATACAGTAGGGTTATTTCACACTTACAACTACACAATCGCTATTGCTGATTCAGCTATGAGATTTTGTTTGGGGAACAAGATACGCATCGTTATCACTCAAAAAATGCTGCATGAAGCATGTTTGTTATTGTGTACAAATCGCAATGCTGCAGTGAGAATGCTCACCTAGGGTTACATTGCCACAGCAAAACTCCCTGATAAGCGCCGAGGGTGAAATAGCTTAAAGTACCCAAGCTTTCCTTTGGGCCCTTTCACACATGTTCATTGTGATGTTGTCTATTACACATGAATTTTACAGACAGCAAATTGTGTTGCAATTCAGTAGTGGCAAACCATGCCCTAATTTGGATTGGTACAGCAGCATACAATATGGATTTAGCACTGTTGTGGCATAGTTTAAACACAGCCTAAGAACCCTCTCACACTGTGTAAGTTGCATTGCGAATAGATCACAATGCAATGGAGCTAAAAAGTCACACTGCAGAGTAGTGTTGTGACCATACAGTGAGGTATACAGTAAGATGAAAGTATTGTAAACGCACACATTGCCCTGTTAATGCACACCATGCAGTGCGTTACTGTGTCGGAACCTGATATAGATATGAAATCCCCCATAGGAATATTATTGCATGCAGCGCTGGGTCCCCGGGGTCGTATCCAAGCCAGAGCACTATCTGCACAGAGTTTATATGCTCTCCCCATGTCTGTGTTGGTTTCCTCCAAGCACACCAGTTTCCTCACACATCCCAAAATCATACAGATAAGTTAATTGTCTTCCCCCTAAATTGGCCCTAGACTAGGATGCATATACTACACAATACGTACATAGACATATGAGTATGGTAGGGACTAGATTGTGAGCCCCTCTGAGGGACAGTTAAGTGACAAGGCAATATACTCTGTAGAGAGCTGCGGAAGATGTTGGCACTATAGAAATACTAAATCATTTTTAAAAATGCAAAAATTGAGTCTAAAGAAGTCTAATTAGCTGAAAACTATTATTTTAAATTAGCCAATAAAGCATCCTGATTCAAAACTTCTTGGTTTTAGTGATGGTGCAATACTCTGTTGCAATGCCATGATATTGTCCGCAATAGACTTAGTGTGAAAGCGCCCTAGAGGCCATATCCATGTTGGTGTTTTGGGATAGATAGAGGTGTGACTTGCAAAACCATTCATTTTCAATCCTTTGTTAATAGTAAGGCTACTTTCCCATCAGGATGTTGCGTTTGATGCGACGTTAAGGTCGCACAACGTGCCCCTAACGCAACGCATTGTGCACTATAACTTGGACATTATAGTGCATTCTTTAGCCCTGCATTTGGTGCGCCGTTTTCGACGCACAGTGATGGAACGAAAGTGGCGCATGCGCTACATATAAAAAAATTCATTACTGAGCATGTGCAACACAACTAACGCAGCAGATTCATTTTTAAACGCACAGCATGCAGCACTTTCTAATAACGCCTTACGTTACACACAAACGCAATGTGTGCACTGTGAATGTCGCACAGACTTTCCATTGCTGTGCGTTTCTCTGCATTATAAAATTTTCTAATGTGCGACTTTAAAGGGGAACTGAAGAGAGAGGTATATGGAGGCTGTCATGTTTATTTCCTTTTAGACAATACCAGTTGCCTGGCAGCCCTGCTGATTCTCTGCCTCTAATACTATTAGCCATAGCCCCTGAACAAGCATGCAGCAGATCAGGTGTTTCAGTGGTTCAGACTTATAAGTCAGATCTGACAAGACTAGCTGCATGCCTGTTTCTGGTTTTAATCAGATACTACTGCAGAGAAATAGACCAGCAGGGCTGCCAGGCAACTGGTATTGATTAAAAGTAAATAAACATGACAGCCTCCATATACCTCTCTCTTCAGTTCCCCTTTAACATCGCATTGTGAAAGAGGCCTAAAACTATGTGTGACAATCCCGGCTCTACAAGGACTGAAGTTGGACACAGGCAACTTCTCAGAATTCATGATCATCTCCTCTCTACAAGTTAACATTAAATTCACTCATAAAACATCCAAAGAGAGTATATTTAACTGTATACACTTGTCTTTATTGATATGAATGCATTGAGAGTGTCTATAAATGACAGACGGGGCAATGGCCATTTGCTGGCAGGACTGGGACTTCCAGGAATTTCTCCATTCAGCGACTGGTTGTGTTGAACTGACTGTGGTAATGTGCAGTTGGGTTGTTGGTGTAGACTACTTTATCCAGGTACTCCAGACTAGAAAGACAGAAGAAGAAAATATACATTGATGCTGTACATATACATTGATGCCTGATTCCAGGTACAGATTTTAATATACAACCTAAAAACTAAGAGTACCCAAATGTTACCTTTTTGTGTCAAACTAGGCTTCTTTAAAGGACAACTGAGGTGACATGTGACACGATGAGATGGACATGTGTATGTAAAGTGCCAAGCAAACAAATGACTATGCTGTGTTCCTTGTTTTCTTTCTATGCCTTAAAAAGTTAAAAGTCAGGTATGCAAGTAACAGTGTCTATCCGGGTCAGGACTGGGTCGAACTATAGCATAACCCTCACTGATAAGTAATTACAGTCATAAAACACTTTCCAGACTGTCAGTAAAGGGCTTCTGAGTGCAAGAAAGAGATAAAAAGGGTCAATAATTCATAGATTGGAGCTCTGGCATACTTCAATGAATGTGTCATTGAGCAGAGACATTGAAACAGTAAAAACTTTAAAAAAAAAACCTGTACTAAAAAAAACATCCCCTGGTGGGTACTCCCCTCGGGAGAAGGGAAACCTCAGGGTCCCAATGAGGCTTCCCCCATCCCTGTAGCTGCAGGAAATCCAGCGCTGGCTCCCCCGAAGCGTCCCACAATCCTCCCCCGACAAGGCTTGATATATTTACCTTGCCAGGATCCTGCGCAGGTGTACTAGCGGCTCTTCCTTCGGGTAAGGCGTAAATAGCCAAACCTGATCGCATCCGCTCCACTGCGCCTCCGCAAAAGGACTCGCGCCTGCGCAGTACAGCGAATCGATCAGGTTTGGCTATTTCTGCCCTACCCGAATGAAAAGCCGCTAGTACACCTGCGCAGGATCCTGGTTAGGTAAATATTTACATCGCTGCACTTCGTGGGACCCGGGCAGGTTAACAGAGGCACGCAGGAGGACAGGGAAGCCTCGTTAGGATCCAGAGGCTTCCCCCTTCCGAAGTGAGTACCCCTCAGTGGCGTTTTTTAATACAGGTTTTCTTTAAAAACTAGATTTAAATATAAAATTAAACTGTGGATATAAAAAAAAAAAAAAGTAAATTTTAGGAGAATGAGAATTCCAGATCAAGTCTGTATGCGGATCCCTCCTTTGATTCTGTGGATGTTGTTTGCTACAAAGTTCCAGCACCAACAACCATTCTCACCAGGTGTGCAATCCTTTTGATGAGATATGATTGTGGTAGGGCTTACACTGTGAGCTCCTCTAATGCTGGGAATACACCATACGTTTTTACCTGCGATAAATGGGTTCGATAGATAATTTCCGACATGTCCGATATTCTTTCCGATCGTTTTTTGGCTCGATTTCTCATAGAAGTGAATGGAAAAAGATAAGAAAAACAAGCGGAAGATAAGATAATCGAGTAGAAAAACCGATTGAGTGGAAAATCGAACGGAAAAACGTATGGTGTGTACCCAGCATAAGGGACGGTTAGCGACATGCAGGCCCGGTCCGCCCATGATGCCAAGTGAGGCGACTTCTTCAGGCGGCAGAAGTCCAGAGGAAGCACCAGGCAGAAACAGGAAGTGAAGAGTGCCTGGCCAACCTATACTGGGGGCAACTGTACTTGGGTAACCTATACGGGGGGCAACTGTACCTAGCTACCAATACTGGGGGCCCCTATACTTGGCTGCCTACCTATGCTGAGAATGCTTTTTTGGGGGGCTCACCGCAGGTATGACGCAAATTGTCGGGTGCTGTTCGATCATTCCAATTCGGGGGGTGTGTGTGTGGGGGGGGGGGCATCCTCACAAATTTGCCTCAAGCAGCAAAAGGTCTAGAACCGGCCCTGGCGACATGACTGTTAGGCTTTGTTCACATCAAAAATCAACATTGCTGACGCCAGCGAATTTTGATTCTTTGCACAATTTTTTTCCCCCTCCCGGTGCTTACTTGCACATTCCGATTTTGTGTAAAGCGCTTTTCAAAGCGCTCTTGCAGATCGATTGTTTTTTCACTTCCTGACGCAAGTCAGGAAGTGAACTTTTTGGCCCTGGAAAAGAATAAATACAATGTACAGTATTTATTCTTAAAAGCGCAAACGCAACCGCCGCACAAAGCGATTTTGTGAACATTTTGCATTTTTACTATACCTTCCATTGTAGCAAAATCACTCTAAAAATGGTGCAGGCAGCGCTATGCTGAGCGGATCAGAAACGAACTGCTAAGATGTGAACACTCTCATAGGGAATCATTGCATAAACGCTTTTAGGGCGATTTTGAAAATCGCCAGCCCGAAAAAAAAAAAAGCAAATGCCCTAGGTGTGAACAAGCCCTAAAGGGCCTGAGTGCACTTGCACTCTTCTGTGCATTTTACAGTTATGCGTAGTCTGTAACATTGATGTGTTTCTGAAAATGCACAGAGACGCGCACATGTGTGCTCAGGCTCAGACTCTGTAAAGCTCTGCAGAAGGTGCCAGCGTTATAAAAATACGTAACAATGTATAAGAGGTAATAAAGATCGCAGCCTCCATGTTCCTCCCCCTTACAGGCAATGCTGTGCTTAAATACTGTATATGTATGACATTTCTCCACGGTGGATGCTATGAAAAAGCACAGTACAATTCATTTGAGTTTGAGGAAAGGTTCACACTTATCATTGCGGAAAACTGAATGTTTTTTCGTATTCAAATTCATTTTATTAAGTTTGTGTGTGACTCTATGCTGCTAGAAGTAAGTTTTTCACACCTTCTGAAACATGAGCTCAAAAAAGTGAATTTTAGAAGTACGATTCTACATTGATTGTCATTAGCTGTGCAGCAAATGCGTTTTTGCAAATTCACAAAATGCATGCAAATTTCAATAGGTGGGAACCCTGTCTCAATTTCAGGTGAACCCTTCCAAGACAGTATCCTGTGAGCTGTTATCTCCTTTGGACATATTGGGGCTGCTTCACATTCGGCGAATCCCTACCGCTTGCCCGTGATCGCGATTCCGCGGGTGAAATCTTGAGATTTGCACTTGTGATTCCCATTCAATAGAACGAGAATCACATCGTGATAACCCCCGAAATGCTGCATGCATCGAAATCGCAAACGCTGCAGTGTGAATGTATCCACAGGGATACATTAGCAGCAGCGCTTTACTGATCACTGGCGATCAACAAAGCGCTGAAAAGACGCCCAGTGTGAACCAGCCCTTAGAGGCTACAGTATGTAGAAAAGATTGTTGTTGGGTCATCCACTTACTGTGCCTTCTGCTCTCTGGTCAGCTGCTGGTTATACTGATCCATCCTCTTCCTGATATCCTTGCTGAATTCCTCCTCCTGCTGCTCCACCATCATTGCAGCCCGAGCTGCCAGGATCCTCTGCCTGTCCCACTCAGCGTCCCTCTGCTTCTCTTCCTCCTTCAGCCTCTGAGATATCAAGAAAGAGAAAACTGTATCTGTCAATATATCATAGTTACATAGTTATTTTGGTTGAAAAAAGACATACGGGGGGCGTGGCCTAGCACGCAGAGATGATGGACGCTTAAGAACAGAGCTCCGGACCCAGTGCTACTTTAATCGAGTGGGACGAGAGTTATATGTCACAAAAACCAAAAAGAGAGCGACCCCCCGAGGGATGTAGTGTGCTGCCTGGCCTCATTCCAATTGAAAGAAGAGATAATGAAAGCGGCCAGAGCTCAAGATGAAATTATCTTCAATGGGACAGCCATTTCCCTATATCAGGATCTTTCCCTTATCACCCTCACAAATCGCAGAGCGCTAAAACCGCTGACGAAACTACTGCAGGACAAAGGCTTCCAATATCGGTGGCGCTTTCCCTTTGCACTTACTGTCCTACACAAAGGCAGAATAGCGACCCTGAGAACAACGCAAGACCTGCCGGGTTTCTTAAAGATCCTTGGTCTACCCAAAGTAGCTCTGCCTAACTGGTACGAAGAGTACCAGCTACAAGAATCTAGCGCCATTGCAACAGAGCGCGATCCTGCTAATAAATCCCCTCCTCGCAGACAACAGGACGGGGGGTCTCCACGAAGCAATGCTGCAAGCTTTTCAGGCTCAGAGGAGGAAGACACCACCTAGACAGACTCCAGCTTTGCAAGTTACCCACTTAGTCTGCAGCTGTATGAACGGACTGCATTTACTGTGATACCACCAAGGCGGACTTTATAAAAACACGGAAACAAACAACCAGCACGAACTATCATGGGGATGAAACATCAGCATGAACAACTATCACTCCGCACAGCAGCAAACACCCCCACCTCAAAGTATCCCGGCTGCAACAATAGGGCCACCCAAAACAACGGACCCGGCTGCCATGCACACTACCTACGCAAGATATGCATGTCGGGCATAAAAGCTCGCTCCCTTAGGGGAGAACTGTAACTGTCGCTTGCCCCTATATGCTTACAGGGACACACAGGAGGGACAATGAAATAATGGCCCCGCTCTGGGAGAGTCAATCACTTGATGGCAAGCTCCGTAGGAGCCTACAATACAAGAGGGAAGAGATAGCTTTTAATGAGGGCAACAAAACATAATAATGGGACATGAGGGATCCCTCTAACCCACTCTATAGATAGCGTTCTCCAGGATGCTAACCCATAAGCAACCGCTAACCTCCCTGACTAACAAGGCATAAACATTCCTGCTTCTTTAGGGATTTAGCAAACTCTACTTACTCCCACTCTGCTAAATAAGCACTAACTCAAGAACTAACATTTCCGCAACCTATAGCTAACCATATCTCTCCCCCCTTACGCATGCATGCTCTAACCTGAATTCGCTTACTGATAAGATTAAGATTTAAAAAATGATTTGATGGGTGAAATAACATCAGCTGCATGATTTTGAAAATGCTATATATTGACCCCCTCAACCGGACCATATAGATTAATCCCATAGTAACAAGAGAAAAACATCCTAGTTGTGCTACTTGCTTCCTCTGCCTGCCTTTAAAACGGTGGATATACCTATAAGGAACATACTAAAGGGTCAACATTGGCCCTCTGGGTCCTATCTGCCACCAGCCCTGAGGGGCGGATATAAATATCTACTATTGCCGTATACCGCTAGCTTGTCGCCCCCAGGAAGACATACCCAGAAAAGACTTTCTCTATAATTGTTCCCACACTTTTTGATCCAATTAGGGTCCAATAGTTTTTGTTCTTATAGCTAACTTAACGTTCTTCTTATTGAATATATAGATAGCGCAATATACCACTACCCCACATCAGAGATCCTTGACTCAGGGCTCTCTGGTAACTTCCCCATTTGATTTTGAGAGGGTACTTGGGTGAAGGCCTACTAGGCCTGCACCAAACTACCTCTCAAAGGGGAACCAACTCAATATCCACCTAGAAGGTTTTACTTAAAGGTGGCTATATCCCGTGTCGGTGCGCTCGCACAACAGGAGCCAACTACATAGCCCACTCTGCGCATCCAACACAACTGTTTACAGCAAAATTGCAAGCGCTTGCCTATTAGTGAAAGGCGACAATGAGATCTACACAGGAAAATGGAAACACTGAGGGGAGACAGGTGAAATGGAAAGTAACCTCATGGAACATAAACGGTCTTAACACACCGGAGAAACGCTCGACTATTCTTAGGCTACTACAGAAACAAAAAACATCAATAGCTATCCTACAGGAAACCCACTTTAAAGAAAATAAAATCCCTTTCCTAAGGGATAGAAACTTTACTAATTGCTATCATGCCCCCTCAAAAGAAGGGAAAAACAAAGGGGTTTCAATTTTATTACACAAAAACTGCACCATCACCATTACAGAATGCAAAAGGGACCCAGAGGGAAGGTATTTGTTTATTAAGGGGAACTCAGGCAACAGGGCAGTCACTATCGCAGCAATATATGCCCCAAATGAAAAACAAGAAGCTTTCATGAACAAAATCACTAACCTATTACATGACTTTGCACAGGGCATGATAATTGTGGGGGGAGACCTAAACATTCCATTAAACCCTAACATCGATTCCTCCACTGGAAAATCCTCAATCCCTTTCAAGTCTCTCAAAAACATCAAACAGAACCTACTTTCATTGAGACTGATGGATGTTTGGAGACTCCAACACCCACAAACCAAAGATTATACACACTATTCAGATCCCCACTCCAAATACTCCAGAATTGACTACATACTTCTAACTCAAGCAGATTTGGAGTGGGCGATTGAAACTGACATCGGGCAACGGGTAATTTCAGACCACGCACCAGTCCATTTGACGATGCAGTTCCCAACAGTTAGATTAAACCAATTCATCTGGAGGCTTAACCCTGACTTGCTAGAGTCCCAAAACGATGTTAACAGGATAAAAGACTCCATCCTAGACTACTTAAAACATAATGATAAACCTGAAAGCCCTCCTCTCCTGACTTGGGAGGCACACAAACCTGTAGTAAGAGGAGAATTTATAAGACTGGGAAAAGAAAAAAAAAAAAAAAAGAAGCGAAGCTAAACTCTCTACTACTGACACTCCAAAAGCTAGAAAGAAAACACAAACAGAAACACGCCAAAGAAATACTCACAGAGCTTAATAACATGAGAGAAGAAATTAAAAATGTACTGCACCTAGCGGCAAAAAAGCGAATCCTCAGGGCGGAAAAAGCAATATATGAATGGTCCAATAAAGCAGGTGCCTTTCTAGCAAGAAGAATAAAAAAAAAACAAGCTCAACAACAAATAGATGCCATTATAGATAAAGCAGGGAAAAAACACACAATTTCCAAAAACATATTAGAAACCTTCAGACAATATTATGAAGGCTTATATAATATAGGAGATAAGTCTTTAACACCTCAACAGCTAAAATCCAGATTAAACAAAATTCAAAGCTTTTTAACGAAATTTGGCCCCAGCCCCTTAGACAGGAGTATAACTGAAAAATTAGACAGTCCAATATCCAAGGAAGAATTTCTATCAACTGTCAACAAGCTGAAAGCTGGCAAAAGCCCAGGACCAGATGGTCTGACAGATATATACTACAAAACTTTTGCACCCACTCTAGTAGACCCCTTTCTGGCAGCTTTTAATTCCGTAGGCCCTAACCCCACCCCATCCCCACAGCTTCTAGAAGCTCACATCACAATCCTCCACAAACCAGGCAAAGACCCAACTAACTGCGCCAGTTACAGACCCATTTCCCTTCTCAATAATGATTTAAAAATTTTCGCAAAAATAATCGCCAACAGAATCTCCCCTTTACTCCCAAGCTTAATCGAGCAGGATCAAGCAGGTTTTGTTCCAGGAAGGGAGGGAAAAGACAACACTACCAAAGCAATCAATATTCACAATTGGCTTACAAGGCGAGCCGTGGAGGGATGCTTTATCTCCACGGACGCCGAAAAAGCCTTCGATAGGGTGGCGTGGGACTACATTTCTGAGACAATTAAGCACCTAAACTTCGGGTCTAGCATGATTAATTGGATCAACCTTTTGTACTCCCGACCCACAGCACGTATCAAAGCAAACTTTTTGCTATCGGACATCTTTTCCCTCTCCAATGGAACGAGACAGGGCTGCCCGTTATCCCCTATCATATACATTCTGACACTGGAGCCTTTTTTAAATCAAATAAGACAAAACCCTAATATAAAAGGGGTGACAATACAAAACAAAGAGCACAAAATAGCCGCTTTTGCGGACGACATGCTATTCTTTATCACACAACCACTGACATCCATGCCAAACTTGATCCAATGCCTAGAAGACTTTGGATTAATATCTAACCTAAAGATAAATTTTACAAAATCCAGCGCCCTGAATATTTCATTAACCCAAATCACTCTCCAGCAATGTCAAAGCTCCTTCCCCCTAAGGTGGGAATCATCTGACATTACTTACCTAGGAATTAGAATCCCAGCTGATCTGCAAAGAATTTTCGCATTAAACTATACCTCCTTAGAAACAAACATCACAGCTGATCTAACATCATGGGGGAAAATGCAGGGAATCTCATGGTTTGGCAAGATGTCAATAGTAAAAATGAATATCCTACCCAGGTTCCTCTACCTATTCCAAAACCTTCCAATTTCGCTACCCCAATCATACTTAAAGGGCATTCAACGGAAACTCACACAATTTATCTGGAATAAGCAAAAACCCAGACTAAGATTTGAGATACTTACTAGAGCTAAGGCTGCCGGGGGCCTGGGCCTTCCAGATCTATCAAAATATTATTGGGCATCCCAATTGGTAAGGGTACTAGGATGGGCCGACTTCAAATCAGGGAAGGATTGGGTCCAAATAGAGAACGCCAGCGTTCAACCTCAAATTCCGATCATTCAAAATTTACTGTGGGACCTTGCGTCACAACATTCTAAAACCATATCCCATCACCCATTAGTGGCCCCAACTCTGAAAACGTTCCTAACCTGTAACAAAAAATACAAACTTTTAGGGAAAGGAAGCCTACTAACACCCTTGTTAAAAAACAAGGACTTCCCACCCGGCCTGGAAAAAAACTTCCTCACGGGATGGAAAAAAACTGCATCTCCTAGAATTATAGACTTCATGAACAAAGGGGAGGTACTACCATACATGCAAATCAAGGACTTCACATACCCACAAAATATACCAAAATGGCAATACTTTCAAATAAGGCATTACATAAACTCACTAAAAACCAAAAACATGCTAAGCCAATACACCACGGTGTTTGAGGAAAAGATCCTCTCTGTAAAAGAACCAAGACATATACTTGCATGGGCCTACTCTTTGCTGAACAATTACAGCTCTGATGAGCTGCTACAGTACCAGAAAAGATGGAATCATGCATTAAACAAAAATATCTCCTCAGAACAATGGGAATCCATAGCATTAAACACACATAAATCCTCCAGAAACGCCTGGGCCCAAGAACAGAGCTTTAAATTCCAATCGCTATGGTACAAAACACCTGAAATTATACATAGATATGCCCCCGATATCCCAAATCAATGCTGGAGATGTGGCAACAAGGATGGTTCCTTTCTACACATCACTTGGCACTGCCCATCCCTTAAAACATATTGGGTGAACATTCACGACCTCACTCAAAAAATATATGGCTTCCCTATCCCATTCGAACCAGATGTGTTCCTGCTTCACAACTACCACATTAGCCATAAAGAATATAAAAATTCTATACTACCACACCTGATCAATGCAGCTAGATCACAGATCCCAGCACTGTGGAAACAAAAAACCATCCCCTCTATCCAAAGCTGGATGCAAAAAGTAGGTAGAATACAAAAACTGGAAGAGCTAATCCATAGCACACAATACACCATGGATAAATACCACCTCATATGGGATAAGTGGCTGCGCCACATGGAAGCAACACATTCAGAAAGGAGCCTTGGGCTAGATTAAGGTCTCCCAGTACTGCAACCCCAAATCTAATAATCCCCGGGAATCAGACACCCCCGGCACGGACATCAGACCCCCCTTCACAATGGCACAAACACAACTGGCAAAAATATTGGATAAAGCGCACGAGTGGAGCATACTTTATACTTTATCTATGGTACACCTGGTGGGCGGGCTCACCGACACGGAAGACACGGAAGACACGGAAAACACTGACACGGAAAACACCTACTTATCATTTCAGTTACTATCTCTTAAAGTAGCTACGGTTGAAAGGTGGAAAGACGACGAACATTATGGTGCAGATGTTAGAAACATGTCTTAAAGAAGACATGAAGTGACAGCGTAAGACATGTCTAGATATCAACGCAGTATGTCTATACTGAACCTCTGCACTCGACAGTCACCACCAGTTACTTAGTTAATAAAGTTATTGTACAAAATTACATAACCTGGCAAAAATGCTAGATAATTAAAATAAGCGATTGCACTCCAGAGACGCTTAACAATCTAATAGAATGGATAACTAGCTCTTTGTACTATGCTTTTTAAATGATTCAATGTAAATGATTAGATTTATGGAGTGTACTACTACACTGGATAAGCGTTCATATGTTTGTACTGTTGTTCTTTCAAATTTGTGTAAGCTTTCATATGATCAATAAACAATATTGAAACAGAAAAAAGACATACGTCCATCGAGTTCAACCAGTACAAAGTACAACTCCAGCCCGTCCCCCACATACACCTGTTGATCCAGAGGAAGGCGAAAAAAACCCCACAAGGCATGGTCCAATTAGCCCCAAAAGGGAAAAATTCCTTCCCGACTCCAGATGGCAATCAGATAAAATCCCTGGATCAACATCATTAGGCATAACCTAGTAATTGTAGCCATGGATGTCTTTCAACGCAAGGAAAGCATCTAAGCCCCCTTTAAATGCAGTATACATATATACTAATAATCTGAGAACACACAGCAGAGGAGCATGTGGTAGCACGGGTGGCGCTTGCAGCTAGACTCCAAGCCCCCCACCTACCACTAAAGGCCCGTATCCACAATGCAATTTTCCAGACAATTTTTCCAGTGACCCGCGACACTGTAGAGCGACGGGTACAGGCGCGCGAACACGTGAACGACGCTTAGCGACACGCCGATAAGGACCGTCACAGGGGATCGGATCTTTATGATCACTGACAACTCTGCGCACAGTACCGTGATCGCATGACTTCCCATCCGTGCCCGTCGTGTAATGTTCGGTGATGTCGTGCATACCTGCCGGCCAGAAGATGGATCATGGAACGCTCGTCGTCAGGGGGACAGCGCTGGATCCATCTTCCTCCATCGGGTGGTTAGTATTAAGCTTAACCTCTTAAGGACCACAGGCTTAAACCCCCCTAAAGACCAGGTCATTTTTTTATAAATTGGGCCACTGCAGCTTTAAAAGCTCGCTGCAGGGCCGCACAACTCAGCACACAAGTGATTCCCCCACCCCCCTTTTCTCTCCACCAACAGAGCTCTCTGTTGGTGGGCAAGGATCGCTCCCAGGATGTTTATTGTTTATTTATTTTTTTAGCAAATATTTATTTCATTATTTTTGTAATCAAAATGGCTATTTATTTATATATTTTTTACAATCCCCGCCCTACTTCTCCCTGCCAGCCAATCACCGTGATCGGCTGTCATAGGCATCAGTGTCACACGGCTGTCCTCAGTACAGCGCTTCCTTAGATCGCAGTGCTGTACTGTGTTAATAGACGGCAGTTTTGCCATCTAACAGTCTCCGAGCGGCGATCGCCGCTGGAAGGCTGGAGGCGGAGCTATGTCATCCAAGCAGAGATGCGTGATCTCCTGCAAACCGCGCTCCAAGGACTTTATGCCAATCGGTGTTAAGCGGTCCTGGGGCTGGGGCTGCGTGCACGGCACGCCCATTGGTGTGACACGGTCGCCTAGTGGTTATTATGCGAGCTGCAAGTTGCATTAAAGCTAAACGCTTCAAACTGATGCATTGTGAAAGGGCGTACATAATAAAAGGGCGATTGGAAATTTGGGCACCCAGGAAAGGCAATAGTAGAGTATCGGTAAACTTACAGATATTCTATAAAGAAGAATTGTAAAATATTAAATAACAATATTTTACTATAGCTAAACCTAACCTTACTCTCACACAGAACCCACCCCCCTGACACCTAACCCTAACTGTTCCTGTCCCCTGCACAAACACCCTTCCTAATGCCTAACCCTAACAACCCCTACACACACACGCACGCACGCGCGCGCGCACACACACACACACACACTCTTCCTTCTGCCTAACCCTAACAGCCCCCCTCACACACACACACACACACACACACACACACACCCTTCCTTCTGCCTAACCCTAACAGCCCTCCCCCCCCCCCCCCCCACACACACACACACCCCTTCTTGATGCCTAACCCTAACAACCTCCCCCCTCCTCCATAAGTTTATTTTCGCTTCAGTGTCACTTTAAGGAAATAAACATGGCAGCCTTCATATCCCTCTCACTGCATTGTACCTTTAAGAAGCACCTCAGCCAAGAATCTAAACAAAATGTGCAGGAATCCCCCAATGTCAACTAAAGATCCGGCATACCAGATCTCAAGCGACGTCCAACCGACCACTAAATCTATTGTTCCTACTCACCCCACCCCCGGAAGCCGCTCCGTCGTGTCCCGCGCTTCATTCCTCCTCCCCCTGCCATAGCAACAGACATGTCACTAGACTATAGGCTAGAGACACACATGCACAGCACAACTGTCACCCGAGGGACTGCATCCTGATCCTTGTGGGCGACAGTTCTCGTACATGTATGAGGTTTCACATTCTCAGTATCCTTAAAGAGAACCCGAGGTGTGTTTAAAGAATGTTATCTGCATACAGAGGCTGGATCTGCCTATATAGCCCAGCCTCTGTTGCTATCCCAAACCCCACTAAGGTCCCCCTGCACTCTGCAGTCCCTTATAAATCACAGCCATGCTGTGAGGCTGTGTTTACATCTGTAGTGTCAGTCTCAGCTGCTCCCCCGCCTCCTGCATAGCTCCGGTCCCTGCCCCCGTCCCTTCCCTCCAATCAGCAGAGAGGGAAGGGATGCAGGTGGGGACTGGAGTTCTGCAGGAGGCGGGGAGAGCAGCAGACTGACACTATAGAGATAAACACAGCCAGCTCTGACAAGCTGTTTGTCAGCAGCGTGGCTGTGATTTATGAGGGATTGCAGAGTGCAGGGGGACCCTAGGGAGGTTTGGGATAGCAACAGAGGCTGGGCTGTATAGGCAGATCCAGCCTCTGTATGCAGATAATATTCTTTAAACCCACCTCGGGGTCTCTTTAAGGGTCCTTTTACACTGGTGCAGTGCGGTTTGGAACAATCGCACCATGCACCGCAACAGAGCCAAAAAGTCACATTGCATGTTATAGTCACGGTGCAATCCAAGAACAAAAAATAACATGTAACTTCTGGTGCACTTCCGGGGACTACCATGGAAGTCGCATGTTAACGCACTGCTGCTTCTACTTTACCTGCAGCACTTCCGTTGCATTGCGTTACATTACAGGTAGTGTGTCATGTTACACTGCCTGTAATGACCACTACAGGAAGCTGCGGAAGGAGACAGTACTGAGATAAAGCTCAATGTGATAAGTGTAAACGGACCCTGCAAACCGGCGGTAGCGTTGTGGTGTGGCATACCCTCCGCACCACATCACCAAAAACTGGCCTTCAGGGAACACTGCGTTTGTACACGGTGTTCCCTGTCTGGCCAGTGGCCACCAGCTAAGCAGGAAGTGACGCACGCTTGTGGTTACTTCCTTCCTGCTTCGGGTATGCGGAAGCGTATTGTAAAAATGCTTCCTTTCCGCAAAGTATGAACTTCCCCATAGGGTTTCATTAAACTGCGGTAGCAGTGCCGCAATTCTCCACACCAGTGTGAAAGGGCACTGAAGCATCTCTTGTACTAAATAAACTGAGTCAACAGACACGCAACTTGACAGCAAATTCCACCATTTTGTTGCTCTGTGGAGACAGAGTCGAGGAGTCAGAGCAATTTTGGGTACCTGGAGTCGGAGTTTGAGTAGGAGTCGGTGGTTTTATAAACTGATGAGTCAGATGATTTTTGTAATGACTCCACAGCCATAGCAATTTGATCTGGGTACAGAATTTCCAACTCCATCTACTCATGTTCCTCAGTGTAGCAGCTTGCTGCTATGTCGTAGCTGAATATAATGGACTGAAGCCAGTTACAGAAACACGAAAGGTGTAAAACTAGTCCTAGATCAATAATGCAAATACACTGCATAATTGATCTTGCCTCTTGTTATGACGAGATGACACAACACCAAACTGCTTATGTACAGGATCTTCTCAAAAAATTAGCATATTGTGATAAAGTTCATTATTTTCTGTAATGTACTGATAAACATTAGACTTTCATATATTTTAGATTCAAATACACACAACCGAAGTAGTTCAAGTCTTTTATTGTTTTAATATTGATGATTTTGGCATAAAGCTCATGAAAATCCAAAATTCCTATCCCAAAAAATTAGCATATTTCATCCGACCAATTAAAAAAAAGTGTTTTTAAAACAAAAAAAGTCAACCTTCAAATAATTATGTTCAGTTATGCACTCAATACTTGGTCGGGAATCCTTTTGCAGAAATGACTGCTTCAATGCGGCGTGGCATGGAGGCAATCAGCCTGTGGCACTGCTCAGGTGTTATGGAGGCCTAGGATGCTTCGATAGCTGCCTTAAGCTCATCCAGAGTGTTGGGTCTTGCGTCTCTCAACTTTCTCTTCACAATATCCCACAGATTCTCTATGGGGTTCAGGTCAGGAGAGTTGGCAGACCAATTGAGCACAGTAATACCATGGTCAGTAAACCATTTACCAGTGGTTTTGGCACTGTGAGCAGGTGCCAGGTTGTGCTGAAAAATGAAATCTTCATCTCCATAAAGCTTTTTAGCAGATGGAAGCATGAAGTGCTCCAAAATCTCCTGATAGCTAGCTGCATTGACCCTGTCCTTGACAGGCCTGGCCCTAGACTTTTTGCCGCCTGAGGCGATCTTCAAAAAAATCGCCGCCCCTCCCCCTGCTGAAAAATGAAATCTTCATCTCCATAAAGCTTTTCAGCAGATGGAAGCATGAACCCACTTTTGAACTAGAAACAGCAGCAGAAGCGCCTGACCTGGGCTACAGAGAAGCAGCACTGGACTGTTGCTCAGTGGTCCAAAGTACTTTTTTCGGATGAAAGCAGCTTTTATATGTCATTCGGAAATCAAGGTGCCAGAGTCTGGAGGAAGACTGGGGAGAGGGAAATGCCAAAATGCCTGAAGTCCAGTGTCAAGTACCCACAGTCAGTAAAGGTCTGGGGTGCCATGTCAGCTGCTGGTGTTGGTCCACTGTGTTTTATCAAGGACCAGGGCCGGCCCGCCCATGAGGCGGGGTAAAACTTTTGCCTCAGACGGCACTTCTGGGGGGGCGGCACCCGCCAGTCCGTGTGTGTGGGGGGCCGCCCGAGCTGGAAGGGATAGCGGGCAGGAAGGGGGTATTGGGCCTAGCGGCGGGGAGGGGGGTCGGACCCCCCCCTCCCTCGCCTGGGTCCCCAGTCCTCCGCTCCCCTCCAGCTTTAAAAGTGACGTCGCTGGCTGCAGATACATTGTAAGAGGCAACGGGCGGGGATCACTCACCTCTTCCTCGTTCCAGCGTGCGCTCCACTGACGTCACTTCCTGCGGCGTAGCAGGAAGTGACGTCAGTGGAGCGCAGGCTCGGGCTGGAACGAGGAAGAGGTGAGTGATCCCCTGTTGCCTCTTACAATGTAGCTGCAGCCAGCGACGTCACTTTTAAAGCTGGAGGGGAGCGGAGGACAGGGGACCCAGGTGAGGGAGGGGGGGGTCCGACCCCCCTCCCCGCCGCTAGGCCCAATACCCCCTTCCTGCCCGCTATCCCCTCCAGCTCGGGCCCCCCCCCACACACACACACACGGCTTGGGGGGGGGGGCGGCGATTTTTTTGAAGATCGCCTCAGGCGGCAAAAAGTCTAGGGCCAGGCCTGTCAAGGACAGGGTCAATGCAGCTAGCTATCAGGAGATTTTGGAGCACTTCATGCTTCCATCTGCTAAAAAGCTTTATGGAGATGAAGATTTCATTTTTCAGCACAACCTGGCACCTGCTCACAGTGCCAAAACCACTAGTAAATGGTTTACTGACTGTGGTATTACTGTGCTCAATTGGCCTGCCAACTCTCCCGACCTGAACCCCATAGAGAATCTGTGGGATATTGTGAAGAGAAAGTTGAGAGACGCAAGACCCAACACTCTGGATGAGCTTAAGGCCGCTATCGAAGCATCCTGGGCCTCCATAACACCTGAGCAGTG
Organism: Hyperolius riggenbachi; assembly: GCF_040937935.1. Lineage (NCBI taxonomy): Eukaryota > Metazoa > Chordata > Amphibia > Anura > Hyperoliidae > Hyperolius > Hyperolius riggenbachi. The sequence continues at coordinate 236,171,168 of NC_090653.1, read as the reverse complement.
CCACAGGCTGATTGCCTCCATGCCACGCTGCATTGAAGCAGTCATTTCTGCAAAAGGATTCCCAACCAAGTATTGAGTGCATAACTGAACATAATTATTTGAAGGTTGACTTTTTTTGTTTTAAAAACAATTTTCTTTTATTGGTCGAATGAAATATGCTAATTTTTTGGGATAGGAATTTTGGGTTTTCATGAGCTGTATGCCAAAATCATCATTACTAAAACAATAAAAGGCTTGGACTACTTCAGTTGTGTGTATTTGAATCTAAAATATATGAAAGTCTAATGCTTATCAGTACATTACAGAAAATAATGAACTTTATCACAATATGCTAATTTTTTGAGAAGATCCTGTAGTTTTGCTGCACAGATTACACTGCCTGTCTGCAGTCTCAGCCGCTGCCCTGTTCTACAGCTCAATATGCTAACATTAACACCTAGGGCCTGAGCCCACTAACACAGTTGAGTTCGCTTCTGTCTGCTTCTCAGCATCTGTAATGTTGATGTATTGCTAAGAAGTGGACACAGCTGCATTAGGGCTCGTATCCATATGCGCGATTTTTGCCACGCTTTTTGGAAACGCGATCGCAAGGGACATCAAAGAGTGCATAGACTGCACTGTCTACTGTTTCCATATATGCATTGCGTTTCACCACAAATCGCAGGGCATGGTTGCACACATTTTGGTGCGATTGCACAGTCCATTCATTCATTGTAAATGAATGGGATCACAAGCGAATGACGTCATGCAATGCAGACCCGCACTGACGCACGGCCACCTGCGTTACATATGGAAACGAGTCCTTAGTGGGCTCAGGCTCTTAGACTAGTTTCACATTGGGTTGTTGCATTGTGCTATATTATAGAGTATATATACCACAACCAAAACGATTGTGGTGGCATACAATATAACACACGCAAACGTGACTCAAAAAAAGGCTTGTTTGTAGGGGAACGAAGAAAAGACACAGAACATTTATATTGTGCTTTTCTCCTGGCAGGCTCAAAGTGCTTCAGGGCTGCAGCCACTAGGGCGCGCTCCATGGGCAACCAGGATCATTAGGCAGCCTTGACCAAAAACTTCTTACTGTTTTACATACCTTTTCTTTGTTGGAGGGTCTGCTATGGATCCTCTAGCTGCCATTAAGGGCTCATTTCCACTATCGCGAATTCGCATGCGTTTTTCGCATGCAAATTCGCATAGCAATAAAAGTGAATGGGACTGTTTCCACTTGTCAGGATTCCTTTGCGTTTTTCTGTGCAGAAAAAATTCGCATGGCAGAGCCATCAGAATTCGCATGCCGCATAACGCTATGCGAATCGCATACAATGTATTTAATAGGAAATTCGCATGAGGTTTAGGTATGCGAATTTTCATGCGAATTCGCATAGAAACAATGGAAAAGCACACCAGCACTGCCATGGTTAAATTCGCATGCATCATCATCGAAAATTCGCATGGACCCGCATGCGAATTTCGCATCCGCATGCGAATTTTTTCCGCGGCGATTCGCACCGCACAAGTGGAAATGCAGCCTTAAGAAAATATTTTCTGAGCCTTATGTAAAACATTGGGTAGAGGGTAACCTAATAACAGACCCCTGGATGCTTATGCAATCATCCACACCTGTCCATTTAAACCATGTGTGAGTTTCTCTACTGTTTTTCTGCAATGGACAACCCAGAAAAAATGTACATTAAAATCTACTGCCAAACCATTGGCAAATCTGTGGTTAAATACAGTATTCTTGGAGAATCAAAGTCATATTAGGGCTAATTCACATAGATGGCTGCAAGGAGCATTCAGTGTGTGTGTTCCTGCTGCCAGTGCCATGGAAGAAATAACCTATTGACTCAAATAACACATTTATGTGCCTCTAGGCCCCTCACCCCCACTGCTGCAATGCCTTAAGTCAGCAGATGGTTGTACTCAGACCTTAGGGCCCGTTTCCACTAGAGCGAATCCGCATGCGTTGTCCGCATGCGGATTCGCATAACCAATACAAGTGGATGGCCCTGTTTCCACTTGTCAGTTTTCTTCTGCATTTTTCTGTGCAGGATTTTTCTGCACGGTAGGGCCTGCAGAATTCGCCTGCGTGTGGAATGCAGGCGAATCGCAGGCAATGTATTTAATAGGGAAATCGCATGCGTTTTTTGCATGCTTTTTTTCCCGCGATTTCGCGTGCGATTTCGCATTGTAGGTAATGTTAATTGACACAGGCAGTGACATGGTTAAAATCGCATATACCCTGCCTGTGCGAAATCGCATCCGCATGCGATTTCGTCAGCGGTGCTATGCAGCGATTCCGCACCGCACTAGTGGAAACGAGCCAATTACTGATTGCTTCACCTGTTTCTCTTGCTGCTGCTGCTCCTGAATTTCCAGAATGCTCTTGAGCTGCTCCGGACTCATTCCTTTCCATCGATCCGGAACAACGCGGTGCGGCCCGAAGCAGCTTGCAGCCACCTCAGGATTCTCTGTCAGGATGTCTCCGGTCAGGTGGTTGTACATCTCTGAAAAGTTGCTGTCTTCTTCTTCCTGCTTCTCCTGCTTCGTACGTTCTGCTGTTTCCATAGCCTGGACCAGAGAGACAGATATGGACCATCACTAGAAGAGCTCTCTTATTACAGCTATGTGTAGCACTGATGATGCTAATACAGCATATGAAAGTTTAGGGGGGTTACTGGTGCCCAGAATCCCCCCTCAGACCAGGTCCGGTGCAGTGTGAGGGGACAGGCACAAGTTGAGACACCACAATATCTGCAGGAATCTGTCTTCGAGAAAGAGTCAGCACCTCCAAATATCATAGCTCTTTAAAACATAGCTCTTTTATTCAAATATCTTAAAAAAGGTTAAAAGTGCAAAAAAAAAAGGAGCAGGGCTGATATCCAGCTTTTTGCACTTTTAACTTTTTTTTAAGCTTTTTGAATAAAAGAGCTTTGTTTTAAAGAGCTTGGAGGTGCTGATTTTTTCTCGAAGACTGTACGACACCCTCTGAGGGGTACTGAAAGACCGCCAGGTCATAGCACTCCATTCTTTTTTGAACTACATGGGTGCTGATCACACCAGGAAGATTATCTGCAGGAATCCTGCAGCCCCCAGCACCATGCACCACTATGTGCTGCCCCGCCCCCTTTCTTTCCCAGCTACAGTTGATTTTGGATGGAGCAGCAGCGTGTGTACAGAGCATGGAGCAGCTCTGGAAAACTTGACAGAGCACAGAGCCATGTATGGAGCGGGAGGGAAGGGACGCGGGCGGGTAGCGCCGATACAGAGGAGGCGGGGGAGCGGCGCTAACAGACAGGCATAGGTAAACATTGTGCTGGCGACACGCTGCGTGTCGCTAGCACTGCGGAGGGGATAGCGGCGTGCAGGGGGGTCCTGGAGGCACACCATGGGGCAACAGAGGCTGGTGTTAGTGTGCACAACCAGCCTCTGTGCCCCACTAACATAATTAAATCCCACCTCGGGTTCTCTTTAATCCGGGTGAATGAAGAACTGTGGAAAAACACTAACCAACTACCAATAGAAATTCAGGAATAGGACATGGGGTTGGATAGGCCACACACTCAGGAAGGGGGTGGAATCTATAGAAAGAAGAACCCTAAGATAGAATCCAAAGGGGACGGCCTCGAACAACATGAAGATCAGTGGATATATCAGAATCAATTATTTTGCCAAACATGACTGGGTTATGCCCGGAATTAGGTTTGGCACATACATAGCCAGTGGCGTAGCTAAGGAGTTGTGGGCCCAGATGCAAGTTTTACAATGGGGCCCCCAAGCACTCTATACATAACAATTGATACGGACCACCAAAACCTGCCAATGGCAACTACAATGTCAGAGGTGCAAGAAGGGGATGGGGAACAGTTTGTTAGATATTACCACTATTCAAAGTATATGTAGAAGTGATTATTATGAGCTCAGGACCAATAAAGAGCTAATATTACAGTTGAGGAAGGGCCCTTCGGGGCCCCTCTGGCCCAAGGGCCCCGATGCGGCCGCTACCTCTGCACCCCCTATTGCTACGCCCCTGTACATAGCTCAGCACACTGTATTTACAATATACAATGCAAGACAATAAGACAATAGAACAATAAGACAATAACAATATCACAGTCTCTGTTAAAAGAAATCTAAAATGAAAAACAAAAAGAGCAGTTTAAGGGGGTTCTGTGTAGGGTATTAAAAACAAAAAAACAGACACTTACCTGGGGCTTCTATTGGCCCCCTGCAGTTGTAATACTCCACACCGTCCTCCTACAATTCTCTGTTCCCCGCCGCCAGCCCGGTCAAATTATTTGTCTAAATAGACGAATAATGCTCACTCCCACGTGCGTCATCGGGAGCTTACAGTGCAGGCGCAGTACGAAGTTTTCTTCCGCGCAGCCGCAGTTCTATTGCAGGAAGAATTAGACCAGGACCGTCGGCGGCTAACGGAGAATCGTAGGAGGACAGTGCGGGACATAACAGCTGCAGGGGGACGATAAAAGTCCCAGGTAAGTGTCTGTTTTTTTGTGTTTAAAGTGGACCCAAATTAAAAATACAAGATTTCAGAAATAAAATCTATTTTCTAAATTATAATAATAAATAACAGCCTTTTTTTCAGCTGCATGATGACAAATATAAAATAGTTTACATTTATTGGAGGAACCCCTACCTTCCTTTCATATTGCCGGAACAGAATCCGGCAGACTGGTGGAGTAGGAGGTGTCCGGCAAAGGAGGAATTGCTAATGGCTGCCACCTGTATAACCCTAGTTATGAAAAGAGAAGGGTGAAAAGCATGCACTGAAATGATCATAGGCTTGAAGCAGAGGCGTAGCTAGGGCTTTCAGCACCCAGGGACAAAGACAGTTTATGCGCCCCCCCCCCCCCCATGGTGGCATAGAGCAAAAAGGGGCATGGCCCCGCATCAGAATGTGAGCGTGGTCATCGGTGTTGCTATACAAATACATAATAATAGACTGTGACTATGGTAGGATTAGAGCGTGAGCTCCTCTGAGGACAGTCAGTGACATGAATATGTACTCTGTAAAGTGCTGCAGAAGATGTCACTGCTATAAATACAGAGACATGACAGAAAACATTTACATGGCGCTTTTCTCCTGGCCTCCAGCACTGACTCAAACTTCCAGGGGCTCCAGTGACAGCATCCTGCACGTGTAAGCTCCGTGCACAGCACGTAATGATGTGCGCTGGCACCAGCTACTCTTGGCAGACTCAGGCAGAGAGGAGATTTAAAAAAAAAATTAATGCGGCTGAGTGCCCTTAGGGAGTCAGCGCCCGGGGACACATGTCCTACCCCGCCCACCCCAAGCTACGCCCCTGGCTTGAAGGAGTGTTTATTTATCTTTGTATGTGACAGAGTGGTGCAACTAAATATTTTGAATTAAATAAAATGTTTGGTTTGGGTCCGCTTTAAAGCCATACACAGAACCCCTTTAACTTACCTGGGGCTTCTTCCAGCACCCTACAGTCTTCCTCTGGTCAGCTGCAGCGCCCTTCTGTCAGTGAATCCCCGAGTCATGCTCCTCCTCATCGTGCTCCCGTGTACGGGAGCATTCTGCATTTGCGCAGTTTGTAAAAATTGCTACTGCGTATGCATAGCATGCTCCCGGTCACAGGACCCCCGAACAGGAGGTGCATGTAGCCCACGGCTGGTCAGCTGGCTGGGGCCTAGTCGGTGTCAAGGGGTACCCCAGCCACCTTCTCTAACTTCTCTCCACTTTAGCTTACCAAAAAGACCACGCAGGGCCCCAAATCTACTACTTTGCATAGGACCCCATTACATCTTTAATCCATCTCTGTTAAGAATGGTTTATATTACTCACAAGAGCTTGGTTGAAGCTATTGATGGCCATGTCCACAGCCTTCCTGCACTCTTCCTCCATCTTGCTTAGATGCTGGGCTCTCTCATCCAGCTCAACTCTCTTCTTGTCATATAAATCATCTGGTAAGCACAGAAATTCACACATAATTCAAAATCTTACATCTGTGCTGAGGGTTCTGATGGTCAGGAGCATTCATTCTAACACTAATAGCTTAGGCTAGAGCTAGACAGCTGTGATTTTGGATGTCTCACTCAGGGACTCATCAAGCGAAATTAAGTCAAACTTTGATGGCTCTCCCTAGTGTCCACACCCCTTCACCCTCCAGCTGTGGTGACCACCACTCAGTCACAACAAATATGCATTTGACCAGTCATAGGTCAGAGACATAATTTACCGGATGTGCATACTTGTTCCAGTTGAGTAACTCAGAATGTATTATAGCCAGAATAATAATAAGCAAGTTGCATTCTCACATGGGTTCTCACAGTCCTCAATTCAAAACATGTATTGGACAGTATGCTGAATGTAGAGTGTGTCTTGTAAAGCATTCCAAGAAGACCTCCTGCAGGTGCGCCAGACCTCGTGTCTTCTGACTTCCCACAAGAGCTCCAGGACTATGACTTTGGGTGAATCACTCACTGATGCCACAGTTTTGGCACTCAAGGGGATTCAGAAGACAGGAAGGCTCACAATGCCACTCAGTGAAGATTGCAATCCTTGGCAGCACCGAGCAGAAGACACCAGGACAGGTGGCCTCAGTGGCACTTGGGTGCTTTTTGCCTGCGATGCGGGCCTTGCTGAATGCCAGCAATCAGCAAAGCAATGCTACACAAGTAATCCTGCAGGATTACTCACACTGAAATGATTGCGGTGCATTTGAGATTTTCGACGATTAAAAATGTGCTACATGTAGCATTTTCACAGAGATTGTGTCGCGATTCTGATTCACTGGAATGAGAATCACAAAACACAATCGCTGAAAAACACTGCAACACAAAATCATTTTGAGTTGCTGAGCATGAATAGGGCATAAATCTGTACAATATTTTTGCCCAATTCAACATTCAAACTTCTAATTGTACAAAAACGGTGGTTCTCCACCTTATTGCGAGCGGTCTGCAATTAACCTGCAGGCGACGATCCGTTGGGATAGGCAGGATTAGTCATAGGATGGATCACTAGTCAGTCGCGGGAGGATCGGCGTGGCGGTTGTAGTGTATGGTTAATTTAAAGGACACCTGAACTGAGAGGTATACGGAGGCTGGGACATTTATTTCCTTTTAAACAATGCCAGTTGTCTGGCAGTCCTGCTGATCTATTTGTCTGCAAAAGTGTCCGAATCACACACCTGAAACAAGCATGCAGCTAATCCATTTAGATTTCAGTCAGAAACATCCGGTCGGCATACTTGTTTAGCGTCTATGGCTAAAAAGTTTTCAAAGCAGAGACTCAGCAGGAGAGCCTGGCAGATTGTATTGTATAAAGGGAAATAATGTCAGCCTCCATATCTCTTTCAGTTCAGGTATGCTTTAAGTATGGCATCTGAAGGAGGACATAAGGACAGGAGAGAGCACCCAAAAGAGTACACAAAAGTTAAAGATGACACCTGGAGGAGGACACAAGGAAAAGGAAGGAAACCTGAGGTGAGAGGAATATGGAGGCTGCCATATTTATTTCCTTTAAAACGATACCAGTTGCCTGGCAGCCCTGCTGATCTTTGATGCATCGGTAGTGTCTGAATCACACATCTGAAACAAGCATGTTGTTAATCCAGACAGACCTCAGTCAGAAACACCTGATCTGCATTCGTGTTCAATGTCTAAGGCTAAAAGTATTAGAGGCAGAGTACTGTAGTGTAGTGCAAATTACCAATAAACAGTGCTGTAAATGTAAAATGTACTTTCCTAGAGTTGCATTAGTTGTTGTGAAAAATAGGAAAAGTGTGATGAGGAAACTGGAAGGCAGATCATTGACCATGAGGTAATGAACAGATTATATAATGTGCCATTGTATATATGTAAAGTCTGTAGTTCAGGGAAGAATTATTGTTGGGTTGCCATGGTAGCATTCTTATACATGCACTGTCTGGTAACATCACCATGGCTATGTACTGCTATAATGAACTTGACTCCAGGCAGGCATTGTACTCGCTGTTGCTGCAATTAGTAGACTGATCAGTCCTTGAGGAATGAACAACATCTACATAAAGAGACATTTGAGGCTAACAGCAGAAGCCTCCAGATCTCTGGAGAATCATACTTCAACGCTGGCGGTTTCCAGACGCATACATAGACTCCCATTGACTGCTCAGCCTCAGATCCTGCGTTAGCAATGTATGGATGGAGGGAACAGTGAACCTGCTGGCAGCCTGCATCGTGCTAGTTAGGGACAGCAATGCTTAGAACTCATGGAGAAGCATGTGATTAGTGTGATCAGCTGATAGATTTGTAAGGCCCTGATTTGCTAGTCATGATCATGCGTTAAATGAGGAAGTAATCATCAGCAAAACAGAACCTTACAACTCTATCAGCTGATCACATGCTCAGGGGCCCCAACCGTCCTGTTTTCGCCGGGACCGTCACGGGTTGGGGGAGGGGTCCCGCTGTCCCGGGATAGCCCCCCTTGTGTCCCGGCAGGCAGCAGAGGAGGCAGCGGAGGAAAAAGAAGGATTGAGGCGCCAGCCGCGGCTGTGCTGTGCGGGATGCGGGTCAAGCTTGTCCCCCCTCCCTCCGAATGTGCCCCCCAGTTGTCCCCCTGTATGGCGAGATACGAGCGCAGCAGAGCGGCAGTCTTACCATCTTCCTCGCGTACTGGCATCTCTTGCTTCCAACTACTTCCTGTGACGTCACAGGAAGCGGAGAAGACGAGATGCCCATATGCGAAGAGGAATGGTAAGACTGCCGCTCTGCTGCGCTCGTATCTCGCCATACAGGGGGACACTGGGGGGCACATTCAGAGGGAGGGGGGACAAGCTTGACCCGCATCCCGCACACCACAGCCGCAGCTGGCGCCTCGATCCTTCTTTTTACCTCCACACCCATGGGCACCCTCACCCTTCTCCCCACCATTCATATATATACAGTATATATATATATATATATATATATATATATATATATATATATAAAACAATTTTTGACTAGGGGTGTGTCAGGGGGTGTGTGGTTGGGGGCGTGGTCGGGGCGTGGCTTAAGTGTCCCGGTTTCTCATCTCAAAAAGTTGGGAGGTATGCATGCTTCTCCATAAGTTCTCCTAAGCATTACCATGCCTGCTAGTATCCCAGCATCCTTTTCCAAGACAGGCTGTGCAGCTCACACTGAGATAAGCATTGGCAGCTCAGTGTCGTCAGTTTCATTGCTGAAGCTGTTAGAACTGTCTCAGTTTTGGCCAAACCTGACATCTTTCCCGCCGTTGGCCTCAATTCTGGTAGCTATGTGAGGTAAATACTGTATTTTTTGTAGGTAAAATACCTCATGCTGTATTTTAGTCTTTGGAAGAGGTTTTTATTTTGAGGGAGAAGGTGTATTTGATTATCTAGCAACCTATGAAAAGTATATTTATCGGCATCCCCTATAAAAACAATCCAGTAAATATTCGGAGTTTTATTTCTACTATTCTTTTCTATTACACAGCCTGCATAGGAACTCTACTTAAAACTGCAAAATGCACACAAATTGACTTTAACTCCAGGTACAGGCAGGTCTTAAACTGATCGGTAAATTATGTGCCAACATGCCTCCTAATTGCTATGAGAATAGCTATTTTTGGTAATGTATGCAAATTAACTTATAATTTACCACATGAGGTAAAGTAAAACATGACTAAAACCTACCAGAGTTGCAAAATGTCATTACCTCATGAGGTAAATTACCGTACATGAAGTAATTTGTTTGAAAACCCAACCAGAATTGAGGCCATTGTGTCCTGAACCCACCATAAAAACTATTTCCCCCTTCATAACTTTGCATTAAAGCAATCCTGGGTCGGGATTGCTTTAATTCAAGACAAAGACAAATAACACTTACATTGCGCTTTTCTCACGGCGGACTCAAAGCGCCAGAGCTGCAGCCACTAAGGAAGGACGTGTCTATAGGCAGTAGCAGTGTTAGGGAGACTTGCCTAAGGTCTCCTACTGAATAGGTGCAGGCTTACTGAACAGGCAGAGCCGAGATTCAAACCCAGGTCGCCTGTGTCAGAGGCAGAGCCCTTAACCATTACACTATCCAGCCACAAATTCAGTATTTCTGTGTGTGATGACTCACCAGCGTATTTTTTCTGTGTTTCGCTCTTCTCCCTCTCCTTGATCTGCTCAGCCAGCCACTTTTTGGACAGCTCAGTCTGAAGTTTCTTGCGGTCCTTCTCACTCAGATCTTCCCCAGAGAATTTCTGCAGGCTGGCAGGCCCACACCTGGGATCGTTATCGCTCACCCGAGCAGGTCTGTCCTTCTTCAAGGCCTCTGGGTCATACAGGTCGAAGTCCCTCCTGCTGTCTGGCTGCTGGTGCTGATCTCTGAAGCCCTGCACTGCCATATTTAAGTCACGGACAAACTGCTGTTCTTTCTGCTCCAACATCAGAGCAACTTTATCACACTGCTGCCTGTCTGCGTCTGTAAGGAAGAGAAAGGCATCAGTTACCACAATAGACGCAAGAGTATACTGCAAATAATGCTGAACTACGTTATCCAGAACTCAGGCAAATGGAAGTCTCAACTAACCTGCATGTCTAAGGGGGATAATGGGGACAGCGCTTTGGGGGGTTTGCAGGGCAGAAAATACTTACAGAGCCTCCAGGTGCCATAATCTACCCTCCCTGCAGGCTTTCTGCAGGTCAGGTGACACGCTGGAAACCTTACACAGAGGAGGTTGGAAAGCCGCTAGGAGCTACAGGAAGGGTAGAAGATGGTGCCTAGTGGCTAGGCAAGTATTTTTAGCTGCACAGGGTGGAGGTGGGGGGTGGGGGGGGGTATGGCTTGTGCTTTTTCAAGCAACTGGCAAGCACATTTATCTAGTAGGAGGCAATCACTGTCTGTGTCGTGTATACCAGCGGTCTTGCTGTATTACAAAAAGCCTATTTTAAGCCTAACTTCAAGAAGCAATCTTAATTTATATTCAGATATTCCCTCCAGTGTCTCCCTCTGGAAAATAATAAATCCCTGTGGCAGTAACAGGAACAGTAACAAATAAAACCTTTAAGGCTAATTACACACCAGGGCGTTGCGTTTAGGGGACGTTATAGGGCACATAATGTGCCCCTAACACAACGCCTGGTGCTCTCTGATGTGGACGTCAGCGTGAACCTCATTGTGCAGCTCACTCTGTAGTCCGTGATGCCGTGATGCGCACTCTTGGACGCATGCGGCATCACGTGGCGGTACGAGAATACTTGCCGCAGTTATAAATGGACGTGTGTGTTGCCGCAAAGCTCATGTCTAACAGCAACGTTCAATGGTTGATAGCCGTATAATAGCCGTATACTAAATGTCTTTCATATTTTGTTACGCGTACCTACAAAGCCCCGGGCCCTCCTGCAAACCCCGTCCCCCCCCTGGGGCCCCGCTCGGGGACTTTTTGGGGGCAGGAGGGGTCGCAGCATAAGAGGAGAGCTGTGGCCGCAGATCGGTGGGGAGGGGGGAAATCCCCCCCCCCCTCCCTCACCTCGGGCTCTCCTCTTAGCGCTCCCCTCCTGCAATCAATCATTGGTGGTGCTTGTGGCAGCCGCGGCGGCGGCAGGCAAGCTGAGCACATACCTCCTTCTGGCCGGAGGTCTGCTATCACTAAGTGCTTTATGGAACTTCCTGTGTAAACAGGAAGTTCTATGAAGCTCTTAGTGATCGGAGGCCAGAAGGAGGTATGTGCTCAACTTGCCTGCCGCCACCGCCGCGGCTGCCACAAGCACCACCAATGATTGATTGCAGGAGGGGAGCGCTGAGAGGAGAGCCCGAGGTGAGGGAGGGGGGGGGGGGGGAGCCACAGCTCTCCTCTTATGCTGCGACCCCTCCCGATACAACTTGAGCAGGTACATCAACGGCTAAAACATTCATTTCATCTTTCGGCTTGGAAATTTACAAAACTGACTTTGCCGAATCATAGCCGTTATAAAAACCGATAAATTCAGGCACGGCGCCGATTTGGAAGGTTATTCATAACGGTAACCAAGCTACAATGGGATGAACCTGCGCGTCCATTTCATCTTGCGGCTAAATAGCCGTTTTCGTCACGTGGTCCCGCCCAGCCAATCGCCGCACAGAGCGGCCGCTCCAGGAAGTAAACACTGCACGTCACACCGTGCAGTGAATATTAATTAGCCATGTGCCTGTCCGCTCTCCACTCCTCCCCAACACTACTGAGCATGTGTGCACAGTCTAACGCGGCTTAGCCGCGCATAACGCACAGCATGCAGCACTCTCAACGGATGTGCTGCGTTACAATGTAACGCAACGTGGGCACTGTGACCAGCCCATTGATTTTTCATTACTGTGCGGTGGGGCTGCGTTACAGGCTGCACTAACGTGCGCCTGTAACGTCTCAATGTGAAAGCAGCCTAAAGGAAGAGTGACCAGCAGCTGGTAGTAGCCCCACGCCGTTTGACACCCTTTTTTATGGAACCTTTTTTAAAGAGATAAAATAAAGAGCTATATTTTATACGTAAACGAGCCTTTTTTTGTGGAGTTGCCGACCTTTTTTTGTGGATCAATGTTTCACCTTGCTTCATGAGAAACTGGCCCTGGGTACGACCCCACAAGACACAAGTGTTTCTTATCCCTTGCACTGGAAATATATGTTGCTTTTGAAAATGATTTCAACTGTTATTTTGAACATTATATACCTCTTTATAATTCAATTAACAATATTGAAAATAAAAATCACAAACATATGACCGTGTGGCAGAGTACACCGACAGGGTTATATGCATAGCACCACCCTCTGCATGCCCCTCTCCTAGTGATATACTCGCTGCTGGACAGGAAGTACACCACTGGGATTCCTAGGGTTTTCCATCGCATAGCTGAGGAAGTCCAGTGGTAACGCGCTGTTACCCCAGCGGTTCAGGCACTTCCGGCGCAACGTAACAGGCCGCATTAAAGGAAATGTCCAGAGAGATTTAAAAAAATAACATTCCTCCAGCCCCTTGCAGCTGACATGTCTCTCGCAGCCGCCATCCTGGGGTACCCGCCGGCGCAGAGGTCGACCTCGCGAGTTTGTCCTCTACTGCGCCTGCACGAGCGCCGCTGTCAATCATTCGCACGTGGTGTGGAGTATACTGCACAGGCGCAGTAGTTCTCAGGAGGTCGGCTTCTGCACCGGCGGCTGGGACCGGAGCTGCTGTGAGGGACATGTCGGCTGCAAGGGGCAGGAGGAAGCCCCAGGTAAGTAAGTGTCATTCTTTTTTTATCTCCCTGGATATTCCCTTTAGGTAGGAAATGTCCTACTGACTTTCATTACCTTTGCAACCCCTTACGGCAAAATAGGGTAACACAACGTAGGTTTAGCCTGCTAGTGTAAAAGGGGCCTTAGTCTATACTTATGTTTTGATATAGTTCATCGGGATGTGACATACTTACCAAATGCTTCCTCCCGTGCTTTCTCCAGTTTCTCCATCGACTTCCTTTCCTCCACCTGTCTCTCCAGGGAGGATACATCAACCTATATCATGGAAAGTGCCACAGATTAGTGTATAGCTGCTTGACAACAACATTAAACACTATATTCAACAATAATAGTCCAACATACCCCAATTGTCCGAACTTTGGCATTGAAAATTCGGCTTTGCCGCTGCTGTTCCCTGTTTCTTCTCCTTTCTATTGATGCAGCTTCCTTAGGATCTATAGGTAGATCTAACTTATACATGACTGCAGAAAAATATGAAGATTATCTTTTATTAATTTATATTGCACCATCATTCTGTGATATTGTACAGGCTGCAATTTAATTAACAGTAAGAAAATATGCGCACAGTTCATGCAAATTACCATAAGAACATTTAACAATTCCAGTATATAAAAATATAGTAGTTCAGGCAGAACATCTAACCGTATAAAATACATGTTGTTATGATATAATCACTACAGCAAATAGAAAAAAAACAGTAGAGGGGAAGGAGAACAGGGGAGGACTGGCCAGGGGGAGATTTCCCGCCAGGCTGCCTCTCATTTAATGATTTAGGGCTGGTGATGCATTCAGGTTTTTGTATAAGGCAATGTAAACCACTAGGCTAGCTGGCTGAGGAAAATATAAGCACAATTAAAGAGCAATTAGAGGGCGGGCAAGCTGGTAAATATACGCAGCATGATGCAGAGCAGAGGCTTGCCTGCAGGGTCCGTGGGTAAAAAATGTGTCTGGTCTTTCACAATCATAGATTCCAGCCGTCCCTTTTTTGAAGGGACAGTCCCTTTTTGGACATAATTATGTGTGTGTTGAGGGGGTGAGAATTAAGGTGGCCATACATGTGTCGACTGGGCAATCAACCAACTGTTTTGATAATTATTATCGAATTAGATGAAAATCATTGCCGCCACAAGCATGCCCAATGGATGATTTGGCTGATTTCAGGCGAAAATTGGTCTGAGATGCTGGGAAATATCAGGCTGATGTGGTTGATCGGGGGCGCAGCGGTAACGGCGTGGGATAATCACGAAAGACGGACATGACGGAAACCCCTGGCTGTCATCCCTCCAAATGTATTATGTGACCCCGATGCCTGTGCATTTATACTTTCACGTAGCGCTGGCCTGCAAACGTCCTTGCTGTACTTCCGCATTGGTGCCACATGTGACTACTGGCGTATGGCACATGGGGCGCATGTGTGACGTCATTTGGGCTGATGCTGCCATGAAAACGGGCCTCTAGTTTGTTTTCCCCCCAGGCCAAAAGATCCCAGTCCTCCCCTAAAGGAGAGGGTCCTGCTCGCTCCTACTAGCTTTCCACCTAGAGAAGAGAGAAGGAGTCACTAAGTCATGGTAAAACAGTAGCAGAGGAGGCAGCAGGACCTTTCATAGATGGTGCAGAAGGAAGCAGATTTAGATAAGTGTCCAGAGAGTGACCAGAGCTAATCATATGCCTATCCGATAAGGTATTTTAAAACATGAACTCTTGCACAGAACAGAAGGAAACAGAGAGAAATGCACCCTGTATGTATTTAGAGAGTTTACCCTGTCTAATTTCCCTTCATCTGTGTCTAATCACAAGTGTAATTTGATCTCTCAGCTGTGTCAGCTCAGGGATCTGGGAAGTCCTTGGCAGAGCAGCTAGTCTGTAAGCATAGGATGTCAACCCTATGTCTGCTTTCATGAATGCAGGAAGTAGACGCTGCAGATTTATTGCAGGATTTGTATCAGCTAGCAAAGAAAATGTTTTTCTTTAAAAGTTATTATGCTGTTGCTTACTGGTATCTTTTAGAGCAGAAAGGTGGTTCTGAGTTCAGGTCCGTTTTAAAGGAGGGATGAAAACTGAGAATAGTCTTCGATGCAAAAGTAATAGGCTCGATTTCATATTCAGAGTGAAGCTTGTTGCTAGGATACTGCAATGGCTTACCTACCATAGGGCTGCAAGTGCTCACAGCACCGAGTGTAGCCATGGTTAGGGGTGCCGCTGTAGTGCTCAGCCACTGTGTTCTTCCACCTGGGACATTTTCTCATAATTTGGGTAACATTCAGGAAAATAGCAGCAGGCAGTGCAGGGGACTGTACTACTTTATGCACGAGATGTAGCACCCCTCCCCCTTCCTGTCCCGTGGGCAATGTGTATCCTTGCTCGTTACACACAGCCTGCAGTGAGGCCCGGTGCACACCAAAAACCGCTAGCAGATCCGCAAAACCCTAGCGTTTTTTGAAACGCTTTTTCTTATTTTTCTGTAGCGTTTCACCTAGCATTTTGCGGTTTTGGGAGCGTTTTTTGTGTAGTAGATTTCATACATTGTTACAGTAAAGCTGTTACTGAACAGCTTCTGTAACAAAAACGCCTGCAAAACCGCTCTGAACTGGCGTTTTTCAGAGCGGTTTGCGTTTTTCCTATACTTTACATTGGAGGCAGAAACGCCTCCACAATCCAAAAAATGCCTCACCCCGGGAGTATGCGTTTCTGCAAAACACCTCCCGCTCTGGTGTGAACTACCCCATTGAAATACATTACCCTAGCGTATCCACAGCCGCAAGCGGCTGTAAAAACGCGAGAAAGCCCGCTCTGTATGTGCACCAGCCCTGAGTGAATGTGCAGAGCAGCAGGGTGAATAGAGAGAATGATTGCTGTGCGGCAGCTGGGACATTAGCAGGGAGAGGTGGCAGGATGTGTTCAGTGCTTCAGAAGTTTTCTGTCATTAGCAGCCCTGTGCTCTGGCTGCTGTAATACCAGAGTGCCCTGGACTATTGATTATCCATCAGAGTAATTAATCAATAATGCAGGGCAGTCTGCTCTGCTGTTGCAGAAACCATTGATACAGGTGCTGACAGCCGACTTCTGTAGTGAGCAGAGAAGCAAGCTCCAGGCAATTTAGATTAGCTTGATTGCAGATAATCTTATTTTCCCAGCTCCTCCTCCCACCCTGTTGTCTTCCCCCATGACCCTTTCCTCTTCTCAGCTTTTTGTGGCTTCTTTTAACAGCATGTCCCTGCTAAAACAGCACTGGTAATGTCTGTAGTCCTGGTGAGAGGTCTTCCTGCCATTTCTCCTCTCCCACCAGGCTCTCTGTCTTGTGGCTCTACCTCTGTACCCCTACCCCCTCCTCCTATGCATCCCCCTCTTTCGTTTCTCTCCCTTTTCTGACTGTCCTCAGAGGAGCTCACAATCTAATCGTACCATAGTCATAGTCTAATATCCTACCATATTACTATTGTGTATTTATATCGCACTGACATCTTTTGCAGCACTGTATAGAGTACAGAGTTTCATAACAGTTAGCTCCGTCCACATCCTGACCACTCCTTTTCCCTTCAAATCCCCCAAAATTTGCAGAGACATGCTTGGTGCCCCAACCCGTTAACCGTCCCATCAATTTTTTTTTAATTGGGGGGGGGGGGGGGGGTATGTGTCTGTAAATAATCAGCACCAGATGTCAAATTCCCTAAGTACGCCTGGGATCCTGCCTGGCTATTAGGTAGTTGTTGTTTTTTTTTGCATTTTTAGTGAAGGTTAGGAGTTTTACAGGATTCTTTCAGGGGCAAATCCAGGATTTCCAAGGGGGGGGGGGGTTTCCTGAAAGTGGCGTGTGGGCGTGGCCAAAATATGGTGTGGGTGGAGCCAAATACTAGCAGTTTCTAGGCTAAATTGCACCCAGGGTGAGGGCGTAAAATGCGCCCCCAACGTGGAGACAGGTATAGGTGCCCGCAGTATAGGTAGCCAGCTATAGGTCCCCCCCAGTATAGGTAGCCCATATAGTTGCCCCCAGTATAGGTTAGATAGGTATATGCTCCCCAGTATAGATTAGATAGGTATATGTTCCCCAGTATAGGTTAGATAGGTATATGCCCCCCAGTATAGGTTAGATAGGTATATGCCCCCCAGTATAAATTAGATAGGTATATGCCCCCCAGTATAGGTTAGATAGGTATATGCCCCCAGTATAGGTTAGATAGGTATATGCCCCCCAGTATAGGTTTGATAGGGATATGCCCCCCAGTATAGGTTAGAGAGGGCTATGCCCCCCAGTATAGGTTAGATAGGGCTATGCCCCCCAGTATAGGTTAGATAGGTATATGCCCCCCAGTATAGGTTAGATAGGTATATGCCCCCCAGTATAGGTTAGATAGGTATATGCCCCCCAGTATAGGTTAGATAGGTATATGCCCCCCAGTATAGGTTAGATAGGTATATGCCCCCCAGTATAGGTTAGATAGGTATATGCCCCCCAGTATAGGTTAGATAGGTATATGCCCCCCAGTATAGATTAGATAGGTATATTATGCCCCCCAGTATAGGTTAGATAGGTATATGCCCCCCAGTATAGATTAGATAGGTATATTATGCCCCCCAGTATAGGTTAGATAGGTATATGCCCCCCAGTATAGATTAGATAGGTATATGCCCCCCAGTATAGGTTAGATAGGTATATGCCCCCCAGGATAGATTAGATAGGTATATGCCCCCCAGTATAAGATAGGTGAAGGAAGGTGCCCACCCCCTGTGTGGGGAGAAGATTGCCCGGGGGAGAAGACAGAATAAAATGATGGAGGCGCCAGCCGCGCTAATAAGGGATGCGGGAACCGGCTTTATTCCTCGCTCCCTCCCTCCCTCTGAATGCCCCCACCTGCGGTGAATGTGTGCCGGCTCCCCCATGAGTGTGTGCGCAGCGGAGCGGTAGGTCCTCCTACCGCAGATCAGGCGCACCAGCAACTGGAGTCTCATGCTTCCTGTGACGTCATGGTAAACAGGAAGCATGAGACTCCAGTTGCTGGTGCGCAGCACACTCATGGGGGAGCCGGGCACACATTCACCGCAGGTGAGGGGCATTCAGAGGGAGGGAGGGAGGGAGGGAGCGAGGAATAAAGCCGGCTCCCGCATCCCTTATTAGCGCGGCTGGCGCCTCCATCATTTTCTTCTGTCTTCTCTCCCCAGCCGGCCGGGCCATGCGGCAGCCCCACTTCCGGTCCCGGTGCAGGGGGGTGTTCTAGACACCCAGAACAACCCCCTCCGTGCGCCACTGTTCTTTGTACTATCAGTAGCCATAGCTCCTTCCTATCTTAATCAACTTATTTCCAGATACCATCCTACACGCAATCTCCGCTATGCTAACGATATCCTTCTGTCTTCTTCCCTGGTCACCTCTTCCCACTCCCGCTTACAAGACTTCTCTCGATCCTCTCACCTCCTCTGGAACACTCTCCCTCAACACATCCGCCACTCACCCACACTTACTATTTTTAGGCGGAATCTGAAAACTCACCTCTTCAGGACACTGCCCATTGACCACTATTTCTACCATCTCATACACCGCTTCCCTTTACCTACTGTCCTCCTATACCTTAAATGTTTAGACTGTAAGGCCTTTTGGCCAGGGCTCTCTTCCATTTTGTCTCACAATGCTGTGTAATGGGTGTACATACTGTACCTCTCACCCCTTGTAAAATATGTAGTTAATTTGTTCACTGCATTAGCTGTTATACCCTCTTGTCTTGTATCAACTGTTGTATTGTATACTTTGTATTGCTATACCCTGTATGCTATTGTACAGCGCCACGGAAGATGCTGGCGCTATATAAATCAATAATAATATAATAATAATAGCCAGTGGAGGGACTGATAGAAAGGGAGCTGCATCAAAGGAGCTGCAAGAAAGTAATATCAAATGAGCGGCTGAGTTTAGTAGGAACCAGACACCATCCTGTAAGGTCACAGCAGGAGATGGGATGGAGGTGACAGAAGCTTAAATGAGCATATATGAGAGCTCAGAGTGGAAAATTACCTCCAGGAAGCAGGCTTGGCAGGTTGATAGTGCAGAAGTCCTGTCTATGTTTATAGTAATTGCATGCAGGGAGCAAGAAAAGATGATATGAAAAGACAAGTTATATTTTATTTATATTCAGAAGGCAGACAAGAATGAGAGTCAAGTGCCATCCACACAGTATATTATTGCTGTCCCATACACACACACACACACACACACACACACACACACACACACACACACACACACACACACACACACACACACACACACACACACACACACACACACACACACACACACACACACACACACACACACACACACACACACACACACACACACACACACACACACACACACACACACACACACACACACACACACACACACACACACACACACACACACCCCTAGAAAAAAAAAGGATAGCTATAAGCTGGAAAGCTGGCCGCAGTGTCCAATCAGAAATAAGAAATTAAATTCATTTTTGGCATAAGATAAAATATGATTGGTTGTTATGTTCTCATTTTTTTTTTACATTTTTCATAACTAAGTCAGAAATTTAAATACTAAATAATAATAATAATACAATAATATAAACCATATAAAAGTTCATATTAATTATGAATGGTGCAACACAAATCCCATACTGATGTCAGCATTGCAAATATAAAAAACAATAATATTCTATACAATGTAAAGACACACATTCCTTATACAGACCTGTTGCTGGTGCTCTCTTCCTGTCCCAGATACAACATTGGTTGCCATGGACACGGACTGCACCATCACTCTACTCCCGTAGCAAACAATAGCATAGAGACAGGAGGAGGTGGGACACCACGAATTCCTATATTCTTATTATTACTGATGAAATATTTCATTTTTAAAAGCATGCTTATTTTATATTTATATACTTTGGAGCCTAGTTAAAAAAAAAATCAACGTTGTTTTGTTGTGTCTGAAAAGAAAATATTGTAAAAGCAGAACACCCCTGTCTGGGGACTCCTATGGACTTATCCATGCTTAAGCGGACGGCCACATGTTGGCATAAGCAACGAACAGCAGGTGGCGCCTTAGCACGGATGTAACTGATTACTATAGAGGGGAAAGTCCTCCACGTGATATACAGGCCGAGCAGTCTGGAACGCTGCCTCTCGCTCTATGGTGAGTGGAGACTTGCCAGTAGTTACAATGGCGCCACCGCTGCACTTGTATCCTTTTACTTATGTTCATATCGAACAGTGAGGTTTTCGTAAGAAAAGCAAACACAGATGAAAAGGTCTGCTTAACAAATGGGACGGATGGATTTTTTTTTGTTATTTTGGTTGTATTGCTGTAGACAGGTTATTGCAAGCTTCCAGTTCTGTTCCCAGCATGTCATGAATCTGATCAGTGTAAAGCAGGCAAAACATGATGAGATATCCATACTACTGTCCCATTTTTGGAGGGACAGCTCCTCTTTGGCAACCAAATCCCTCTGTCCCTTTTTCTTTCATGACTAAAGAAAATAAATGTACAGATCCAGGTAAACATGTATGTTTCTACAAAGAAATGTGTTTGATTGACTTAGCTTTATTCACATTTTTTCATTGATCATATCCCATTTTTAAATGTTAAAAAAGCGGATCGTTCAGGAACAGCCTTATCAGTCCGCCGACAGTGCGTACACACGCACTACAGTCTGCTAAAAGTCCGCCCAGCAGGAGGGTCTGACGGACGTAGTGCGTGTGTACGCACCATTAAAGACCGCTGTTGAGTGTGTGTGTGTATGGGGCTTTACAGAAAATCTAATCT
The DNA here is from genome assembly GCF_040937935.1 of Hyperolius riggenbachi. NCBI lineage: Eukaryota > Metazoa > Chordata > Amphibia > Anura > Hyperoliidae > Hyperolius > Hyperolius riggenbachi. Next base: position 236,150,157 of record NC_090653.1, on the reverse strand, counting down.
GACAGGAAATTGTATGGTGTGTACTAGGCCTAACATACAGCCAACGTAAGTACCGTATATTCCGGGGTATAAGACGGAACTAACTTCTCTAGTTAAAATATAGAGTTTTGGATGTACTCGCCGTATAAGACTACCCCTCTTCCAACGCACACCAAATAAACGTTTTTAAAAAAATCATATACTGGTGCTATGTATGAACAGATACTGGTGCTGTACTGTATGTTGTACCCAGTATATAACAGTATATAGGCGATTGACTGGTTGGATTGGTCACCTCTCTCTAAAGGCTTATACACACATCAGACCTAAGGGCCTGTTTCCACTACACGCAGATTCTGCATGCAGAAAACTGACTCCAATTAATGCCTATGGGCCTGTTTCCACTGAACGCGATTTTTCTGATGCAGTTTTCCCATAGGCATTCATTGGAGTCAGTTTTCTGCATGCAGAATCTGCGTGTAGTGGAAACAGGCCCATAGTCTTTGGAAAATGAAAGATCACAGACCAATCTTACCACCCTTCATGTAGGATGAGAGCCATACCTTCACAGTCTTTTCTATGGAGCTGAACTCCCCATCAGAAAAAAAATCTTTGCAAGATGCTGCACACACAGATGCTGTACAGACACAAAAGATCAGTATCTGCAAAAGATCCGTTCCTGCAAATTGCATTCATAGTCTATGAGATCTGCAGATCATCATACACACCTTGTTTAACTGACATTCATCTGCAGATCAGACAATCATGTGCAGATCTGAAAATCCATCCTGGTGGATCTGATCTGCAGATGAATGTCAGTTAAACAAGGTGTGTATGATGATCTGCAGATCTCATAGACTATGAATGCATTTTGCAGGAACGGATCTTTTGCAGATACTGATCTTTTGTGTCTGTACAGCATCTGTGTGTGCAGCATCTTGCAAAGATTTTATCTGATGGGGAGTTCAGCTCCATAGAATAGACTGTGTAGGTATGGCTCTCATACTACATGGAAGGGGGTAAAATTGGTCTGTGATCTTTCATTTTCCAAAGACTATGGTCTGATGTCTGATGCCTTAAGTGTAAGCCTTTGGGCAGGGTCCTCTAGATTGTAAGCCTTTGGGCAGCGTCCTCCTCCTCCTTTTGTGTCCTACCTGATCATGCACCTCCATTACTGTGCACCCATGCTATGCATTTGAGTGAACCTAACTTGCCTAATCTCCATGCTCCCCTCCAGTGACTGACTAAGCATTACCTTGTACTCATACTGTGCTGCATGATCTGGTTTTCTTGTATTCCTGTATTGTCATATTGCTGTATGTCACCCCTAAATATTGTCTGTAATCTAAATTAATGTCCAGCGCTGCGTAATATGTTGGCGCTTTATAAATACAAGAAATAATAATAATAAGTGGATTGGTTAGCTCTCTTCGTCTACCTGTTTATCAAAACGGTATGGAAGAATAGATTGCGTTGTGCCCATAAAACACGCCTATTTCACCCTTCTGGCCCACCCTTGTATCCTATTTACCTTCTTATCTGCCTCTCAGATCTCGCACATGTACGCCTGTCGGTAACAGGATAGGGTTTATCACCCGGCATCAATGACACCCGGCGTATAAGACGACCCCTGACTTTTCAGATGGTTTTCAAGGGTTAAAAAGTAGTCTTATATGCCAGAATATACTGTACATATTCCATAACAAGAAATAAAGCCAGTTGGATGTGCCATTCCCCTGCTCTGAAGATGCACAGATCGCCCATAACTCCCTGAGCCCTGATGCAGAGCCCAGAAAAGGAGGCGTCAGCAAGACCCTGAGTGTCACAGAAAACGTACTGCATGTGTAAGTAATAATAATGCTAACATTTGTATAGTGCTTTTCTCCTGCCAGACTCAAAGCACTTGAGATCTGCAGCCATTAAGGGGCGCTCAATAGGCCACCCTGCACTGTCAGGGAGTATTGCCTATGGACTCCTTACTGAACCCTGGTCTCCTATGTCAAAGGCAGTGCCTTTAAAGTGGACTTGAACTCTTGCACAGGATTAAAGGAAAACATAGAGAAATGCACCCTGTATGTATTTAGAGTTTAGCCTGTCTAATTCCCCTTCATCTGTGTCTAATCACAAGTAGTAATTTGATCTCTCCCCTGTGTCAGCTGACTGCCACGGCAGATAAGCTCATTTGAAAGCACAGGATTTTAACAATATGTCTGCTCCCATGAAAACAGGAAGTAGAAACACTGCAGATTTATTGCAGGAATTGTATCAGCTGTAACAAAGAGATGTTTTTCTTTAAAGGGAAGGTCCAAGATGAATAAAAATAAAAAATCCACTTGCCTCGGCTTCCTCCAGCCCCTTGCGGCCATCCTGTGCCCTCACCGCAGCTTCAGGTCCCCTCTGGTGCAGATGCTAGCCTCACTGAATCGCACTGACGTCATCTGGACTGTACTGCGCAGACGCAGAACTACTGTGCCTGGGGGCAGAGCAAGGCTCAAGAGGCCATCCACCAGAAGGGCAGGTTAAGATAATGGGCGGGAGGGGCGGAGCCGCTAGCATGACCGTGGGCCAAAATCAATGTAAACTGAGAAAGCAGTGGCGGGCCAAGTTTTTTTTATGGCGCTGCGGGCCAGAGTTTGACACATATGGTTTAAGCAAAGCTTTAAAAACGTATATCACGGATACATACACAAAGTGTGAACCGGCCCTTAATCCGATAAGAGCCTGTCTCCACTCGTCAGCTTTTCTGTGCATTTTCTTTACAGAAATACTGTAACCAATGTTAATTAATGGGCTATTTCCCTCTTGAATGCGTTTTTCACAGGCAGAAAAACAATTGACAGCAAAACTGTCAGACAACTCAAGAAGAAAAACTGACAAGTGGAGACAGGCCCTAAAGCAGGGGTCTCAAACTCCATTTACCTGGGGGCCGCAGGAGGCAAAGCCAGGATGAGGCTGGGCCGCATAAGGGATTTCACAAAAAAAGTCAACCAGCAGCTCCCGCCCCAACGCGCCCCCCCCCCCCCCCCCCTTGCATTGATTTTTATTTCAAAATCAAATTCACACTGAAGCGAACTATTTTGCCTATTTTACCTAATAGTTCGCTTCAGTGCTCCCATTACAAGGAATCCGCCGTGTCCCCGCCGCAAAACGAGGGGTGCAGAGCCCCCAAATCGCCCGAGGGACAATCCGCCAGCATTTCCTGGAAGGGGCAGAGCTTTCAGCTCTGCCCCTCCTGACGTCAATCACGGCACATCGCCGCTTCTCCCCGCCCCTCTCTGTGAAGGAAGAGTGAGAGGGGCGGGCAGAGACGGCGATGCGCCGTGATTGACGTCAGGAGGGGCAGAGCTGAAGCTGAAAGCTCTGCCCCTTCCATGAAATGCCGGCAGATTGCCCCCCCGGGCGATTTGGGGGCTCTGCAGCCCTCGTTTAGCGGCGGGGATGTGGCGGATTACTTGGGAGACTTGATGCAAACTATAAGGAAGCTTTTGCCGGTGCGGGCCACAAAATATTGTATCGAGGGCCGCAAATGGTCCGTGAGTTTGAGACACCTGCCCTAAAGTAAGATTTATCAGGAACGATAGGATGGATACTGGAACACAAATGGAGCAGCAGCTTAGAGCAGTCGGGTTTCAGCTGCTAAATGAAACAAAGCTTCTGATTGGCTGTCCGTCAGCCTCATATTGATGTGTTTGTTCCAGGAATTGGCAAGCAGATGAAGCGCGGATCCTGCGAGTCTCCGTCAGCTCCTTCCTGGAGCACCTCTCGCTGGTGGTGAAGACCATGGTCCGGTTTGGGCCGCCAGTAACAGACTGCTGACAACCACTATGGAGGCTGCTGCTATGAACGTTACTAGGGCTCTTCTGTTGCTGGATAACACAGAGGATGAATGCACTCTGCTGGAACTGGCCTTGCATTACAGCAGGGACTGGGATTTCTTATCTGCAAAACATGGTTCTGCTTTGACATTTACAGTAAATATGCTTAGCTTATTTTTTGTTCAGAGATTTTTTACAATAAATATTTCTTACACGTCTGTTTCTTTTTAAAGAGCCTGAGGTGGGGACATAAAATAAAAAAAAACTGCTTCCTGATCCGGGGGGCTGGGCGGATCAGGTAGCCGCCATCCACGCCACTCTATGGTAGGGACTAGATTGTGAGCCCATATGAGGGACAGTATAAGTGACAAGACAGTATACTCTGTACTATATAAATACTAAAAATAATAATAATAATAATAATAATAATAGTACTCTCATTGTCACTTGCTTTAATCCCAGTACAAGTGCGGAAAACATTGTCACCAATCATACCCGTTGCCGGTTAACCATTTCTGCTGCTGGGACGTGAACCTCATGTCTGCAGCTGCTACAGCAGCAGGGACGCGCTAGTCACGTCCCTGCAGTTTGGGGGGCAGTGCGCACGATCTGCGGGTAGATGCCCGCAATCACGCTGTTACCGGCAACGGGGGATTGGCTGCAGGGGACAGAAGTCCCCTGAGCCAATCAGTACATGCCCGCTGAGAATGAACACTGTTTTAGTTCAAAAACAGTGGTTATTCTTAAATAGAGCCGCCGTCGATCGTTAGATTTATGAATGGGAACAAAGTTCCCATTCATGAATCTCCCCTCTAGGCCACCGTGATCCGCCATTTCCCTAGTTACAATGTAACTAAGCAACACTATTGCGTACTTATTGTATGTGAATAAGAAGTACTCAGTGGGATCGACTTGTGGCCAAATAGTAAAATTACACTTACTGGCTTTGGGGAATACATTTTTTAATATGTATGTCAAGAGGGGATATTATTATTAAATTGTGGGATAAAAATTAGTGATGCATGTAAAACTGGAAAAATGCACCTTTATTTACAAATAAAATATTGTCCCCATACATTATACTAGGGATATAATTTTAATGTTGCAATAACCGGGACAAATGGCCAAATAAAATTTTTCTTATTTCCATTATAATGCATTTAGAATAAAATAAATCTTAGCATAATGTACCACCTAAAGAAAGCCTAATTGGTGGCTGAAAAAAACAACGTATAGATCATTTTGTTGTGATAAGTAGGTCTGCTTTAACATTATTCACTTACGATAAAATTATAATGACAATATTTAACTATTTCACATTCCTGGACGTGAAACTCACGTCCAGGAAGCCATGTGCGCTCCTGCGCGTCCACGCGGCCGATCGCGCGCGTGCACGCGCGCGATCGGCCGGCGGTTTGTTAGCCAGTGAATCAGTGAATCGGGCAACGGTGCCCGATCACTGATTCCTCTCCCCCGCAGAAAAAGCGACAGCTTCTCTCGGAAGCTACGCTTTTTCTGCCTCCTATGTCGCTCTAAGCGTACGTGGTACGCTTAGAGTGACGTCACTGTAAACAACTCATGGCTGCCATCTTGTGGCCAAAAAGTAAACTACATCTAAATGTTAAATAAAAATAAAAATACACATATATTTACAAAAAAAATACAATTTCAATCCCACCCTCCCAAAAATACCCACATAAAATGTTTAATTAAAAAAAAAAAAAAAACATTACAATTAAAAAAAAAAAAAAACACAAATATTTACCTAAGGGTCTAAACTTTTTAAATATCTATGTAAAGATGAAATATTTCTTTTTTTTTTTTATTATAAGCTTGTAAATAGTGATGAATGCAAAATGGAAAAAAATGCACTTTTATTTCCAAATAAAATATTGTCGCCATACATTGTGATAGGGACATAATTTAAATGGTGTAATAAACGGGACAAATGGGCATATACAATACGTGGGTTTTAATTATGGAGGCATGTATTATTTTAAAACTATAATTGCCGAAAAGTGAGAAATAATGATTTGTTTCCGTTTTCTTCTTATTCTTCCTTTTAAAATGCATTTACAGTAAAGTGGCTCTTAGTAAAATGTACCCCCCAAAGAAAGCCTAATTGGTGGCGGAAAAAACAAGATATAGATCAGTTCATTGTGATAAGTAGTAATAAAGTTATAGGCTAATGAATGGGAGGTGAACATTGTTCGGATGCATGAAGCGAAAAACGACTGAATGCGAACTGGTTAAAGTATATTGAGGAGGAGGCACTCCTATATAGGTAAATGGCGATGTGCTCAGGCAATCCGTTAACCAGACGGAGAAGAAACGGTGGAAGATGAAGCCGGCACCATCTAGATATTCATGCCCTTTTATTGAAACATCAAAAATAGCAGGCTGTCACACGAAGTGCGACGTTTCGGGGGAGTTCCCCTTTATCAAGCAGTTGACAGTCTGATAAGTGTAACAAGACATACAGCATATATATATATGAAACCACCCACCTATCAGCCAATCACAGGTCTGAAACATTCAGACCAATCACAGGACCTAGTGTTACATGCGGACCTGATGGGGAACAGATGTAGTAAGAAGAGGGGCCAAATAGAACATAGGACACTCACCCACATTCTGTGCAGGGCATCTCGCTGTCGCGCCCCATCCCCACGCGTACTAGACGCCATCAGCGGCGAACTCCGCCCATCAGAGGCAGGCCGAGTCTCCGCATTGGTGCGCGGCCGGGGAAGGAATGACGCGAGCGGCCAGGGGAGTGGCCGGACGCGTACAGGAAGACGGCTGGAACGCAAGGCGGCCGCACGCGTGCCAAAACAGCGCATGCGCGCTCCGACAGAGCTCCCAGCCGCCACCCAGAGCCCCGGCCGCGCTACCATAGCAACCAGACGCCATGAGGGCGCAGCGCCACGGAAAGAGCCCGCCAGAGGTAGAGAGGCTAAAGCTGAAAGAGGCAGAGGCAACAATAATATGTAATAGAGATCTAAATGGGTGATGTGTTCCACCCAAGTGACAAAGCGGAAATCGCATATAATCAAAGTATAATGGATATATAATTAAGAATCTATTGTCACAAGGGTAGGTCACATCAGAACCATAGATACAGGATGCCAGCGTAGCAAATTATTCACAGTAAGGGTGCAAGGTCATATTCTCTATTGAGGCCCCTTGGATCAAGACAATCTAGTGTCCTGATCCAGTAGGCCTCTCTGTGTAGAAGCCTTTTAATTCTACTACCCCCTCTAGTCATAGGGGGGACACCTTCTATAATCTGACAGCGGAGTTGATTAACACTATGTCCAAATTTTACAAAATGTGAGGGGACGGCCTGGTCGATCAATTTATTACGAATAGCTGACTTATGGGCAGACAGTCTGGCCTAAAATTTGGAAGTAGTTTGTCCCACATAAATAAGTCCACATGGACACTTAAGTAAATATATAACATACTGTGAATCACAGTTATAGCATCCATTAATGGTGTATTGTTTACCGGTGTGTGGGTAAACAAAGTGAGGGGATCTAATGATGGAGTGGCAATGGACGCAGTTAAGGCAGGGGAATGTCCCCCTACGAGTGGGTCGCTCGGGAGGTCTAACCAAGGTCCTCATCTCTGCATGGACCAATCTGTCCCGCAGGGTGGGAGCTCGTTTGTATGAAAATAACGGCGGATTTTGAAATTTATTAATGGAGGGAAAAGAGTGAGACAGAATATGCCAGTGCTTTTTAAGAATTTTATTATCGAGTTACTCCATACATTAAACTGTGAAATGGCAATCTGTTAACATTCTTGCCCCTCCTATGATGTCCCGAGGGTCCACTCACCTCCCTGCGAGCATTTGCCACTACATCCACAGGATATTGACGTGCCAGAAATTTTTGGGTCATTTCGTCTAAACGGGATTGTAGTACCTCGCCATCATCCACTATACGGCCTATCCGTAGGAACTGGCTTTTTGGTATAGCGCATTTCGTATTTCTTGGGTGGAAGCTGTCAAAAGAAAGAATAGAGTTACGATCTGTAGGTTCCACAAATAAATCAGTAAAGAGATAGCTTCCTTGATACTTTTGTTACTCTCAAGGAAGGCCGACACCATTAGTGTCAGAATGTATAGTGAGGCGAATGGCCTCAGCCTCACACTGTTGGTGTAAATGTGAAACAAACATGGCCCCGCCCACATGCAAAATATATCATCTATATATCTAAGCCAAATTTTTGGCATATTTTTGAAAGATATGATTGGTGTACACGAAGCTTTCCTCGTACACATTCATATATATATTAGCGTAGGACGGGGCTACGTTCGACCCCATAGCTGTACCACGAATCTGTAAAAAGAATTTATCATCAAATACAAAGTAATTGCACTTCAAGACAATACAGAGGAGGTCAATCAAAAATGTAACCTGTGGGTCCAAATAATCTGAGGCCACGTTTATATCTATGCCCCAAGATCCATAAAAAATTTAGAACATCCCCCAGGGCACCCCATAGTTTCAGGGATTGATTCAGTCCTGTCCCCTTTAGCTAAATATCTTGACTATATTCTACGCCCATATGTGCTATCACAAAAATCCTATCTTAGAGACACAACTATGTTTCTGGATAGTCTCCTGGTTACTATGGATGTTGAGAGCCTCTACACCTCCATCCCTCATGATGGAGGTGTGGAGGCTGTCCGCCATATGCTTTTTGTGGCCTCAGATTATTCGGACCCACAGGTTCAATTTTTGATTGACCTCCTCTGTATTGTCTTGAAGTGCAATTACTTTGTATTTGATGATAAATTCTTTTTAAAATATGCCAAAATTTGCCTTAGATATATAGATGATATATTTTGCGTGTGGGCGGGGCCACGCTCGACCCTTGATGAGTTTGTTTCACATTTACACCAACAGTGTGAGGCCATTCGCCTCACTATACATTCTGACACGAATGGTGTCAGCTTCCTTGATACTTTTGTTACTCTCAAGGAAGGCCATTTCTTTACTGATTTATTTGTGAAACCTACAGATCGTAACTCTATTCTTTCTTTTAACAGCTTCCACCCAAGAAATACGAAATGTGCTATACCAAAAAGCCAGTTCCTACGGATAGGCCGTATAGTGGATGATGGCGATGTACTACAATCCTGTTTAGACGAAATGACCCAGAAATTTCTGGCACGCCAATATCCTGTGGATGTAGTGGCAAATGCTCGCAGGGAGGTGAGTGGACCCTCGGGACATCATAGGAGGGGCAAGAGTGTTAAGAACAGATTGCCATTTATCTCACAGTTTAATGTATGGAGTAACTCTATTAATAAAATTCTTAAAAAGCACTGGCATATTCTGTCTCACTCTTTTCCCTCCATTAATGAATTTCAAAATCCGCCGTTATTTTCATACAAACGAGCTCCCACCCTGCGGGACAGATTGGTCCATGCAGAGATGAGGACCTTGGTTAGACCTCCCGAGCGACCCACTCGTAGGGGGACATTCCCGTGCCTTAACTGCGTCCATTGCCACTCCATCATTAGATCCCCTCACTTTGTTCACCCACACACCGGGAAACAATACACCATTAATGGATGCTATAACTGTGATTCACAGTATGTTATATATTTACTTAAGTGTCCATGTGGACTTATTTATGTGGGACAAACTACTTCCAAATTTAAGGTCAGACTGTCTGCCCATAAGTCAGCTATTCGTAATAAATTGATCGACCAGGCCGTTCCCCTCACATTTTGAAAATTTGGACATAGTGTTAATCAACTCCGCTGTCAGATTATAGAAGGTGTCCCCCCTATGACTAGAGGGGGTAGTAGAATTAAAAGGCTTCTATACAGAGAGGCCTACTGGATCAGGACACTAGATTGTCTTGATCCAAGGGGCCTCAATAGAGAATATGACCTTGCACCCTTACTGTGAATAATTTGCTACGCTGGCATCCTGTATCTATGGTTCTGATGTGACCTACCCTTGTGACAATAGATTCTTAATTATATATCCATTATACTTTGATTATATGCGATTTCCACTTTGTCACTTGGGTGGAACACATCACCCATTTAGATCTCTATTATATATTAGTTGCCTCTGCCTCTTTCAGCTTTAGCCTCTCTACCTCTGGCGGGCTCTTTCCGTGGCGCTGCGCCCTCATGGCGTCTGGTTGCCATGGTAGCGCGGCCGGGGCTGTGGGTGACGGCTGGGCGCTTTTGCGGAGCGCGCATGCGCTGTTTTGGCACGCGTGCGGCCGCCTTGCGTTCCAGCCGTCTCCCTGTACGCGTCCGGCCACTCGCGTCATTCCTTCCCCAGCCGCGCACCAATGCGGAGACTCGGCCTGCCTCTGATGGGCGGAGTTAGCCGCTGATGGCGTCTAGTACGCGTGGGGATAGGGCGCGACGGCGAGATGCCCTGCACAGAATGTGGGTGAGTGTCCTATGTTCTTATTGGCCCCTCTTCTTACTACATCTGTTCCCCATCAGGTCCGCATGTAACACTAGGTCCTGTGATTGATCTGAATGTTTCAGACCTGTGATTGGCTGATAGGTGGGTGGTTTCATTTGCTGTATGTCTTGTTACACTTATCAGACTATTAACTGCTTGATAAAGGGGAACTCCCCCGAAACGTCGCACTTCGTGTGACAGCCTGCTATTTTTGATGTTTCAATAAAAGAGCATGAATATCTAGATGGTGCCGGCTTCATCTTCCACAATGACAATATTTAATGCACACGTTTATTTCAAGGTCAGTTTCACGTTAAGCTTGAAGCGAAAAACAAAACAAAAAAAAAAAATCAAGCTATATGACATCTATGAATGATGCAGGACTGTGGAGTCGGAGTCCAGGAGTCGGAGCAATTTTGGGTACCTGGAGTCAGTCGGTGGTTTTAATAAACTGAGGAGTTGGATTATTTTTTACCCAAATCCATAGCCTTTGTAAAAATTAGACTAAGGAGTCAGATTCGAGGAGTTGGAACAATTTTGGGTACCTGGAGTCGGTGATTTCATAAACTGAGGAGTTGGAGTCGGATGATTTTTGTACTGAGTAAAATAACATTTTGTATTTCGACTTTTGTTCTGACTTCACAGCCCTGGAAGGATGTGAAATTTGCATCCCTCTCCACTGCCAGATGCTCAATTAACATATAACAATTCGAACATGTGCTTAAAGAGACACTGAAGCGAAAAAAATATATATGATATAATGAATTGGTTGTGTACTGTGAATAATTACTAGAGGATTAGCAGCAAAGAAAATATTCTCATATTTTTATTTTCAGGTATATAGTGTGTTTTTCTAACATTGCATCATTCTCTAATATGTGCAGATTACACAACACTCTGCATTCAAAATGATTCTTTTAGAGCAGTCTGTGAACTAATGACCGCTCTATCTGGCAGATAAAAAGAAAACTGTTCACTAAAGCTACATACTCACAGGGGACAATTGTCCCCCGTAGCATGCGCGCACGCGAACAGGGAGCGACAGCTCCCTGCTGGAGACAGCTGTGCACACGTTTCGCCAGAAAGGCAGAGACGCGGCGGAAGCTGTTTGTGAATGGAGCATCCCCCGGCCGGATGCTCCATTCACTCGCGTAGGTCTCCTGTCGCTAGCCCGCGTACTCACGCGGGACTGGCGACAGTTTCGGCGAAGTCGCGGTGACAACTGTAGCCGGCGATTGAACATGTCAATCGCCTGGCGACAGCTCCGACGGGCGATGGTTCGGGGCGCGCGCGTTATACACACGGGCGACCTGTCGCCGCAACACGCGCGTGCCACGTGGCTGCGGCGACGGCCGTACCCCGTGTGTATGGGCCTTTACAGTTGAGATAATAAAAGTCAGAAGACAGCCCTCTCCACGACTTTGAAAGTCGTAGAGATTAATGGCTTTTTTGCATAGAGATAACAACTGGAGTTTCTTAACTCTTCCAGTACTGGAAACAATTACACTGATGTATCTGAGCTTAATGTTTTATTTCTTAGCTGTGCTACACATACAAATCATAATATCATAAAAATGTTTTCGCTTCAGTGTCTCTAAGGCAGGCATGGGCAAACTTGGCCCTCCAGCTGTTAAGGAACTACAAGTCCCACAATGCATTTGCCTTTATGAGTCATGACTGTGGCTGTAATGCTACGTACACACATGCGACAATGATCGTTTGTTGAGAACGACGAACGACCTTTTAATTGATGAAAGAACGACCTAACTAAAGTTAGTTTTAAAAGGTGTGTAACGATCTGATCGTTAGAACGAACGTTACATCACGTAAAGCAACTATTGCGCCTGCGCATAAAAATGAGAAGTTTCAGGGAGAAATAGTGAAATGCGCATGTCAAGCCTAGTACGAACGACCGTTTCCAACTATGTACTACTTTTGCAAACGATCATCGTTGGTTAAAATCCGCCGAGACAGAACTTTCTTTTGTAGCGATTTGGCTCGTTCGTCGTTTGCCTTAATAGTCGGTGGTTCGTTTTTTGTAACGATCGTCGTTGGTAAAGATCGGGGAACGATCGTTACAAACGACTATAGTCGCATGTGTGTACGCACCTTTAGACTCCTGCAATGCATTGTGGAATTTATAGTTTCTTAACAGCTGGAGGGCCAAGTTTGCCCATGCCTGGCTTAAGGCCATTTAAGGAAATAGGTGACGATGAATGACTGTTGTTCTTTTGAAAAGTTATGAGTCTGAGAGAGAGGAGATACTACCTCGTACTACAAGCTGTTGTTGTTTTGGGTTAATCTCCCGCAATACCTTAACCACTTTACCCCCAGCGGTACGAATTTCTCCGCCCCTTTTTTCCCCCCTAAAAAACCAGGGACGGAGAAATCCGTACCTTCCGCGCTATCGCCGCTGTCCGCGCTCCCGCCGCTTGTGCGCGCGCACCCGCCGCTCGTGCACGCCGCCGCCCGCTCGCCCGGAGATCAATGAACGGGAAAATCCATTCCCGTTCGTTGATCTAGCCCCCGCAATGATCTGCTGCTTCTTTCAGAAACAGCGAGATCATTGTGAGTCTCCCAGCCTCCTACTGCTTCCTGTAAGCGTCCTTCCGGACGCTTACAGGTCGCATGTAAACAAACACTCTGTGGCCATCTTGTGGCCAAATAGTAAACTACACCCTAAAAGCATTTTACATATTCAAACATTACATTTACACAATAAATTAACTCATTACCTCCCACACTCCCCAATTTTTATTTTTTTTTTGTAATTAAAAAAAAAAAAAATACAATAAAAAAAAAAACATAAATAGTTAGCTTAGGGACTGAACTTTTTAAATATTTATGTCAAGAGGGTATAACACTGTTACTTTATAAACTGCGGGCTTGTAATTAGGGATGGATGCAAAACTGAAAAAAATGCACCTTTATTTCCAAATAAAATATTGTCGCCAAACATTGTGATAGAGACATAATTTAAATGGTTTTATAACCGGGACAAATGGGTTAATACATTTCATGGGTTTTAATTACAGTAGCATGCTTTATTTAAAAACTATAATGGCCGAAAACTGAAAAATAATTTTTTCCCACATTTTTTCCTGTTTCCCCATTAAAACACATTTAGAATAAAATAATTCTTGGCATAATGTCCTACCTAAAGAAAGCCTAATTGGTGGCGAAAAAAACAAGATATAGTTCATTTCATTGGGATAAGTAATAATAAAGTTATAGACGAATGAATGGAAGGAGCGCTGAAAGGTGAAAATTGCTCTGGTGGTCAGGGGGTAAAACCCCTCAGTGGTGAAGTGGTTAAATTTGTCACCAGAAGGCAATAGACATTCCATAGCAGCAACCGATATATTGGCTCTATCCAAATAAATAAAGCAGAGGATAACAGACCAGTGCATGTAAACTCTATATGCAGCCATTGTAACCATGTAACCTCCCCAAGGATGAGGTTATTTACCATCGGTTTCAAGCAAGCTATGAAATGCTCTCACGTACATTGCCAAAAAATCCCTGTTTTAAGAACCGTTATTTTCCATTCAACCAATCTAACCTAAGAGATTAGGCTTTAGAAGCATAAAAGGATAAAGATGAAATAGGGCCCTAGGAAAGATACCACTTTTTGCCCCGCGCTGATGGTCATCTGGCTTTTTTAGTTAGATTTGGTTGGGGCTAGAATCCACCAAGCCCCTAGATTCTCTCCAGGCCCTAGGCGGCTGCCTAGAATTGCCTTGTGGATGAACCGGCTCTTTTGGGTCCGTTTTTATGAGCTCTCATTCACATAGTGTGTCAGTCTTCCTTCTCTGTTCAGTATAAATGTTTAGGCTAGGTTTACAGTGGCGAACACTAAGAATCCAGCGCAGGAGATTTGGGCGCAGCCGGCGCCACCATAGGCCGTAATAGGAATTACGGCTATAGCAGCGCACAGAGTGTAACTTCAGCGCCGTCAGAAGACGGAGCTGAAGTTACATTTTAAACACTGTAATTCGGCTTCCAGCAATAGCTGGAAGCCGAATTCTCCACTATTCATGGCGGCCTGGAGGGGGAATAGTAATTAACGCCGCCGGGACTTGTGCAGCAGCAGGATCAGCCATATAACGGCTGTGTCCTGCGCCCAAGTCTCCTGTGCCGATTCCTCTCGTACGCCACAGTGGGATGTCACATTGTGGTACAACATTACGGACACACTACGGAACTATAACGCAAGGGGAATAGGGTGAGGACCACTCGCCATCATACAAGCAAATTGCATTTATTTGAAAACGCTTCTATGTATAAAACAATTTACCTACTCACATGCTGGGTCCTAAAACCAGTTTTTATAACCCATTTGGTAAGCTTGCCTCCCACACAGAAGTGGCACAATATCCAGTAATCAATTGCCCAATTAGTTTTACTTCCAATGGCATCAGGGGTACTCACCTGGAGGCCAATCTAGTCAGAATACGGTTACAGTTTTAGAGATGAGAAGAAAATAAATATGCTGATACTGATCTATATTTATTGGAACAAAAAAAACATACTCTGAACTGATTGTTTGCCACTTTATAAATAGCCTTATCTTCTGCAGTGTTATTTTCCACTAACTTGTGACATAAAAATAAAATATTCTATGAACTCACCATGCCCCTCACGGAATACTTTGGGGTGTCTTCTTTCCCCATCCTCTGGAGACTGGGGGAATCCAGCACTGGCTCCCCCTAAACTTCCTCGACAAAGGCTGACAAATACTGAAATACTGTGCAGGCGTGGCAATATTTGCCTACGGCCATCCGGGGCATGCGCAGTAGTGGCTCTTTGTTCGGGCTAAGGTGGTAATAGCGGAGCCCAATCGTATCCGCTCTACTGTGCAGGCGCAAGACTCGCACCTGCGCAGTACAGCGGATATGATCGGGCTTGGCTTTTTCCGCCTTACCCCGAATGAAGAGCCGCCATTGCGCCTGCACTGGATCGCCGTAGGTAAATATTTACCTCGCCACTGTTTGGGAGGTGGCAGTGCTAGATTGCCGGGGCGGAGGAGGACGGTGGAAGCCTCTTTAGGATCCAGGTGCTTCCTCCTTCCGAGGTAAGTATCCCCCAGGGTTTTGTTTTTTTTTTGTTACAGGTTTTCTTTAATTGCACCTGAATGGTACTAATGGATGGCAGGCGGGATGCTTAATTACCCAACAACAGCACAATTCAGCCTTCCATCTGAAATAAGCTTAAATCTGCCATGCAGATAGTAGCTTGGACTCCTCTTATGGCACTTTTGGTAATCTGCAGTGGGAGAGGGGTCAGAGAAGGTGGTAGCTGAGCCTCTTGGCTCAAACTAGGCCCCAAGCACCTGCCTTGTTTTCCTTGCGAATGATCCCGCTTTGCCACAAGTATTTACACAAGTAACGTTAATGCAAAAACTTGCCTCACTACTTTTGTCTGTGCCTGTATACCTGAAGCACGTGATGTCACTTCCTCACAAGCGCATCAGCCAATGCATGAGCAATCGAGTTGTGGCAGGATGTTGCCACTTGAGTGACAGATTGGCTCCACCCCCTCCCACAGTGCTGCACCCATGATCAAACTATCCCTTGCTTGCTCCATGGACACACTCTTTATGTACCCAACATAAAAAGGTAAGTGAATATAACAGTCATGTCCCAACTTCAATAGAGGTAACAGGAAAAGATACCTGGAGTGGCATTGGCCCTGGGGGATGCCATGCCCCCGGATTAAGCCTTGCCCCTAAATGAAGACCCACCGCTGACCAAGGCTCCACCTCCCACGAGCAGGGAGTTTGTTGTGTCCTGAAATGCGGCCGCATCGCTTGTCTCTGGAGAGCAGACATCACAAGGTCCAAATAGTATAAGTTGCAGGCACCCTCCACTGTGTACCTCTGTGCCACCTTCCCCCATGCATCCTTCTGCCCCCCCTTTGTGACTCCTCCAGTCCCCCTTTGTACTCCTCCCCATCTTTTGTCCTTTGTGCCACTTTCTGTCCCTCTTTGTATCTTCTTCTGCCCCCCTGTGCATCCCATGTCCTCCTTTGTGAATCCTTCTGTCCCCCTTTGGGACTCCTTGTGGCTCCCGTGCCTCCTTTAGTCCCCCCGTTCCTCCTTCAGTCCCCATTAGTGCTTTGGAGTTGGTACAAAAATCCTCCAACTCCTCATTTTAGGATTCCACAGACTCTGAGTCCTCAACTCCAACTCCTCTATTTGCATACAGTAGAATGCCTTCATAGCAAATTCCAAGAGTCCAGAAAAAGTAGTTTACTATAGCAGAATTAAGGCTCATACACACATCAGACCATAGTCTTTGGAAAATGAAAGATCACAGACCAATTTTACCCCCTTCCATGTAGTATGCGAGCCATACCTTCACAGTCTATTCTATGGAGCTGAACTCCCCATCAGACAGAAATCTTTGCAAGATGCTGCACACACAGATGCTGTAGACATTCAAAAGAATCAGTATCTGCAAAAGATCTGTTCCTACAAAAGATCCATTCCTGCAAAATGCATTCATAGTCTATGAGATCTGCAGATCATCATACACACCTTGTTTAACTGACATTCATCTGCAGATCAGATCCACCAGGATGGATTTTCAGATCTGCAGATGATTGTCTGATTTGCAGATGAATGTCTGTTAAACAAGGTGTGTATGATGATCTGCAGATCTCATAGACTATGAGTGCAATTTGTAGGAACAGATCTTTGGCCGGAACAGATCTTTTGCAGATACTGATCTTTTGTGTCTGTACAGCATCTTTGTGTGCAGCATCTTGCAAAGATTTTTTTCTGATGGGGAGTTCAGTTCCATAGAAAAGACTGTGAAGGTATGGCTCTCATACTACATGAAGGGTGGTAAGATTGGTCTGTGATCTTTCACTTTCCAAAGACTATAGTCTGATGTGTGTATGAGCCTTTAGTCATACGTTGTATATTTATACAAACGCATTTGCTGGGACTTGAGGACTGAGTTTGAGATTCTGCTGTATTACAATCTTGAAAGTATCCTACCTAATAAAACCTAAGTGTCGCTGAATCCAGCAGTTTGCAGCGTCCGTGTCCCTGGTAATTTACAGCTGGAGAGACCAGGGAGGGAGCTTGGTGGGCAGGCAGTTGCGTGCGAGCTGCGGGTGTGCGCCGGGCGCGTGCATGCGCAGTGACTGGCGGCGTTAAAAAAAAGACCAAGAGCCCGTTTTTAAATCGGCTTGGGTCTACTACCTGTAACATAAAAGGCATTTCATTACTGCCAAAGCTTAAGAATTTTAAAGCTATATTAAGATGGCATCTGCGTTTTTGGAACAAAAAAAGCTCCAGGCCAGGAAGCTGACACTTTACCCCATCAGCCATCCTGGCCTGTCATTGTCCATGTGAATGCCCCGGTATGATGTCTCTGTATAATAAGAACTCACCAGAGCCCCATATCTGCTGGGTTCCAGTGTGTAGCCCTGCCACCTTGCAGGGTTGACACAGGACTCCTTGCCTGGGGTGACAAAAAGACTTGAAACGGCGTTGCCACAGTTCCTCCAACTCATAGGTTTAGGAGAGTGAGGCTACTACAACAGAGGGATTGCAAAAAGATATAATAAATGCTTAAAGGGACACTTAAGACTAAAAAAAAAAAAAGTTTTACTCACCTTGGGGCTTCGATCAGCCCCCTGCAGCAGTCCCGTGCCCACGCAGTCTTGCTCAGATCCTCCTGTCCCCGTCGGCAGCTACTTTCGTTTTCGGTGACAGGCCTGGAAGTGCGAGTGATTCTTCACGTTCTTGGCCGCAATAGCAGTATAGAGGGTGCTATTGCGGCCAGGATCGCAAAGAATCACTTGCGCTTCCAGGCCTGTCGGGCTTGTCACCGAAAACGAAAGTAGCTGCTGACGGGAACAGGAGGATCTGAGCGAGACTGCGTGGGCACGGGACAGCTGCAGGGGGCTGGTAGAAGCCCCCAGTGAGTAAAACACTTTTTTTTTTTTGCCTTAACCACTTGCCGACCGCACGCTTATACCGTGCGTCGGCAAAGTGGCAGCTGCAGGACCAGCGACGCAGTATTGCGTCGCCAGCTGCAGGCTGATTAATCAGGAAGCAGCCGCTCGTGCGAGCGGCTGCTTCCTGTCAATTCACGGCGGGGGGCTCCGTGAATAGCCGATGGCGGCTCGCAGGCTAAATGTAAACACAAGCGGAAATAATCCGCTTTGTTTACATTGTACGGCGCTGCTGCGCAGCAGCGCCGTAAGGCAGATCGGCGATCCCCGGCCAATCAGCGGCCGGGGATCGCCGCCATGTGACAGGAGACAGCCTGTCACTGGCTGCACAGGACGGATAGCGTCCTGTGCAGCCCGGTTTACCAGGGGGGGCCAGGTAGGAGAGGGAGGGGGAGGATTTTGCCGCGGAGGGGGGCTTTGAGGTGCCCCCCCCCCCCGCAACATCCGGCAGGCAGGAGCGATCAGACCCCCCCCAGCACATCATCCCCCTAGTGGGGAAAAAAGGGGGGCGATCTGGTCGCTCTGCCTGCACGCTGATCTGTGCTGGGGGCTGCAGAGCCCACCCAGCACAGATCAGCTAAAACAGCGCTGGTCCTTAAGGGGGGGTAAAGGGTGAGTCCTCAAGTGGTTAAGTGACCCTTTAAAGCAGAACTGAAATTAATAAAGTTTCACTTCCCTGGGGTTTCTGCCAGCCCCTTGCAGCCGTCCTACCCCGCGTTGGTCCTCCATGATCCTCCGTTCTACCGCCGGCAGCTAGTTTTGCTTCGGTCGACTTGTAAGTCGATGGGCCGCTGCGGCAGTGCAACCCTGCCACGCGTAGCCTTGTTTGTGTTCCCGTCCACAATAGCGTCCTGCAGGGCGCTATTGCAGACGGGAATGCGAGTGAAGCTACGCATGGCCAGAGCTGAGCAGGCGCAGTGGCCCGTCGGTGCAACCGAAAGTAGCTGATGGTGGCTGAACGGAGGATTATGGAGGACCGGCGCGGGACAGAGCTGCTGCAGGGGGCTGGTAGAAGCCCCAGGTAAGTTAAACAGTTGTTTTCTTTAGGATCCCTGTAATTGATTAATTTAAAATAGCTGTCACTTTCCAGATGACTTTTGTAGTTTTCTGTTCTCCTCTTTCTTTCCATGGGGGCTAGGAGGGCCCCTGAAGACACGGAGCAAAAATATTACTTTATTTAATCTAGCTTTTATAATGGTAAGGCTTTTATAAGGTTCTGTATTTTGGTAATTTTGTTCCATAGAATGAATAACTTGATATAGCCAATGAGTAATCACTCATCTCAGGGAGAGGAAATTAAAGTTAATGGGAACCTAAAAAAAAACCCAAACAAACTGATACTTACCTAAGGGGAGAGAGAAGGCTCTGGGTCCTATAGAGCAGAGTT
Organism: Hyperolius riggenbachi; assembly: GCF_040937935.1. Lineage (NCBI taxonomy): Eukaryota > Metazoa > Chordata > Amphibia > Anura > Hyperoliidae > Hyperolius > Hyperolius riggenbachi. The sequence goes on along the minus strand of NC_090653.1, from coordinate 236,130,562 downwards.
CCCCAACCCTGTCCTAAAGGCCCACCCACAGTACATGTTTTGCAGGAAACCACAAACATTCACAGGTGAGGTAATTAGTGTCTCAGCAGAGCTGATTAACTACCTCTGTGGATTGATACAAAACATGCAGTATTGGTGGGCCTTGAGGACAGGGTTGGGGAACACTTCTTATAGAGCCTTCCAGCTCCTCTCACGGTCCTCTCGTTCCAGTGCTGTCTCCCTGGTAGCAGTACTCGAGTACTTCCGAAGAAGGGCTGCTGTGTACTGTGCATGCACAAGCATGATCTCCCGCACGCACAGTATGGAGCCGCCCGATCCTGAAGCCTCCCACAACAGGGGATATAAACATGGTGATATTGCAGCAGTGACAGGAGCTGGAAGGCTCTATAGTATTCATAACTGTTTTTTTTTCTTTTTTAGATTCCCATTGACTCAGGGTTGCCAACCGTCAGTCAAAACACGGGCAGTCCGTTCATATGCCTTGATATTTCCCCTGTCCGTACTTGTCCGTATCTAGAAATTAGTGTCCGTCAAAATAATGGTGATTTGCCTGCCGCGGCACATTCTCTTGTGCGCATGCGCGGCAGACTCCGGGATCATGTTAACGGGTGGCCGCAGCAGAAGCCTCAGGCTGCTGCCCCCTTCTCGCTCTCTCCAGCCAATCAGAGGTTTTGTTTGTCGGCAGCGTCTCTTTTCAGGAAGTAGAAGTAAGGGCTTGTTTCCACTAGTGCGGTGCGAATCGCCGGGATTCCACCGCTGACGAAATCGCATGCGGATGCGATTCCGCGTGCGTTTTTTGCCGCGATTTCGCATAGGCTGGGTATATGCGAATTTAACCATGTCACAGCCTGGTTCAATTTAGTTTTCATGCGAATTCGCACGCGAAATCGCGGCAAAAAACGCATGTGCGTTTTCCCTATCAAATACATAGCCTGCAAATCGCTTGCATTCCTCACGCAGGCGAATTCTGCAGACTCTACCGTGCAGAAAAATCCTGCACAGAAAAACGCTGGAAAAAACGGACAAGTGGAAACAGGGCCATCCACTTGTATTGGCTGTGCGAATCCGCATACAGACAACGCATGCGGATTCGCTCTAGTGGAAACGGGCCCTAAGAGGGGCAGCCAGCCGAGTGTGCCACGCCCCCACAGTCCAGCTCTCGAGTCCCGGCAATTACAGACAGAAGAGCGCTCTCTCACTGTTGTACTTTTCCTCTCCTGCTGCTTTTGTAAGTGCGATTGTAAGTGTGAATGGGCCCTAAACTCAGTTTTGTGTAACGGTCAGGTCTGAAAGGGCAAAGCAATACTTAAAGCAGAGGCATTACTGTATTTCTTGAAATAGCAAATAAACTGTTGTGAGCTGCTCAGATGTAGTATAGCAGCAGCAGAAGGTCTGTGTGTTTATTTGATCTAGGTTCACTACCTGTTGGATGGCTTGATTGAATCTGGGACTGGAGTCAGTTAATGAGCTGCAGGTGTCTTTAGTGTCCTCTCTCCCCCTTCGACAGTCACACTGCTGGACTTATGCTGGGTACACACGGTGCTTTACCGCACTAGATGCGCCGATCGATTCCAGGCCGCTCAATAATTTCTGAGCGCATTTCGATGATTGTTAGGTCGATTCTCATGCAAAGTATGCCAAATTGACCTAACGATCCATCAAAACAGGAATCTGACATGTCGGAAATAATCGAGCGGCCGGGAATCGAGCAGGAAATCGAGTGCGGGAACGCACCATGTGTATCCAGCATTAAAGTCATTGGGAGTCGTGATTTAAAAAAAAAAAAAAGCCAGATACTTACCTGGAGAGAGAAGGCTCTAGGTCCAATAGAGCCTATCCCTCTCCGCTTCCAGTACCCTCAAGTGCAGCACTAGCTTCCCCGTTTGAATCGCCCACTGTGGGGGACTTCAGGAGCCGAGATCTCCCGAAGAAAGGCGGCTCTGTACTGTGTATGCGAGAGAGGGCGCTTACACAGGTGTGCAGTATGCAGCAACCCATCTTCTGGAGCACTCGGGCTTCCACACCCTCTCTCCGATGGCGGAGACAGCAGCATTTGACCTAATTGGTGGAATGCTGCTACGGAAAAGCCAGCGCTGTAACGGGGACCAGGAGAGGAGAGGGAAGCCTCTATAGAACCCAGAGCCTTCTCTCTCCTTGGGTGAGTATCTGTCTTTTTTTTTTAATCTGACTCAAACCTCTCCCTAAGAGAGGTTTGTATATGATGTGTTTGTGGGGAGCAGCTGTGAGCCTTTATGTACATATTATGATCCCTAACCCCCCCCCCCCTCCCCCCCCGAGGTCTACACAGGTACCTCCATCTTACTTACTCGTATTCCACAGAAATGCAGTACAAACAAAGCAGCTGCGGTGTTATGCACCCCTGACCGGATGCTGTAATAATGCATGCTGGGAGATATAGTCCATAAATGTGACTATATGTGCCATCTGGTAGATTAATGGACTGCATCTCAAAGCATGAATTGTGGTGGCTGGGGATGCACGATATCACTGCAGCTGCTTTGAACTGCATTTATGTGGCACATTTCTAGATTGTGAGCTCCTCTGAGGACAGGAAAGTGCTGCAGAAGATGTCAGTGCTATATAAATACATGATATTAATAATATGGTAGGACATTAGGCTTTGACTATAGTAGGATTAGATTGTGAGCTCCTCTGAGGACAGTCAGTGGCATGACTATGTACTCTGTAAAGTGCTGTAGATGTCAGTGCTATATAAATACATGATAATAATATAGTAGGATGTAGAGGTCAGTGCTCTATAAATACATGATAATAATATAGTGGGACTGGACATTAGACTATAGTAGGATTAGATTGTATGCTCCTCTGAGGACATGACTATGTACTCTGTACAGTGCTGCAAATGATTTCAGTGCTATATAAATACAAAAAAAAAATGGCCAGCACTTAGCCCCACTAACAACTTGACTGAAAAGTGCGCTTTTGACTCTGCCCCTAACTCCGCCCCCTGTCCGTCCAAAATTATAGGTGTCCTGCTTTTTGGGGCATTTTGTCCGTCTAAAATTAAAAATTAGGTTGGCAACCCTGCATTGACTGACAGCATGATGCCCTACAGAGCTATTAAAGCTGAAGTAATACAGGGCAGAATACCACATAAATATACATACAGTTTACCATTACACTGTGTGGCTGTTTTTGTCCATATTTTTGAGCAACTGCAAAGTTACATTCCTCACAGCCGTGGGCTTATTAGCCACTAAAACCAGTTCTGATTCCAACTCACTCTTTTCAATCAATGAAGGAAATCTAGGTTCATTTTTTTGTCTTTAATTAAATCCGATGTACTCTAGGGTTACATTAAATCCTTTTTCGGGTCCTAAAAGCATTTCTCGCAATGGATGTGCATACATTTAAATATAGTCTATATACAATGATAATACTGCAGGAACACAGCATGAATGTCTATTGTCCATCTCACACAGGGCGGGCGTGGCACTGTGACCGTCCCACAATGCCTTAAAAAATGTCATCATCGCAGATGTCCAAATACACATCAAAGGCCTCACGGTTACAGTTCCCTTCGGGGGAGAAGACGTACTTGTGAAACGTTCCATCCACACAGACAGCTGCGGAGCAGAGAGGAGAAAGAGTCACTCCACTTTAGTACAAGAGATCTATATAACATATCATCAGTACACAAGTTATCAGAGAGGGATCTATCTGTTGGTTGATCTGGTGACACTTCCAGTGATGTATGGCCACCCACTCAAGCTTTTCACCTTGTTTAGCTGCTAGATACACTTGCTGTTGCTAGCCAGGATGATCAGATTGTTTTGGAAGTGTATACACTGTGTAAACAAAGCACACACGTTTTTGGAGTCGGGGAGCAGAGAACTTTCTCTCCTTTATTTACTCACTAATCGCTTAAAGAGAGCTCGAGGTGGCCTCATGAAATAAAAAAAAAATAGGCTACCTGATCTGGGGGACTGAGCGGATCAGGTAGCCTCAAAAACTGCTACTCCCCGCCGCTCCTGTGGACCGCAATGGCCCACTTTCACTTTCCTGACCTCTGGGTCACGATGCTGAAATTAGAGATTCATTCTCTCATTCACAGTGTGCAGGGAGGTGGGGGCGTGGCCAGGGCCGGCCCGCCCATGAGGCGGGGTGAAACTTTTGCCTCAGGCGGCACTTCTGGGGGGGGTGGCACCCGACCGTCCGTGGGTGTGGGGGGCCGCCCGAGCTGGAGGGGATAGCGGGCAAGAAGCGGGTATTGGGCCTAGCGGTGGGGAGGGGGGTCGAACTCCCCCTCCCTCGCCTGGGTCCCCCATCCTCCGGTCCCCTCCAGCTTTAAAAAGTTACGTTGCTGCCTGCGGCTATTGTAAGAGGCAACGGGCGGGGATCACTCCACTCTTCCTCGTTCCAGCGTGCACTCCGACGTCACTTCCTGGTAGCAGGAAGTGACGTCAGTGGAGCGCAGGCTGGAACGAGGAAGAGGTGAGTGATCCCTGCCCGTTGCCTCTTACAATAGCCGCAGGCAGCAACTTAACTTTTTAAAGCTGGAGGGGAGCGGAGGACGGGGGACCCAGGTGAGGGAGGGGGGGGTTCAACCCCCCTCCCCGCCGCTAGGCCCAATACCCCCTTCCTGCCCGCTATCCCCTCCAGCTCGGGCGGCCCCCCACACCCACGACTTGGGGGGGTGGCGGCGATTTCTTTAAAGATTGCCTCAGGCGGCAAAAAGTCTAGGGCCGGGCCTGGGCGAGAGCTGCCCAATAGCAGCTCAAGAAACCCTGCAGGAACGCCCCTGGAGGGGTTTTAAACAGGGAATCCCTCTCCCCTATGTTTACCTCCAAGATAGCGACAAATATTGTCGCTAATCTCGGGGGGCTGTAGCGCAGCGGTGGGGGGGCAGAGAGCAGTGGTGTGGAGACACAGAGGCATGTCATGAGGCAGAGAACATTCCTCTGTGTCCCATCTGCCCCCCAAAAAACCACCTCAGGTTCTCTTTAAGGCACCCATACATCTAGCGACTTGGCAGCTGATCGACCATCTGATTTGATTATTATAGAATCGGATGAAAAACGGTGCTGCCAAGAGCATGCCCGATCACGGATGCGACAAAACCCCCGACGCCGGTTCCCCAGTCTATAAATGTACATGTAGATATGTGCATTTATACATTACCTGTCCTTTGTCGCAGTGCCCGTGCGTCTTCCAAATCCGCTGCTCTTCATTAGCTCTAAACATGTTGCCGGCATGGCGTGTGTGTGTGTTCTGGCAGGGTGTATAGGGCTAATAGAAAAGCAGCAGATTCGGAAGACGGACAGGTACTGCGACACAGGACAGGTAATGTATAAATGCACACATCTACATGTACATTTATACACTAAGGCTGCTTTCACAGTGAGACGTTACAGGCGCACGGTAGTGCAGCCTGTAACGCTCCCCAACGCACAGCAATGTAACTGCAATGGGCTGTTCACAGTGCCCACGTTGCGTTACATTGTAACGCTGCACGTCAATCTAAAGTGCAGCATGCTACGGCGTTAGAGCGGCTTTGCCGCGTTAGCCTGCTTGCACAGGGGCAGTGATTATCCACATGGCTAATTAATATTCACTGCACTGTGCTGACGTCACTGGCGGGACCACGTGATGCGGAGTGTTCCACTCACGTGGTCTCCACCAGCGCATGCGTACTATAGTATGCATCACGGACACATCAAAGAGCCGCTTAACGCGGCTATTTGCTAACGTCCTCTGCCACCACCACCATGCGTTGCGTTAGGTGCACATTATGCGACCTTAAAGGGACACTTAAGTCAAACAAAAAAAATGAGTTTTACTCACCTAGGGCTTCCAATAGCCCCCTGCAGCTGTCCGGTGCCCTCGCCGTCTCCCTCCGATCCTCCTGGCCCCGCCGGCAGCCACTTCCTGTTTCGATGACAGGAGCTGACAGGCTGGGGACGCGAGTGATTCTTCGCGTTCCCAGACACATTAGCACCCTCTATGCTGCTATATGGTATATGATATATGCTATAGCAGCATAGATGGCGCTATTGTGGCCAGGAACGCGAGGAATCACTCGCGTCCCCAGCCTGTCAGCTCCTGTCACCGAAACAGGAAGTGGCTGCCGGCGGGGCCAGGAGGATCAGAGGGAGACGGCGAGGGCACCGGACAGCTGCAGGGGGCTATTGGAAGCCCCAGGTGAGTAAAACCCATTTTTTTTTTTACTTAAGTGTCCCTTTAACGTAGCACCTAACGCAACGTATTAGTGTGAAAGAAGCCTAAAGGAACAGCGGCAAGGCAGCGGATGTGGCGCAATGACCGATACTCGAGAGTTTTCAGCATAAAATGGATCAGCAATCGGCCTGCGGTGTATGGGCAGCCGACTGATCTCTCTCTAACCAGATTTGATCAGAGAGAGATTTGTCTCTTGGTCAAATCTACCCATCATCGCCTAATATATGGGCACCTCTAGTTAGGAATCAATCTAATCATTTGTCCTGCAGCTGGCAATATCTGTTAGCTTCAGTGAGATGTAAATATGCATTTAAATTACATCAGACCAATCTTAAAGGGTTTAATATTAATTGTATACTGTATTTAATGTTTTGGAGCAAAAATGTAATTTTGAGTTCTATCCCACTTTGACACATTGCAGCATTCAATCATTGCATCAACTGATGTATGGCTCCCGTAATGGAAGCATGACAAGTTCTAACCATTTGCAGTACAGCCTCGGAAGAAGCGATGAACAGCGCGAAACGGCTGTCAGGTTTCCCTGTTCAGTCAAACAGTGTCACGGCGCCAGGATTTAAGCTGTGTCAGGCAGTCAAACAATCCACTTTACTCCACTTCCAGAGGTATACTCAGATCTGCATGCTTCCTGTGTGACTCGTTAAGCCGGAAAGCAGAAAAAAGTCTCTCTCAGTGGGTAGCAGTAACACTTTAATTTTCCATACAAGGCACAATAAAACGGAGTAAAAAACACTTACATCAAGAGGGTCCTATGCCAATATAGGACCCCCTCTGGACATATCGCTTCCCACCCTTGTGGTACTAAGGAACATGAATAATCGATCGCTGGTGCCCAGCCCGCTCTCGTCCCGACTAGTTTTGGCTTTCCGCCGTCATCAGGGGATCCCCTGATGACGGCGGAAAGCCGAAATTAGTCGGGACGAGAGCGGGCTGGGCACCAGCGATCGATTATTCATGTTTCTTAGTACCACAAGGGTGGGAAGAGATATGTCCAGAGGGGGTCCTATATTGGCATAGGACCCTCTTGATGTAAATGTTTTTTACTCCGTTTTATTGTGCCTTGTATGGAAAATTAAAGTGTTACTGCTACCCACTGAGAGAGACTTTTTTCTGCTTTTCTGCTTTCCGGCTTAACGAGTCACACAGGAAGCATGCAGATCTGAGTATACCTCTGGAAGTGGAGTAAAGTGGATTGTTTGACTGCCTGACACAGCTTAAATCCTGGCGCCGTGACACTGTTTGACTGACTATCTGAAAGGTGAAAGGGATCTATCCTGGTCACGGCAGCGGAGGTGGCTGTCAAGAAGGGCTTTGCCAGCAATCTTGTGGAGCGCCTTTTTGCCTATTTTCTTTGTCTTCTGGTTGTTTTGATCTGTGGTAAGGCTGCATACACGGGTTAAATCTCAACCAACAAGGTACTGTTTTGAAAAATGGAAACTGCTAAATTGGATGTTTTTGACTTTTTGGAAAACCGTAATTATAAGGTATCCCCTGATGACGGCGGAAAGCCGAAACTAGTCGGGACGAGAGCGGGCTGGGCACCAGCGATCGATTATTCATGTTCCTTAGTACCACAAGGGTGGGAAGCGATATGTCCAGAGGGGGTCCTATATTGGCATAGGACCCTCTTGATGTAAGTGTTTTTTACTCCGTTTTATTGTGCCTTGTATGGAAAATTAAAGTGTTACTGCTACCCACTGAGAGAGACTTTTTTCTGCTTTTCTGCTTTCCGGCTTAACGAGTCACACAGGAAGCATGCAGATCTGAGTATACCTCTGGAAGTGGAGTAAAGTGGATTGTTTGACTGCCTGACACAGCTTAAATCCTGGCGCCGTGACACTGTTTGACTGACTATCTGAAAGGTGAAAGGGATCTATCCTGGTCACGGCAGCGGAGGTGGCTGTCAAGAAGGGCTTTGCCAGCAATCTTGTGGAGCGCCTTTTTGCCTATTTTCTTTGTCTTCTGGTTGTTTTGATCTGTGGTAAGGCTGCATACACGGGTTAAATCTCAACCAACAAGGTACTGTTTTGAAAAATGGAAACTGCTAAATTGGATGTTTTTGACTTTTTGGAAAACCGTAATTATAAGGTATCCCCTGATGACGGCGGAAAGCCGAAACTAGTCGGGACGAGAGCGGGCTGGGCACCAGCGATCGATTATTCATGTTCCTTAGTACCACAAGGGTGGGAAGCGATATGTCCAGAGGGGGTCCTATATTGGCATAGGACCCTCTTGATGTAAGTGTTTTTTACTCCGTTTTATTGTGCCTTGTATGGAAAATTAAAGTGTTACTGCTACCCACTGAGAGAGACTTTTTTCTGCTTTTCTGCTTTCCGGCTTAACGAGTCACACAGGAAGCATGCAGATCTGAGTATACCTCTGGAAGTGGAGTAAAGTGGATTGTTTAACTGCCTGACACAGCTTAAATCCTGGCGCCGTGACACTGTTTGACTGACTATCTGAAAGGTGAAAAGGATCTATCCTGGTCACGGCAGCGGAGGTGGCTGTCAAGAAGGGCTTTGCCAGCAATCTTGTGGAGCGCCTTTTTGCCTATTTTCTTTGTCTTCAGGTTTCCCTGTTCACCCACCACCCTTCTGTGCCGCTATGTCCATTATTGTTGGTTGTATTATGCAATTAAAAATATGCTGAATAAAGGATATTGATTGCTTCATCATGCAATAATGTCGGGATTCTGCTGCTACCTGCATGTCAGACAAGACTCCTCGATTCCAGAGAACATTGTTAGAAGCATACCAGCCCTATATTATCACCTCTGGTCTGATCAGTCTTAGATGATTCTAACCATTTGCTGCTGATTACAAGTCATTTCAGTATGCTCTGTCTCTGTAGCTCTATTTGTCTGATTGGTTGATCTGTATAGCACCATTTTGTCCGTTCAGTTAATAAAGAGAAATTCTCACCAATCACAGAGTTGACATTTTTGGAGGTGTTTTTCCCGAAGGCACAGATGCACGCCGATTCTGCAGGAACTGTGAAACTGGCCAAACTCCATTGTGAATCCACATACTGTCCAATCATAGGGCCCACCTTGCCAACACGTGCCAACCTAAGGCAAGGAACACAAAATCAGACAAATGCATTCAAAGCAATCGTTTTGTTAAAATCAATTTATACAGTAAGTGTGTGTATAGTAATTTCTAGAACTAGAGCTTTGTGAAATATTGCAAGTACATGCTTTATGTCTTAATGTAACATCCAAAAATAAAAAAATTGCCTTGAAATAGTTAGTGCCCCAAATATATATGTAAATCCTTTTTTCTATAATAGGTCCCATTTTTTTTTTACCTGGTCTGTGTACCTTTGCTGAACTGTTTTAGCTACTGTAACAAGCTTCTCCAAATAAAAAACAAACAAACAAACACACACACAAAAAAAAAAAAAAAAAAAAAAAACAGAAACTTCCCATTTCAGATAAGATAAGGACACTATGAACAGAAGGTAATTGAACCCCTCTTTGAAGAGTTTACACACTGATGTAAGCCTGTCATCTAGGTGATGTTTGCTGTAGGAGGGAGAGTAATCTGTAAAATAAGCAGTAAATTAACACTGAGCTGGGTTAAAGTTAATTTGAAGTGAAATAAAAAAAAAAAACAGATCCTTTTTATTGTCAGAAAAACAGATACTTACATACGGAGAGGGAGTTACAGCTATAGCCGCGCTCAGTGAATAACGTCGGCGCCGTCGGAAGACGGAGCTGAAGTTGCTTTTAAAACACAATAATTCGGCTTCCAGAATTACATCATTCCCCACCATCCATGGCGGTCAGGAGGGGGGGAATAGTAATTAACACGGCCAGAACTTGTGCAGGAGCAGGGTAAGCCATATACCGGCTGTATCCTGCGCCCAAGTCTACCGGTGCCGATTTCAAATGTATGCTATAGGAGCCCAAGAGCTCCCAAAGACAGGCCGCATGCACAGTACGGAGCCACCTGTTTTTTGGGGCACTCGGACTCCCAGAGCCTCGCATGGCTGCAGATTTGAATGGGGTAACAGCACTAGAACGAGGGGACTGGGATAGGAGCGGGAAGGCTCTATAGGACACAGAACATCCCCTCTTCATAAGTAAGTACCACTATCTGTTTTCTGTTTTTTAATTTCACTGCACATTTGCTTTTTTTAAAAAAGGGGGCAGAAATGATGTCACTTTTGGCATCACAGAGAAACAGTAAAAATGGAAACCAGCAGAAATATTCTTTTGTTTTTTTGGAGTGAAGTTTCCAGGCCTGGTAATGACTAAAAGTTGGTGGCAGAGATGCTTGAACCAATCTTTGTTTTCTTATTTTTAACCTTCTAACTAAATGGAGTAAATCCAGAGTAAGATGAAACCTACGCAGATCGGCGGTTGAGCTTGGTGTCCTTCAGAGCGAATATATGGACTGTGCCTTTATCACTGGAGCTGCACAGGAAGGAGCTGTCATGGCTGAAGCTGATACTGCAAAGGGAATAACACAGAATTAGATGGGGAGAGATTCAAATTTAACAAAGCTTTTACGGTAATTTTCCTTCCGGACAGAACGGGGGAGGGGAACAGCTCTTGATTGTTATTGCCATTTGTGTTTCTTCTGCTCACTTCCTGTTCCAATGAATGACAAGTGAGCTGAAATCTCCCAAATGGAGTACAGATGGCAATAAAATATTTTGGTAGAGCGGAAAACGTATACAGCATTTCTCAGGTTATCACTGTCTGTGTCCTGCCTAAAGTACACCTGAAACAAGGGAAAAAGTTGTTTTTTTACTTAGTAGACATTTAGGTCTCTTGGTGGCAGTGGCGTAGCTTAGGAGCTATGGGCCTGGATGCAAGTTTTACATTGGGGCCCCCCCAAGCACTCTATACCTAACAATTGATACGGTGCACCAAAACCTGGCAATGGCAACTACAGTGTCAGAGGTGCAAGAATGGAATGGGGAGCAGTTTGCTAATGATTACCAATATTAAAACTATCTATATAACTGATTATTATGAGCACAGGACCAATAGAGAGCTAATACTGCAGTTGAGGGAGAGCGGGCCCTGATGCGGTCGCAACCTCTGCACCCCCTATTGCTACGCCCCTGCTTGGTGTTCTTTGGGTCCCCTTTTTCTTTTAACACCCAAATTAAAGTGCGCAACCCAGCTGGGTTGTGCACTACTGCACACACGTTGCCCCAGCCGTACGCCTCATCGACTGCACTTCCATCAACGGGAGCATTATACACGTGCAGTTACAAGAATTTATGAACTGCGCATGGACAGAATGATCTGGGCTACAGAAGCACGATCAAGAAGACATACAGTTGTGTTCAAAATTATTCAATCCCCACTGAAATTGAGTGTTTTGGCCAGTTTGACATTGATTTTGATTATTTCAGTCATCTTGTTTACAATTAAATCAAAGAGGCACTTGTAAGTCAGACAAATATAACATAACATTTATAATGAAATAACCACAAATGTCTTTTCTGTGCTCACATCATTATCAGTTTTATTCAACCCCCAAGTGACATTCATTCTTAGTACTTATAACTGGAAAAGGATGTTGTACTAACAGCTTTTAACCACTTGCCGACCGCGCACTCATAACGCGCGTCGGCAAAGTGGTAGCTGCAGGACCACCGGCTGCAGGCTAATTAATCAGGAAACAGCTGCTTGCGCGAGCGGCTGCTTCCTGTCAATTCACAGCGGGGACTCCGTGAATAGCCTGCGGGCCGGCGATCACGGCTCGCAGGCTAAATGTAAACACAAGCGGAAATAATCCGCTTTGTTTACATTTTTACAACGCTGCTATAGCAGCAGCGTTGTACTAGATCAGTGATCCCCGGCCAATCAGCGGCCGGGGATCGCTGTCACATGACAGGCAGGAGCCTGTTAGAGGCTGCACAGGACAGATCCGTTCCTGTGCAGCCTCCGATCTCCGGGGCAGGGAGGGAGGAGAGGGAGAATCCTGCAGCGGAAGGGGGCTTTGAGGTGCGCCCCCCCCCCCCCGCCAGCCACACGCAGGCAGGAGTGATCAGACCCCACCAGCACATCATCCCCCTAGTGGGGAAAAAAGGGGGGCGATCTGGTCGCTCTGCCTGCTATTTGATCTGTGCTGGGGGCTGTAGAGCCCACCCAGCACAGATCTTCTAAATCAGCGCTGGTCCTTAAGGGGGGGGGTAAAGGCTGAGTCCTGAAGTGGTTAAACGTGAAGCATAGCTTGACACAATTGTCTTGCAGCGATCTACGGGTATCTTAGCCCATTCTTCATGGGCAAAAGCCTCCAGTTCAGTCACATTCTTAGGCTTGTGCGCTGCAACTGCTTTTTTTTTTAAGTCCCTCCAGAGGTTCTCAATCAGATTTAAGTCTGGCAACTGCGATGGCCACTCCAAAATGTTCCAGCCTTTAATCTGCAACCATGCTCTAGTGGACTTGGAGGTATGCTTGGGATCATTGTCCTGTTAAAAGGTCCAACGTCTCCCAAGCCTCAGGTTTGTGACGGACTGCATCACATTTTCTTCCAATATCTCCTGGTACTGAAGAGAATTCATGGTACCTTGCACACGCTGAAGCTTCCCTGTACCTGCAGAAGCAAAACAGCCCCAAACCATGATTGACCCCCGCCATGTTTCACAGTAGGCAAGGTGTTCTTTTCTTCATAGGCCTTGGTTTTCCTCCTCCAAACATAGCGTTGATCCATGGGCCCAAACAGTTCTAATTTTGTTTCATCAGTCCACAGAACACTACCACAAAAGTTTTGGGATAGTGTTCTGTGGTGAAGAAACAAAATTAGAATTGTTTGGGCCCATGGATCAACGCCATGTTTGGAGGAGGACGAACAAGGCCTATGATGAAAAGAACACCTTGCCTACTGTGAAGCATGGCGGGGGTCAATCATGCTTTGGGGCTGTTTTGCTTCTGCAGGTACAGGGAAGCTTCAGCGTGTGCAAGGTACTATGAATTCTCTTCAGTACCAGGAGATATTGGAAGAAAAGGTTATGCAGTCCGTTACAAACCTGAGGCTTGGGAGACGTTGGACCTTTCAACAGGACAATGATCTCAAGCATACCTCCAAGTCCACTAGAGCATGGTTGCAGATTAAAGGCTGGAACATTTTGGAGTGGCCATCGCAGTCACCAAACTTAAATTCGATTGAGAACCTCTGGTGGGACTTAAAGAAAGCAGTCGCAGCGCGCAAGCCAAGAATGTCTCCCAAGCCTCAGGTTTGTAACGGACTGCATAACATTTTCTTCCAATATCTCCTGGTACTGAAGAGAATTCAGTGGCTGGATAGTGTAATGGTTAAGGGCTCTGCCTCTGACACAGGAGACCTGGGTTCAAATCTCGGCTCTGCCTGTTCAGTAAGCCAGCACCTATTTCAGTAAGGAGTTTCTTGGGCAAGTCTCCTTAACACTGCTACTGCCTACTGAGTGCGCTCTAGTGGCTGCCTCACAAGCGCTTTGAGTCCGACAGGAGAAAGGCGCTATACAAATACTGCCATTAATGTGACTGAACTGGAGGCCTTTGCCCATGAAGAATGGGCTAAGATACCCGTAGATCGCTGCAAGACAATTGTGTCAAGCTATGCTTCACGTTTAAAAGCTGTTATAAATGTAAAAGGATGTTGTACTAAGTACTAAGAATGAATGTCACTTGGGGGTTGAATAAAACTGATAATGATGTGAGCACAAAAAAGACATTTGTGGTTATTTCATTATAAATGTTATGTTATATTTGTCTGACTTACAAGTGCCTCTTTGATTTTATTGTAAACAAGATGACTGAAATGATCAAAATCAATGTCAAACTGGCCAAAACACTCAATTTCAGTGGGGATTGAATAATTTTGACCACAACTGTACATTCAGGACAACACATGCACCATAGTGCGGGACCCAGCCAGCTTGTGGACTTTACTTGGGATGAATCCCATACAATGAGGACACAGAGGGTTCTCAAAGACTACAGGGGGCTGGAAGAAGCCGCACGTCAGTAAAAATCAACTTTTTTCTCCCGTTCCAGGTGTACATTAAAAAGACCACCAATTTTCAGGAGTACATATTGTGGTGCCGCCACATCAGTTGGGCGCTGGGTGGTGTCGCTAATAGTAGAATATTGATGATTTAAATTACCATTATTTTACTATACACTATATGGCACCCACTCTAATCTTAACCCCCGCCCTCCACTAAGTGCCTAACACTAACCAAGAAATCCAGTCCCCAAATGACCTATAGGTTACAATCAGCTATAACCTTTAATTTGTAACTACCGGTAGCCGCTTTTAGTGCCCAAATGACTGCCTGGGCACCTGATTACCTAAAATGAACTCAGACATCAGGCATCTATTAGACGCCTGACGATCGCGGCACCCAAATGACCTGATCTGTATTTTCAGTCCTGTTGACAGGGTTCCTGAGAACAGGAAGTGAATTTTCAAGTGGTGAATATTTTGCAATAAAAATCATACAGAAGTGCTTATTTTTTTCTGGTCTATCCAAAATAAAACTAAAAAGGTTGGAGTAAAACATAGATATTTTCAGCATTAGAGATGATCGATTCTACTAGCAGAGTCTCTACTGCAGGTGAATTACTGGTGAAGCACATGATCAAATTGTACTTCTCTGACTGGCTGACAATGATCATGTGATCACAAGAAGCAGAAGTGAATCATGATCAGCCAGTCAGAGAAGTAAGAATGAATCACCTGATCAAAGCAATCATATGCTTCCCTGTGTATTCTCCTACTCCCACTGGTCATGTGTCTTCTCTCTTTAGCTGCGCCTCGATGCATGGCGTTTCCAGGTAGAGTGACAATTGATTTTAGTAACATATCAATAGTTACCTGATCTGAAGCACTTCTGATAAGGCATGGGAGGTTTACAATTAAATACTTGCCAAAACTGAGACAGGTTGACAAATCATTGTCAAAACTAGTTCTCTGCTTTTCCTCACCACCAGGAGCCTTTCGGGAACAACATGACTCCTTTTCTCATTTCTGTACAGCACTTACCAGTATAGTGTTGCAGGATCTGTACCGCGTCGTAATTCTACCAGCTGTTCCCGCGTCTGCGTGTCAAACAGCCTTATTAAAGTGCCCTTTCGTGATGCAGATGCCACAAGAGTGCCCTGCTGATTGACGGCCAGGCAGCCCAATTCACTCTGATGGGCATTTATCGTGAATGGGGCTGATGAACTGCTGGGCTTCGCATTGCACAGGTCCTAAAGGAAAAAGGAGGTCAGATTCAGAAATGAACTGCATGCATGTCTGTTGTACACAAGGGGGAGCTGGTGAGAATCATTAATTTGGCTGGGAGAGAGAAAGAGATAGAACAACCATAGTCTGAATGACCAATTCACTTGTCAGTAGGTTTTCAGGTATAACTAAAATTAACTTGACAAATATAAACTATCGTGTAGCCATGCTTGTCAGCTAGTGTGCATCTATCCATACAGGCAAAGGCAAATAGGTTCCCTAGCAGTTTCCTGTTAGCAGACTGAGGTCTCATAACTGCACCACCAAGCACCAACTTAAAAATCTATTAACCCTTCGCACTCTCGCATGCAAATGTTCAAACAAATGCATTTACAGATTCACTCATACAGGCACAACTGTTATCCCTACAGCTAAGTTAAAAGCCGGGGTTTTAGTTCACAGAAGAATGCATTCTTATGCTTAGTCACCTATACTGCGCAGAAGTACCCAGGTAAACATAGGTGTCCTAACTCTGGCCCTGTAACATGCATAGTGCAGACATGTAAACGCATTCATTGCATCAAACCTATCAATAGATTAGGAGCACACATCCTGACGTCCTCTCCTGGGGCAGATAGTGCATCTTACCAATCGCACAAGGGAGCTAACATTATGTATCCATGTGCACCATGCACATACACCAGCATAAGCTGTGTGCATGCTGACAAACACATACAGGGGAAGGAGGGAGTGCACTGAATTAGACCCTAGCCACAGGGGTTAGTAACAAGAAAAAAATACATATATCCAGGCACATCGCCTCTAGTTAGGACATTATATAAGTTATTAAGGAAAGGGAGGTGCTGAAGGGTGTGTGGCTAGAAAACATCAAAAATCTATTAACCCTTCACACTCTCGCATGCAAATGTTCAAACAAATGCATTCACAGATTCACTCATACAGGCACAACTGTTATCCCTACAGTTAAGTTAAAAGCCGGGGTTTAAGTTCACAGAATAATGCATTCTTATGCTTAGTCACCTATACTGCGCAGAAGTACCCAGGTAAACATAGGTGTCCTAACTCTGGCCCTGTAACATGCATAGTGCAGACATGCAAACACATTCATTGCATCAACCCTATCAATGGATTAGGAGCACACATCCTGGCGTCCTCTCCTGGGACAGACAGTGCATCTTACCAATCGCACAAGGGAGCTAACGTTATGTGTCCATGTGCACCATGCACATACACCAGCATAAGCTGTGTGCATGCTGACAAACACATACAGGGGAAGGAGGGAGTGAACTGAATTAGACCCTAGCCACAGGGGTCAGTAACAAAAAAAAAAATACATATATCCAGGAACATCGCCTCTAGTTAGGACATTATATAAGTTATTAAGGAAAGGGAGGTGCTGAAGGGGGTGTGGCTAGAAAACATCAAAAATCTATTAACCCTTCGCACTCTCGCATGCAACTGTTCAAATGCTCCTAATCCATTGATAGGTTTGATGCAATGAATGTGTTTACATGTCTGCACTATGCATGTTACAGGGCCAGAGTTAGGACACCTATGTTTACCTGGGTCCTTCTGCGCAGTATAGGTGATTAAGCATAAGAATGCATTCTTCTGTGAACTAAAACCCCGGCTTTTAACTTAGCTGTAGGGATAACAGTTGTGCCTGTATGAGTGAATCTGTGAATGCATTTGTTTGAACATTTGCACGCGAGAGTGCGAAGGGTTAATAGATTTTTGATGTTTTCTAGCCACACCCCCTTCAGCACCTCCCTTTCCTTAATAACTTATATAATGTCCTAACTAGAGGCGATGTGCCTGGATATATGTATTTTTTTCAAGCACCAACTTAGTGTGAACAATATGGTGACTACGGTAATGCAGAACTGTAGGGAACGGTTGTCTTTATTCTTCCTAAATGATTAGTTTACTAACAGAAACAGAACGGGTTTAACAGCCCAAAAAAGTATAGTTGATCAGCATAAAGGACAGTGAGCGATCACATAAAACATCAGTACATCCCGGTATGGTTACTAACTATACAACTTAAGTTAAGACAATAAAAGTACTGTCTTTTTTGGACTATAAGACTCACTTTTTCTCCCCCAAAAGTGGGCAAAAAAAGTCACTGCGTCTTATAGTCCAAATGCAGGGAGTTCCTGACTTGTGAACACCTGCCAATACGAACCTCCAACCTGCCGCAATGACGGGGACTCCCTGTACTGTGCCCATGAAAAGGAGGGCACAGGGGGACAAATGGAGGACAGGGGGACACAAAGGTGCATAGAGGACACAAGGGGACACAAAGAGGCATAGAGAAGGACACAAGGGGGACACATAGGGGCATAGAGGAGGACAGAGGCGGAAACATGGGGACACAGGCGGACACAAAGGGGCATAGAGGAGGACACAAGGGGCATAGAGAAGGACACAAGGGGGACACAGAAGGATACAAAGGGGACAGAGGAGGACACAGTGAGAAACGAGGTACAAGGGGGCATGACGTACAAAGAGGGCATAATCCACAAGATGCTGCTTCACCATGGATGCACCAGGTTTAGTATATATATTTTTCCCCTGGTTTTTGTCCTCTAAACCTAGGTGCGTCTTATGGTCAGGAGCATCTTATAGTCCGAATAATAATACATATTCCGGTGTTTGTACTCCTTCCACTATTACTAGTACATATTAGTGATATCTAGGAATCTAGGAGAACTCATGAAAACTCATGGAGCAGCATGTGATCAGTAGCAGGATAGCGTAATGGCTAAGGGCTCCGACTTTGACACAGAAGTTGGGTTCAAATATCGGCTCTTCCTATTTCAGTAAGTCAGTAAGGAGTTCTTGGGTGAGACTCCCTTACACTACTACTGAGCGTGATCTAGTCAGTGGCTTCCTTGCAAGAGCTTTACGTCTGACAGGAGAGAAGCGCTATACGAATACCGGAATTATTATTAAGAAGCAGTAGAGATGGCAGCCTCCATACTTATTTCACTACAGGGTCACTTTAAAGCCTATTTATGCCTTCTTAACCTTTCTAACCCCTTTACCCTTGCCCCATCTACCACTAAGAATGCCCCCGCATACTCATGTATGGCAATGGCAAGTTTTGGCAATGATATTATACTCGGATTTCAAGTCAGATCATTATTGCCTTCCAGAGGTAAGCTGCTGTGTCGTCAAAGCTGGAAATCCTTCTGCAGTGCTTACACCACTCCCTCTCACCCTTCACCATCAGCAGGAGGGGAGATGTGGCTGTTACAGTCACTAACTTCCCCCAGTCTATCCAGTTCAGTGGGTACAGGACTAAAGTAGAACTATTCTTGCCAAAGAAACCCTACATGCTCCTAAAATGTTACATTGGACTGTAGTTTTAATCTGATAAACATAGTGCAGCTTAACTATTGGACGGTGCAGAATTAAACTGAGGTTGTGTTGCCATCAACCACTTTTGTGGAGCACCTCCCATTAAATATTGTGTGTAATCCTAGAGAGATGCAGTCCTGACTTTATGGTTATGATGCAGCAAGAGGGTGTAGTAATGTTGGGTCGTTTTTTTTATGCAGCATGAGGGTTTGAGAAAAGGTTAGGACTATTGATGGTCATTAGTGATTTTAGCTACGAATACGAAGCTACTTGATATCAAAATGTAAATTAGATAGCGCTATGCGTTCCACTTGATGTCCATGTAACACCACTACTTCTACTACTACTTTTGGCTTTGGAGGAAGTAGCGGAGTCACGTGGACTGCAAGTGGATTGCATCGGCCATAGACGGCGGCATAGGAAAGTGTCCTCTCATCCATACAACCCCCCCCCCCGCCAGAACTAATTTAATTTTGGGTTACGAGTAGCTACATACTCGTAGCTATCATTAATGGTCATGTCTAGGAGAACTTATGGAGAAGCATGTGACTTGTTTTTTCAGCTGATAGATTTGCAAAGCTCTGATTTGCTAAGATCATCTCCTGTTTTAGCACAGGATCATGACTAGGAAATCAGAGACTTAATTCACCTAACAAAACTGATCACCTGCTTCTCCATGAGTTCTGCTACACATGGCCATCACTAGTGAGGACAGAGTGCTTGAAACCAAAGTGGCTCTGATGGTCAAATCATCAAGTCTTGAAAAGATGATAACCTGAACTCGATCAATGATCAGAATAGCTTCTACTGAATCACCACATTTCGGGCGGGAGCCCTTTCTCAAGTCATCATATTTTCACGTATCATTTGACAGGGATGGTGGACTACCCTGAAGGACTCTAGTGCTCCCCCACTATACAAACTTTATTTGTGCAGCCTGCAGGACCATGTATATTTCAAATCAAAAAGTGACGTGCACGTAATCCCTAAAGTTGGGGACCTACATAAATGAGTAATGAAGGGGGGGGGAGGGGGGAGATGGACAGGAAGACAGGTAGTAAGGAGATGCTGAGAGGTGGCGTCAGCATCAGCAACAATCAGAACAGCAAATGGCTGGGGATCAGGGCTGTTGCCTAGCAACTTACCACAAGCTGTAAGCTGCCACACTTGTGCCCAGGGAAGACCAGTAATTGCTTCTCCATACTGGGGCAGAGGTCACACAGGCCTGGAAAACACAAAAAGGTACTGATTCATCTGGAGAACAGATTAGTCAGTCCCAACACTATAATTATTGGTAAGGTATTACCTTTAGGATTGTCTCTCGTGTCAAACTCAAAGAGTTTAGTAGGATTGTCAGGGAAAGAGTACACATATATCCGATTCTTCACTATGATAACAATCCTGCAATAAGGGAACATAGGGATGTCAGCAGAGAATACACATGTATTAAAGAGTACACTATTATCTTTATACTTGTATATTTCATGTGTTTATATAGTACCACCACGCCACCCAGTACTCGAGTAGATAGAAGAATCCAATCCAGTAATCAGTCATACCATCACATACATATATGCTCTTGGACTGAATTTAGTCTAAAGGAAATATATCCCAAGAGAAATATGGAGGATGCTGCAGAGTCAGAACACTTTATCTGCATGCTAGTTCCATGTGATGACTTAGAAAACATTACTCTCAGAGGATCAGCATGCTCCTATCACAAATGTACTTTAACGTACCAGTAGGTTTTATTTCTGGCTTCAAAAGAAAAGCAAGGTAAATACAGGGAGAACATACAACATGTATTCAGGTGTATTAGGTTAGAATTACAACTTGGGCTAGGTAAGTTAGATACTTACCCAAGGAGAGGGAAGCCTCAGGATGGTCCAGAGGCTTCCTGATCAATTCATGAGCTCACTGTTGCTATGCAGGGTCCCTCAGACAGGAGCCTGTTGTTGGATATGTTCTCATGACTGCACTCCCCTACATGTATGAGTGAGCTGTTCTGTGCACGTGCAACTCGTGGATGTGCAGTATGGCCACGCTCGTAAATGGAGGAGAGCGCGGCCGCGAACAAGAGGAGGGTCCCGACTAGCGGCAGTGGAGCTGAGGAGAACATGGGAAGCCTCTGCTCAGTGGTGCTGGTGCCAATTGTGGTCATTTGTATGGAATTGAAATATGGTAAACATCCAAAAAAGGGGCCGTGCCTGATATATTGAAATCTCTTGGCTAGAACATTTAGCAACAATGGTCTATGTCATAGGAGGGGCATGTGCAGTCGGATGGTTGTGGCTCGTGTGACGTCAACCTCCAGTCTACTTCATTGAGTTTTAGAATGGTTTTAAATCATCTGTATTAATAATGTTCACTTACTTTTGAATGTGCACAGTAAAGCCATTTTTGTATTTGACCAAAAGCAAGGTCTAAAGTTAATCATTTTCTTCTTGCTATTTTGAAGTGACTAGTGAAATCACGCCCCCTGAATTCCTGATTCTCTTCTTCAAGCTTTAGCACTAAATTCACAATGCACCCAGTATAGTTTAGCCAGGTACATTAGGTGCCTCCAGTATAGCTGCCCCCAGTATAGGTAGCCAGTATAGTTGTCCCCAGTATAGGTTAGCTAGGTAGGTGTCTCCAGCATAGGTAGGCAGTATAGTTGCCCTTAGTAAAGGTTAG
The DNA here is from genome assembly GCF_040937935.1 of Hyperolius riggenbachi. Classification (NCBI taxonomy): domain Eukaryota; kingdom Metazoa; phylum Chordata; class Amphibia; order Anura; family Hyperoliidae; genus Hyperolius; species Hyperolius riggenbachi. The sequence continues at coordinate 236,109,095 of NC_090653.1, read as the reverse complement.
CTAGGTAGGTGCCGCCAGTATAGTTGCCCCCTATAGGTTAGCTAGGTAAGTGCTTCCAGTATAGTTAGCCAGGCAGCATAGGTGTCGCAGCGGGGGAGAGCAGGCATAGTAACAACTTGCCTTACGGGATGACACCAGCAGCTTCTATCTTCTTCCTCTCCCAGCCGTCCATCGCGTTAGTACCAGCGCCCCCTGTGATGACATGCGGTTATGTCATCACAGGTGGCGCGGTTTCCAACACAACTGATGCCTGGGAGAGGAAGAAGGAAGAGGCTGTTGGGGATCCCGGAAGGTGAGTTGCGCTATAATTATACGTGCAAATGCGACAGGATAGCAGCAAAATATACGCGTTTTTAAAAAAAAGTCCCTTTTGTGATTACGTAATCGTCGTCGGCCCACATCACGATTTTTATTTTTAAATGATTAATCGTGCAGCCCTACTATGGAATTTATAATACAGTCAACAGGCACTATGGGAAGTGCCTATGAATCAGCCGTCAGGAGATTTGGGCGCAGGTTAAAGCCGATAAATGGCTTACCCTGCTCCTGCACAAGTCCCGGCGGCTGTAATTACTATTCCGCCTACAGGCCCCCATGGATAGTGGGGAAAGAAGGAATTCAGCTTCCAGCTATTGCTGGTGGCCGAATTAGTGTTTTTGTAGTAATTTGTGCTCCGTCTTTTGACGGCGCCCAAATTACTCACTGAGCGCCGCTATAGCTGCGGTTTCTATTACGGCCTATGGTGGCGCTAGCTGCACCCAAATCTCAGGCGCTGTTTTTACAGTGCTCTCGGCAAAAGGTGTCAGACACAGGCAGAAAAACAAGTACTGATATGTGGAAAAAGCACCGATTCATTTTTGTGGTGACAGACAAAGTGAACAGAGGTAACACGGAGGTCTGTGAACATGCCTTATAATCTTTTATGTATTGCTGTGATTCCATATTTCCTGGAGTTGTGCTTCAAGGCAAGAAAGAAATATCTGGAACTTACTTGTCTGCTCTCAGGCGTACACTCAGCACAGGTTTGGTGAAGGTAAACTCCAAAACCAACTTGTCTTTTCCATCCCGTGAGTCATCCCAGATCAACACTGAAAAGCAGAAGCAGATTATTACCCCAACGCATCATCAGCTATTTAAACCATCCCCGTGGCATTTATGACAGCGAGAACAAAATATACTACTGTACAGCAACATACCTGATATATCAGAGAATTTGGGATTACTGCCACCTCCCACTAGAGCCAGCAGGTTACATCTGTGCAGCATCTCCACCTGGCCCACACTCCCCACCTGCTCCTGGTCTGAGAGAAAAGGGAGAGAGTTAGCAGTGACATCTCTATGACCATCCTCCTCATTGCTGAGACTAGACATTGCATCCTCACCAAGGTGCCCTTTCTCCATCAGCGGCTCAATGTTGAAGATTCTCACTCCCGTCTCCATGGCACAACAAAAGCAGCCTGAAGCACGAAAACAGAAATTTAAAACAAAGCTTCACATAGCTTTATCGGTAGCTGGGCTGGTATGTTTTTCATATGTGCGATTCTGCGTTTTGAGATTTTTCAGGCGTTTTGTCTTCAGATTTTTCAAAATGCAATTTTCCCGCCCATGTCAATGGAATTAAAAAACATGACAATGAATCTAACTTCAAAATTGGATGCAATTTTGACGTTATCAATGTGATTTTTCTGCGTTGACTCACAAACGCAAATCGGATTTCCATTATGAAGAAAAAGCGTACATGTTGGCCTATTTTTTCCCTTCAGAAAAAAATGCATCAGAAAAAAATGCACAAAAGCAAGTCAAATGCGATGTTATTGACTTATATTACGTGTGCGGCAAACGCAAATTCGCAAACATGGAAACTGCACACGATTTCTGTTATGCATAAAAGCGGCCTCAATCCTGAAACTGGAGTTGAAGATGTTTCATACCTCCCAACTTTTTGAGATCAGAAAGAGGGACACTTAAGCCACATCTCTAATCACGCGCACTATAAAGATTTCATAAGAAAATTATGATGTTTTATAATTCAAACCACACTGGTCCTTTCTATTCTGGTTCATTTTCCTTCATATTAACAATTGAAAGTAATAAATATATCAATTTAAAGGATGGGAATAAAGTTTAGAGTCAAACACATTTTTCAGTAAAGAAATATATATATTTACATAGAAAGAGGGACAAAGTCCTGAAAGAGGGACAAATAAGGAAGAAATAGGGACAAGGCTCCCAAAGAGGGACAGTTGTGAGCTATGATGTTTTTAACATTAGAGGTCCAGTTCTGTTCTCTCTTACTTAGGCACTGTAACTTTTTTTTTTTTTAACTTGTCATTGCATGATTAGTCAGGGACAGCTGGCTGAGGAAGGCATACTGGGATTTGTAGTGCCACTGCGGTAACACTGGTTAGGCTTGGCCTATGGTAAAGCCATCAATCATTATAGTTCGGCCAGAACATCTGTCATCCCCACTCACTCTGATCCTGGTTGAACCGCAGCCCGTTCACCCCACGTTGCTGCGCCATGATAACTCCCACTGGATCGCCCCAGCTGGAAAGAAAGGGGAAATATGACATGAAAGTGTCGTCACCAGCCGAGTGTATACAATAGAACGCGAATAGAAATCTCACCCGCGTCCTGTTTTGTTGTTCTCTTTCAGCTTCCTTGTTTACATGTTTGCGTCATGAAACAGGAAGCGACGTTAGCGCCGGTGTGATGCCCGGAGCGCCCTGCTTACTGAGGGCAAATCAGGGGCTGCTGGGATTTGCGTTCCACAATATATCCTCTCTTGCTGCTCACGTGTGTATATTCTGCCTGTTTTACTCTATTTCTAATACCTCCTATCTTCTCTTAGTGAGCATTTAAACGTTGCCTATAATGTATATCCCTGTCTTCACCAGTGTTTCTCAACCATAATAAATCATTTCCTATTATCCTTAAGTTGCCCATACACCAAGAGACAGATCGCTCACTGATTGAATCTGATCAGTGAGAGATCCCATATACTGCAGGCCGATTCCTGATAGATTTCAGCATGAAATCTTTGGGGAATCTGCCTTTTGACACCGCCTCGCCACCTCCGTTGCGCATACCTATAAATATGCCGCTGGGAGATTTGGGCGCAGGATAAAGCCGATATATGGCTTACCCTCCTCCTTCACAAGTCTAGGCAGCGTTAATTACTATTCCCCCTCCAGGTCGAGGTGGATAGTAGGGAATGGTGTAATTCAGCTTCCAGCTATTGCTGGCGGACGAATTACAGTGTTTTAAAAGTAATTTGAGCTCAGTCTTTTGACGGCACCCAAGTTACTCACTGAGTTACTCACACTATAGCCGTAATTCCTATTATGGCCTATGACTGCACCCAAATCTGCTGCGCTGTTTACAACAGCGCTCGTCCGTTGCTACCCCCAAATGTTAATGTGCCCAAAATACTTTACCTGTCGTGTGGCTGTTAATGACACAGGTGCCAATACATCTTTCACATTCTCATCCTCACATGGTGGCGGCGTATGTGTGATGTCACACACATGCCCCATGTGCTGTATGCCAGCAGCCACATGGTGCTCCAATGCGAAATATGTATGGGCACCTTCGTCACTAGTGGCGACAGCGGACAGGTAAAGTATTCAAATGCATGTGCGGCACATTTACATTTGGGGGGACGGTGGGCAGGGGTTCCATCACTTTCGTTGCTTGTCCCTATAATGTATGCAGTTACCACAGCACCCAATATTTTCCAGCATGTCCGTTTGATACATTCGACTGATTTTGTTTTAAAATCGTTGACTGGGCATGCTTGTTGCAGCACTGATTTTCATCCAACTCGATAACTATCGAATTGAGTAGTCGATCTGCCGCAAAATCAGCAGATGTACGGCCACCTTTACACAACCATGTTGTAGGTGCTGTCTGCTCTCTTGCAACTAATGTTGGCCACACATACATTGGCCACCTTTACACAATCATGTTGTAGGTGCTGTCTGCTCTCTTGCAACTAATGTTGGCCACACATACATTGGCCACCTTTATACAACCATGTTGTCCATGCTGTCTGCTCTCTTGCAACTAATGTTGGCCACACATACAAATTAATACAACTTCTTCAACTACGGATTTCAAAATTGGCTGGATGCACAGGATTCAATTTTTTAAATATTTCTTTTCAATTCAAGTATGATCAGTTATTCTGGTTGATTGTTAAGCTGACCACTTATTATACAATGTTGACTGTACAATCTTAACAAAGCTATGTAATACGGTAAACTGAATGAACATACTTTAGGTAGCAAATATAATTGTATCATTAATAGGCTTCTTAAAGAGAACCCGAGGTGGGTATGATAAATCATAATAGGACACAGAGGCACGTTCTGTATACAATGTCCAGCCTCCTTTGTCCCCCCCCCCCCCCCCTCAGGCTCTGCTGTCCCCCATTAACAAAAGTGCCAGGCCAGTCTAGCGGCACGCAGATTGTCGCTAGCCTGTGATTTACCTCTGCCTCTCATTCACCCGCCGCTCCCCTGACCCCTGTAAAGTGCGGCTCCCCGTCTGTGACCCTTCCCTCCCTGCCTCTGTAAGCTTCCTCCAATCGGCATACGGCGGCGGGAGGGTAGGAACACAGGTGGGGAGCCGCACTATACAGGGGTCGGGGGAGCGGTGGGTGAATGACAGGCAGAGGTTAATAACAGGTTAGCGACAATCTGTGTGTCGCTAGCCTAGCACTTTTTTTAAATGGGGACAGCAGAGCCCGGAAGGGGGGGGGGGGGGAAGGTTTTCGCTGGAAAAACGCTAGAAGGACACAGAGGCTGGTCATTGTATACAGAACGTGCCTCTGTGTCCTAATATGATTTATCAAACCCACCTCGGGTTCTTTAACATTTGAAATATCAGACCAATTTAATAAACACATATGTAGGTACGTACTTTCATTTTTTCCACAGTTAGGAATTTTTATTGAAAACTCCGAAAAAAATTGCTTGGGTCCATAAACTAAGAAATTATTGTACTTTAAAGAAAACCTGAACTGAAAATCAAAGTCAAAATAAACATACACAAGTCATACTTACCTCCCGTGTAGTCTACTCCTCAATCTCTTTCTCCTTTCCCGCGTCCGGTTTGTCCACTGTGATCAAGGGAATTCTCTGTCCTCCATTTTGAAAATGGCCATTACCCTATAACAGCTTTCTGGTCAGCACACAGTTACACTGTAACATCGCCCACTTGAGCCATATGGAAACATAGACATTCCTTGGCACAGCAGTTGTCCTCTCAGCTGTAACTGACAGCAACTGATAAATAACTGACAGCAACTGATATATTTCAGTTGACAAAATGTTGTCAGAACTGGAAGGATTCATTGTCAGAAGAAAATGATGCGCTTCTGAGAGGAACTGATGGCAAGGTAACTATGTAATGTTCATTTGAAGTTACCTCATGTGTTTATTTTAAATAATTTTACTCAGTACAGGTTCCCTTTAAGTGATTTTATTAAATTTTCACAAAATTGTTCTGTACAATCATTTTATCAAATAGTCATGAAGATCAAAGGATTTGGTTGTATTCTGTATGCCCACCTTTGCTTATGCAGACTCACCTGCAACTTTGGAAAGCACAAACTTGCCAAAATCCCAAGGTGGCACCTGAGCAGATACAGAATGTCACTGTATGAATGCCTCCCCTCCCCTCTAAACTACACGCCATGGTCCAAGCTTCCCTCGAGGCTGTGGGCCAACTATATTCAATGGTCTTTCTTCCCAGGACCCACCGTTCCCCCTAAATCTCCAAATGTAGCAGGGTATGGAACTTCATACCCTGACTTTGCACTTTAACATTGTCCTTCTGCTCTCTGGAACTATGCTCCATGGCTAAGGCTTAACACAATACTCTAATTAGCCTCCTGTTGTCCTGCCTTAAAGGAAACCAAAGCTGGTATAAAGAAAACGTTTTATACATACCTGGGGCTTCCTCCAGCCCCATATGCACGGAAGTGACGGGACCCGGTATCGGAGCTGCGGGAAGACTGAGGACAGCGGCGTGGGAGCGATCCGTACGTATGGGGCTGGAGGAAGCCCCAGGTATGTAGAAAATGTTTTCTTTATACCAGCTCTGGTACACTTTAAAGGGAACCTTAACTGAGAGGTATATGGAGGTTTCCTTTTAAACAATACAAGTTGCCCATCAGTCCTGCTGATCTCGTTGGCTGCAGTAGTGGCTGAATCACACACCTGATCAGGCAACTGGTATTTTAAAAGGAAAAATCCATATCCTCCGTTTAGGTTCCCTTTAAATGAGCATCCTGATACCTTCTGAGGGATATAGACATTCATAGCCTCCATTCGCATTGTCAGAGTGTCTCCCCCACTATGTGACATGGTGCCGATTTCTTTTATGGGTGTGGACTACATCCTCAACACCCTGTGACTTTCCTAGGATCCCTATAACCCCACATTCCATGGTTTCCTTTTCCCAGAGGGAATATGGAATTTCAGAGCACTGTGTGCCCATTGCCCTCCCAAACTATGCACTTTTGTCCACATCTCCCTTAATGAACACCTGAAATGAGGGACATGGAGACTGCCATCTTTATTTCCTTTTACAACTACAAAGCACTTTTCTGCTGTAGGACCACAAACAATGCTAATTGCCTGGCTCACCTCATAAGCATGGTGATAAAATGAGAAGTCTGATTGAATTAGCCCATGTGCTTGTATCAGTTGTGTGATTCAGATATTAGTGATGCATGAAAAGGTCAACAGGACTACCAGGCAACTAGTAAACTATTGTTTAAAAGGAAAAATACATGGTAGCCTCCATATTCCTCTTTTCAGTTATTACAGCCTTCATTTGCACTGGGAGAGTGCCTGCCATCTTCCCAAACTATGCACCTTAGCCCAGGCTTCTCTCAAGGCTGTGGACGACTTCCCATGGACTGTCTGAAAACTTTCCCAAGAACATTTGCATCACCATAGGAGATTAGCCCCAAAAGGTGGGGCTAATAGTACGTAGCATTTGTCCCCATAGGAGATGTGTCCCCCCAAAAAATGGGGCTAATGGTACTAGGCTTTGTCGACACTTCCTGCACAGTACTACTGTAAGCCTTAACATTTGTTGAACTGTTTTACTTTACTGTGATATAATCCATTAACATAGGCAAGTTGCTGGGTCACTTTTTAGGTGCCCACTAATGGTACAAATGTACCACTCCTATGTAATGCAGAAGGGACTACGCTGAGCGGATCTCTCAGAAACAGCCTTATCAGTCTGCAGACTACACACGCTCTACTATCGGTGGAATGCCCGCCCAGCGGGAGGGTCCGACGGACCAGTCGTTCCTGAAAATAGAGCGTGTGTACGCAACTTAAGACTCCCCAACGTTGCTACTGCCTACTGAGTGCGTCCTAGTGGCTGCAGCTCTAGCGCTTTGAGTCCACCAGGAGAAAAACGTGAAATAAATGTTCTGTGTCCTGGAGGAAGTATCTGGAGAGCTGGAACGCATTGTGGGGGGCAGCGCACAGAGGTGGCGTCACAGGTGAGTTCACCCCACCAAATCGGCTCTGCTTCAAATTCTTGCTCTGTTCCAAACCATTCGAAACAGCTTTACGATATGGAATGCTTATCCATGGTTAACACCGATGCACTTTGTATCTCGGTTTCTAAACATTTTGGAGTAATATAAATCTGTTTTTACCATTTGTTAAAACAAACTACAAAATAAATAATTTCCTCTCTGCTGCAATAGCTTTGCTTTTTTTCGTAAGCAGCCTGAGAGGGTTAATGAATGAATGTTACAATGGTGGGAATTGTGATTTTCATAAAGATAACATTACTTTGGGCTAAAGTCAGATAGGATGACTATACAATTAATAAGGATCTAGGGTATTGTATGCAATGCCAGAAAGTACTTTTGCTTTCAGCAGCTCTTTTAGGGGCATTCTAACCCTTACTTTATATGTGTTAATAAACCTGTTATTTTAAATATTCTTTTGGCAGGCCGTGCAGCTGTTTTGTACAGATCTTTGCTGCTGAGAGGTTTTTGTGTTGTGTAGGATAATTTCCAGTGGTGGTCCTGGTCATGACAAGTCATCAACGCCTGTGAGAAAAATCACAAATCAAAAACGGGTTGGGTTTAAAGAAACCTTGTTTATTTACAAATATTAAATAAAAAGAGCAAAAAAATGGGATCACATATAAAAGTTATAAGGTCTATAGTTGTTGGCGGAACTAGTCGTCACGCTCTCCAGCATACTGACAGATGACATCATAGCTGAGGGTGACTGCATCATCATGGTCTCCTTGTAGCTGCACCAGAGCTCTGCTCTTCTGTCTGTCTCTATGGAGGATTCTCCCCACCTGGAACAGATAGAAATATCATTCCTGGTCTGTATATACAACAGTTTACTTGGCTGAAGTTCCAGTACTGTTTAGTCAACTAGTGTGGAACTGTCTAGTCTGGACACAGCTGCAGCCTCTACATGCTTGTTTATTATTATATAGTTTATAGAGTACCTAAATAGTCTGATAAAAAAACATAGCAGTGAGCATCCAACCCCAACATTCACTAACTTGGCACTGATTACGCCAGACACTCACCGCTCTGCTGCTGCCTCCCCATTCACTAATATGGCACTGATAACACCAGACACTCACCGCTCTGCTGCTGCCCTGCCTCCCCATTCACTAATATGGCACTGATCACACCAGACACTTACCGCTCTGCTGCTGCCTCCCCATTCACTTAATATGGCACTGATCACACCAGACACTCACCGCTCTGCTGCTGCCTCCCCTATTCACTAATATGGCACTGATCACACCAGACACTCACCGCTCCACTGCTGCTCTGCCTCCCCATTCACTAATATGGCACTGATCACACCAGACACTCATTGCTCTGCTGCTGCCTCCCCATTCACTAATATGGCACTGATCACACCAGACACTCACTGCTCCACTGCTGCCCTGCCTCCCCATTCACTAATATGGCACTGATCACACCAGACACTCACTGCTCTGCTGCTGCCTCCCCATTCACTAATATGGCACTGATCACACCAGACACTTACTGCTCCACTGCTGCCCCGCCTTCCCATTCACTAATATGGCACTGATCACACCAGATACTTACCGCTCTGCTGCTGCCTCCCCATTCACTAATATGGCACTGATCACGCCAGACACTCACCGCTCTACTGCTGCCCTGCCTCCCCATTCACTAATATGGCACTGATCACACCAGACACTCACCGCTCTGCTGCTGCCTCCCCATTCACTAATATGGCACTGATCACACCAGACACTCACCGCTCTGCTGCTGCCTCCCCATTCACTAATATGGCACTGATCACACCAGACACTCACCGCTCTGCTGCTGCCTCCCCATTTACTAATATGGCACTGATCACACCAGACACTCACCGCTCTGCTGCTGCCTCCCCATTCACTAATATGGCACTGATCACACCAGACACTCACTGCTCTGCTGCTGCCTCCCCATTCACTAATATGGCACTGATCACACCAGACACTCACTGCTCTGCTGCTGCCCTGCCTTCCCATTCACTAATATGGCCTGATCACACCAGACACTCACTGCTCCACTGCTGCCCTGCCTCCCCATTCACTAATATGGCACTGATCACACCAGACACTCACTGCTCTGCTGCTGCCCTGCCTCCCCATTCACTAATGTGGATCTTATCACACCACCCACAAGTGCAGCCCTGTGTAAATAATGCATTTTTCAGCAGTGGAGATCAGTGGTCCTATTTATCCACTCTGCTAATGCAACCTTGCTTCCTATAATGGTCGAGTTACATGAATTACTTTTCCAAAGGGAAATTTCTGTGTTACGGCTGCATCAATTATGAAAATGGTGTGAGTAATGGTACAGTCCCCAATTCACCTCTACTAGCAGTGAACTGAGGCTTTAAGATCCATAATTTGCAATTCAGAAATGCATATCAGATGCAAAACACAAATGCCTTCTTACACAATTCTGTTCTTACATGCAAACCGCCATTTGCCATAGAAGCTTACCTGTCCTCTATGTTTTCCCAGCACCACCATAACATAGCCCCCCTCCTCCTTTGGTATAAGAGTCTCCAGCATGTTCTGCTTTATATCTAGGAGGAAGATGCAAGGAAATGAGTACATACAGTATTATCTGTGGCGCTCTGGCAATGACATCACACTGAAACATTACCAGTTTATGGTGTGGCTATCTAGCAGCAGTATATAGCAAGTGGCTTGTAAGCTTTGGCTGTAGAGACACTCAGTAAAAGCTGAATAGCCGGTGCCCAAATTACGTGTCATGTGTCGTGTTGTCTCTGCCGCCCCCCCGCCATATGTATTTCCTTTTAAACAATACAAGTTGCCTGGCAGTCCTGTTGATCTTCTGACAGTAGTGTCTGATTCACAACCTTGAAACAAGCATGTAGCTAATCCAGTCAGACTCGGGGCAGAACACCTCATATCTACATGCTTGTTCAGGACCTTGCTTAAAAGGAAATAAATATGGTGGCCTCCATATCGCTTCCTTTTCCTTCAGGTTCCCTTTAAGTTTGAGTTCAGACCCACTTTATGGATTTACTTTGACATTCTGATCATGGAAAGTACATGCATATTTGCATGTTGTGACCTATCAGGAATATACATGTGACACGTGACTAATCACTGGTCAGGTCCTCACCTTCTAGGATCCGTCCATTTTCTGTCCGACACACACAGGTAGTAGGGCTCACAACATCTTCAACCAACATCTAGGCAGATTGATGAAGAAAAGGAGAAAATTAAACATCAAATTCTGAATCCCAATACATACTGTGTTACTTGTTTGGCAAGCTTTTAATACTATTGTATACCCTGTTCATATACTAGGTGTTTCTGTGCACTGAGTACTTTGTGGGTTCTTTATCAAAATGTTCAAAAACAAAATTGTTTGCCCATAGCAATTATTAGGAAGAAAAGGAATAATCTGGTTGCTGTGAGGAATATGGACTATTTTATCTTTATTAGTGCCCTTTTCCACCATAATGGACTATCCGTAGTAAGTTTAGAACAGGGCTTTGTTCTTGAAACATGAATGCAATTCAGATGTTGCATACTCGGTTTCCCTGAAAATAAGACATAAGCCCCCCTCATTTTTGGCTCTATTTTCTTGCTACTCGCTTTGCCCAGATTATGCCCTGGAATACAAAGAAAAATACCTCTCCCTGGGTGGGATTTGCGTGAACCTCTATATTACCCTTTAATATATCCTCGATAATTTACCTTAATGCTTCCTATATTAAAAACATCCAAAAGAAAAATCTTATTTTGGGGTACAATTTAACCACTTGGCATAGATATAAGGACACTTTTAAACATATCTCACCTAAACCTCCCAAACTGTCGTTTATTGGACATCCTGATTTTCCACCAGCTTTCTCAGATCACACACGCGTCACCTGGTGGATAGCTAATGACTACACTACCTCGAACAGGTTCTGGTTAGGTGGCAAATGTATTGCCTTCGAAACACTAAGATTTGGTAAAGATCTTCCTAGGTCACAGCACTTCATCTATACTCAAATTCATCATCTTTGGCCTCTGCTTCTAGCTCAGAAGGTTTATTTAAATTGTACTTTTTATGAAAACTTCTTCCTGGCCTCCACTCCTGTGTCGGGGATAATCTCACGGTTATATTTGCAGATGGCTGGGGCCTCTGAAGAGCAGAAAACTAAATATATGCTAGAATGGGAAACTGATTTTCAAATATTTCTGACTCCATTAGAGTGGAGCAGATTGGGACTAAACCTTTAAAATGCCACCAATACTCAGTTAAAGACACAGCCGTGAAAATATTTACCAGATGGTACAAGACGCCAGCCAGACTATATAAAATATTCCCAACAGTCTTTGTGCTTCCGTGGATGCCTGGAGGACGGTTCTCATTCATAGTTTTTGGGCCTGCCCCATAGTGAAGAATATATGGGATAAATTTAAAGGATACCCAAACTGACCTGTGACATGATGAGATAGACATGTGTATGTACAGTGCCTAGCACACAAATAACTATGCTGTGTCCCTTTTTTTTTCTTTCCCTGCCTGAAAGAGTTAAATTTCAGGTATGCAAGTGGCTGACTCAGTCCTAACTTAGACAGGAAGTGACTACAGTGTGACCCTCACTGATAAGAAATTCCCCTTTTTACCTCTTTCTTGCTCTCAGAAGCCATTTTCTGCTAGGAAAGTGTTTTATAGTTGGAATTTCATATCAGTGAGGGTCACACTGTAGTCACTTCCTGTCAGGACTGAGTTAGCCACTTCCATACCTGATATTTAACTCTTTCAGGCAGAGAAAGAAAAAAAAAAGGAACACAGCATAGTTATGTGTGTGCTTGGCACTGTACATACCCATGTCTATCTCATGTCACATGTCAGTTCGGGTATCCTTTAATGAAGGTTTTAAATATTGAACTAATATAGACCTTACGCTTAATGTTCAACAGACGTTGATTTTTACCCCTAACCATAAAGTTCCTAAAAACTGGAGAAGGGTGTATAATGTGTTCATTACCTCTATACTATGGGTAGTTGCCCATAACTGGAAGCAATCAGCTATTCCTTTCAACATCTAGGGTTGAAGACATTCACACCATGGACTTTATTCACCATACAATGCTAGATACTCTACCTGTATTTCATGCAAATTGGGACGATTGGTCTATTTCTAAAATGTACCCCAACTAATTTGAATGTTACGGAGACTTTTTTTTTATGTTACTTTACTAGTTTTTTCTTTGGGAGGACAGTTACTTTCTTTGTCATTTTTTATTTCAGTAACATCAGTTATATGCTGTCAATACAGATATTCTTTTTGTATATTTGTTTGACTCATTACTGCATATCTTGTTTGTTATCTATCAATGTAATATTTCTGTCACTACTGGATATCTAGCATGGCCTAATCTGTGTTAATCAATGCAATTCTTGTTGTTGCTTTGCTAATCTTTAATAAAACTTTAGTTAAAGAATTTAAGACATAAGCCCTAGCCACAGTGAGGGGAAACCGTATGGCAACTTGTGTGATTACTGGAGCCCATGGTCTCTCGGGCAGGACCATGGCTCCATCATTGGGCCAATCACTGCACTCAATGCTAATCAAAGAGTGCAGTGATTGGTCTAATAATGGAGCCATGGTCTTGCCTGCGAGACCATCAACTCCAGTAGAAACACAGGTTGCCATACTTCTTCCTCATAGGCTATAGCTCGGGGACACAGCGGCATGGAGCTGGGGGAAAGAAGAGCATGCAGGGGGACATCGGAGGACACTGGGGACTGCGCGGCATGGAGCTGGGGGTAAGAGGAGGATGCAGGGGGGGGGGGTTTGGAGGACATGGGGACAGTGGAAGAAACTGTGGAGGACATAGGGGGACACAAGACACAGGAGGACAGGGGATAGAGGAGGACACCGATACAGAGGGGGGCACCAGGAGGACACTAAAAGGTACAAGGGGGACACAGAGGCACACAAGAGGTGGCTCCAGCAGAGGAAGTGGCGACACAGTGGGGAAGGCAGGGAGACACTGTCTTACTTTTGGGGAAACAAGGTACTTTAAACACTACATCCCCACTGAGTTCAATTGAAACTTTAATAATATATATTCCCCTTTCAACTGAATAATGAGGTCTGCTTTAATCAACTCAGCTGTTTTTGCCAACGCAGGTCAGTTTACATATTCCCCTGAAGCAAGATGCCCTGTACTGTGCAGCCAATACAAGTCAGACCTGTGTACACTACCAGATATCCGTATAACTCAGCAGAGGGTCACAACGCAAGGAATCTCTGTCCAGTTTTCAATCTCAGTGAATCTTTGAAAACTGTAGGGCCTGTTTCCACTACACGCAGATTGGATGCAGAAAAACTGACTCCAATGAATGCCTATGGGAAAATCTGCATCAGAAAAATTGTGTTTAGTGGAAACAGGCCCATAGTCTTTCATTGGAGTCAGTTTTTCTGCATCCATTCTGCGTCTAATGGAACCAGGCCCTAAAGCATTATAAAGCATTGTACCCATGCATAATCACTGTTGTCTTGGACAGTCAAAATGGCCATACAGACAATTTTGCGGCCGATCGACCATCGAATCGGATGAAAACCGGTGCTGCAACAAGCATGCCTGATTGATGATTCGACCCATTTCCAGCTGAAATTGGTCAAATGTATTGATTGTACATGCTGGGAAATTTCAGATTGACATGGTCGATTGGCTTGTGATATCGCAACCGATGACCGTGATGGAACCTCCGGCTGCTGTGCCTCAAATGTTATATGTCCGTACCCAAGTATTAAAATAATGTTGCAGGGGAACAGTAAATCCAGGAGCTCTAGTCAATAAAATTCTCTTTAATCAATCTTCTCATAGTAAAAAGCTCTTAGGTGGCCACTAATGATCCAAATTCTATTAAAAAAAATCGTTTGAGCGATCAGATAATATTGATCGGAAGTGAAATCGGATAATATTGATCCGAAGTGAAATCATTCACTACACCATCAACGAACAAATAGTTTCCTATCTATCACAACCGACAAGAAAATTCAAATTTTCTTTAGACGAAAAACCAATCGGACGACTGTTTTCACAATCGTCTGTAATCGATTGTGCCCATCAACAGAGATTATTTACAACTAATCCGATCAGAATTTCTAATCGCTCTAACATTTTTTTTCTCTAGAAATGGGACAGTTAGTGGCCACCTTTAGCGCTCAACAGTGAAGTATAAAAAAACATGATACTTATCAGGCACATGACGCCTAACAAGAGGTGAGGAGGTTGGTCATTAAAATACTTTACCTGTCCGGCCGCCCCCCCCTAGTGTCTGCTGTACTTCTGCATTTGGGTCCCACATGACTACTGGTATAGAGCACGTGATGCCCAAATGTGACGTCACAAACGCCCCACGTCCTATAAAGCCGGCAGCCATGTGGGGCGCCAATGCCGAAGTACAGCAGACACTAGGGTTGGGCAGCGTAATAGTTAAAGGACACCCGAGGTGAAAATAAACTAATGAAATAAACAATTGTATCTATCTTCCTTCTCCTAAAAATGACTAAGATATTCCAGTTTTATTTTATGTTTAAATCTACTTTTTAAGTTTTAACTGTTTTATTGTTTTTGCTCAATGTCACATTCATTGAAGTATGCCAGACCAAAAATTTATGAACTATTAACCCTTTTAATCTCTTTCCTGCTCTCAGCAGCCATTTTCTGCTAGGAAAGTGTTTTATAGTTGGAATTTCTCATCAGTGAGGGTCACACTGTAGTCACTTCCTGTCTGAGTCAGGACTCAGTCAGCCACTTACATACCTGATATTCAACTCTTTCAGGCAGAGAAAAAAAAAAAAGGAACACAGCATAGTTGTTTGTGTGCTAGGCACTGTATATACCCATGTCAGTCTCCTCATGTCACCTTGGGTATCCTTTAAAGTATTTTAATGCACGGGCACATATCATTTGAAGGGACGGCGGCCGAGGTGGCGTCACAAAGACGATACCTTTAAAAGGGAACCAGAGAGGATGACACATACATACCTGGGGCTTCCTCCAGCCCCATACGCACGGATCGCTCCCACGCCGCCGTCCTCCACTGCCTGGATCCGCCGCCACCGGGTCCGTCATTGCCGCGAGTCTACCAGTCGGCCGGTGGACGCGGCCAATTCTCCGCATCACAGGGTGCTCTCTCCATACAGATATGCATGTGGCTGCCTACTGCGCAGCCGCATGCGTACGTGTATGGAGGGAGCCCCTGTGATGCGGACAATTGGCCACGTCCGCCGGAAGTGATGGGCCCGGTACCGGCGGATCCAGGAAGCGGAGGACGGCGGCGTGGGAGCGATTCAGGCTTATGGGGCTGGAAGAAGCCCCAGGTATGTATGAAATCTTTTCCTTTTTTCACCCCCCGTTCCTCTCTGGTTCCCTTTAAGATTTTATGCTAAAAACAATCCGGAATTGGCCTGAAGTCTATGGGCAGCCAACAGATCTCTTTCTGATCAGATTCACTCAGAGAGAGTTATGTCTTGGTTGATCTGCCCATGATAGCTAGATGTATGGCACCGGCGGATAGGGCGAGGATGACACAGGAAGCCTCTGGACCAGCCTTTCTCAACCTTTCTACCCTGGAGGAACCCTGCAAATAACTTTTGGATCTCAAGGAACCCCTGCAAACAATTTTTTGATCTCGAGGAACCCCTGCAGTTATTTTGCAGGAGGCATGGTCTTTAAAGGATACCCGAAGTGACATGTGACATGATGAGATAGACATGGGTATGTACAGTGCCTAGCACACAAATAACTATGCGGTGTTCCTTTTTTTCTTTCTCTGTCTGAAAGAGTTGAATATCAGGTATGTAAGTGGCTGACTCAGTCCTGACTCAGACAGGAAGGGACTACAGTGTGACCCTCACTGATAAGAAATTCCCCTTTTTATCACTTTCCTGCTCTCAGAAGCCATTTTCTGCTAGGAAAGTGTTTTATAGTTGGAATTTCTTATCAGTGAGGGTCACACTGTAGTCACTTCCTGTCTGAGTCAGGACTGAGTCAGCCACTTACATACCTGATATTTAACTCTTTCAGGCAGAGAAAGAAAAAAAAGGAACACAGCATAGTTATTTGTGTGCTAGGCACTGTACATACCCATGTCTATCTCATGTCACATGTCACCTCGGGTATCCTTTAAAAGTATGTGTGGCTGTTTATTTCACTACCTCCATTACAATGCCACTCATTATACCATTTCCTGATGCCCCAATTTAGTGCTTCTTGTTATAGTACTACCTATTATAGTGTGCTCTATTATACTTCCCCCACGATGGGGGAAAATGCCAAGGAACCCCTGCAGGGTCCTCAAGGAACCCTGGGGTTCCAGGAAACCCTGGTTGAGGAAGCCTGCTCTGGACAATGCAGAGCTTTCCCTCCACCTACGTAAATATCTGTTTTTTTCTTCTGGGTTTCACCTCCGGTTTACTATTAAAAAACTCTGTGCCTTTAACACTTTTCCCCTTCTCCGACAACCCCCAGCAGGCACATATTTGCCAGTATGCTTATACCCATGTGAGAGGCAAAAATTATGTTTCCTAAAATCCTTGCATAGTGCTCAACTGACATAGAATCATTTGTCACCAATAAGAACTGGCTGGAAAGTGCTGAGTAATTAGGTGGCTGGTCATTCCTCCCCACGTTATGGTAGATAAGCAGGAACCAATCAATCTTCCTCCTGACAGGAACAGACAAACAAGCTGCACACCAGCCACACCTGCTTATATAATATCACCCAAGGCTCCCCCTCACAGGCAGCAGCAACAATTATAAGTGAGCCAGCAGCTGCCACATCCTCTCTGGGGATTATTCACACAGCAACAATGGAACAGTAACAGTAGTGCTCACATACTGCTAATCATAACAAGTTCTTCCTGAGCGCATGGACACTTGCATAAATCACACAGAACGGCGTACCTTGGAATTGTAGTACTTTCCTCCTTTATAGTGTTTGTCAATGAATCGAACTTTCAGGTCCCGATGTAGCCAACTGAAACAAAAGTACAATATATTAAAGAGACCCTGAAGTAGCATATGTCGTAGTAGAATGCAGTAAATTATTCAGGAAACCCACTTTTACAATAATTTTCCTGGTTTCAACGTCAGAAACACTGCCTATCACTGTCTATCAGGGGCGTAACAATAGACCCTGCAAGGGATGCAGCTGCAGGGTGCCCCAGAAACTGCAAGGGGCCCTATGGGGAGAGAAGTTTCTTTTCCCTGTCCTGAGAGACTGACAACTTAGGGTGTGGAGGGGGAAAAGAAAAAAAAAAAAACTTTCGGCTCTCTGCACATTTGTTCTGATGACTGCATCTGATCAGCTACTGATAAGGAATCATACAAAGTTTTGCAGACAAAGATTTGTAGATAGTCCCTACTCAGTGTTCAGCAGGGTCTTGTGTACAGAGTTGTTCTACCTCCAGCCTTTCCACCCCTCCCCAAGTGCTGCGTACTGTAGTGATGTTTGAGGAGTCTAGGCACAGAGAGAAAAAGCTTTCTATTCTCTGCTCAATTGTTCTAATGACTGCATCTGCTCAGCCACTGATAACAAATCATACAAAGCTTTGTAGACAAAAAAAAAAACAACAAATTTGTAGACAGTCCCTATTCAGTGTGCAGCAGGCTCTTTTGTACAGTGCCCAGCCCCCAACCGCTCTACCCCTCCCCAAGTGCTCTGTACTGTAGTGATGCTGGAGAAGTTTGCAGAGCTAGTTCTGCTCCATCAGAGATGGACAGAGTGAATGTAATAAGCTGAGACTAGAAGCACACTCGTCTGTTTTCTGTGTGCGTTATATACACACCTATGGGTGTCTGTCTGTGTGGAAACATGCACGTTTTATCACAGAAGCTAATGTAATTGACAGAGAAAGTGTGTGCAGAGCTTCACTGCTGTTTGTTTTTATCTGCATGGGGAAAAACACATTCAAGTGTGCACTAGACAATTGAATAACATTGGTTCTCAGATTACCTGTGCAGAAAGCGGGGGTGGGTGGGTATGGGATACTTCCTGGGTCGCAGCTTAGCTTCCGATTGGAGGAAGCTAGTGGAGGCGGGGGAGCGTCATATAATGGAGGAGGCGGGAGAGGCAATGCGGGGAAAGTGATCAACACATGCCAGGTGAACAGACAGCTAGCGAAAAGCAGATTGTCGTTAACCTAGCGCTATTTATCAGGGGAGATAGCAGAGCATGAAGGGGGGGGGGGGGGGGGGGGGGAACTGGCGGCAGCAGCAGAAGGAAACAGAGGTATGTAATTGTGCACAGAACATGCTTCTATGTCCCATTAAGATTTTAAAAATCCGCTTCGGGTTGTATGCATGCCTTTTTTCATGCTAATTGGGATGGTTGGTCACCACCTCAAATGTTTCCTGTTCCCCAAGTATGTTTTTGGTTTGTAGAGATCATTTTCTACCTTTATTTCTACATATTAAGGGGGAGAGTGCATTTTATTCAATTTTGTTGTTCTTTATTGGGTTGTGCCTAAATGGGTTTTTCTTTTGGCCTATTAGTCATTATTTGTGGAATTTTTTCACACAAGTATAGTGCATCTCCATGTTTGTGGCTCATATGCATACTGTTCATTGTTTTCTGATCATTTTAATGCTCTGCAAGATTGCTATAAAGAAAAGTCTGTTCTATGACTTGTTCAATTTTGCAATAAAAACCTAATCTGTCAAGATTAGCTGCATGCTTGTGTTTGGTGTGTGATTCAAACATAACAGGTGCCAGAAAGATCAGCAGGACAGCCAGGCAACTGGCAGCGTCCATATACCTCTCACTTCAGGTGTACTTTAACATTTTCTGCCCAAACTACTTGTTCGTATTTTTTTTAAATTATAACGGCAGTACAGTCCCTGTCATCTTGAACCCTAACAGGGAGTCTCAACTAACCGGCATTCTTGAGGGGGTGACGGACTGTTTTTTTTTTTCTGTGGGGGGAGGAGGGTGGGGGGGTTTCCCGACCTTAAAGAGAACCCGAGGCGGCATACTGCAATCCTAATAGGACCCAGAGGCATGTCATGTGCACAAGGCTCCCTCACAGGCAGCAGTAACAATTATAAGTGAGCCAGCAGCTGCCACATCCTCTCTGGGGATTATTCACACAGCAACAATGGAACAGTAACAGTAGTGCTCACATACTGCTAATCATACATTCTTCCTGAGCGCATGGGCACTTGCATAAATCACACAGAACGGCGTACCTTGGAATTGTAGTATTTTCCTCCTTTATAGTGCAGTATGCCGAGGTGGTATAGTGCAATCCTAATAGGACCCAGAGGCATGTCATGTGCACAAAGACATGCCTCTGGGTCACTGTACCGCCGCTGCCAGACCCCCCTTTCCCCGCTACACCCCCTTAAAAGATCGCCAGCCTACCGACAATCTGCTTGTCGCTAGCTGCCATTATTTATGTGAGGCTGTCAGTCAGCCTCACAGCATCTGCCCCGATAACGCGCTCCCCCTCCGCCGCTCTCCACCTCTATTAGCTTCCTCCAATAGGAAGCCAACCCACGACTGGGTTATCAGGGGGAAGCGTTATCAGGGGCAGATGCTATGAGGCTCACTGACAGCCTGACATAAATAATGCCAGCTAGCGACAAGCAGATTGTCGCTAGGCTGGCGATTTTTTAAGGGGGTGCAGTGGTGATACAGTGACCCAGAGTGTTGTCTTTGTGCACATGACATGCCTCTGGGTCCTATTAGGATTACAGTATGCCGCCTCGGGTTCTCTTTAAAGTACTCACCTAGCCTTTTAGCGGCTTGCTTGCTAGGAGCTACAGGACGTCACTGGAGTCTCAGTGAATATTATATCCTGCACAGGCAGGTGGGGGGGGGGGGGGGGGGGTGGAGAGGTTTGTGCTTTTTCAGCCAGCTGCTCAAGCAACCAGCAAGCACATGTATCTGGGATCATGCAATCCCCGGTGATCCTGGATATTGGGGACTTTGCTGTATTATTATTATCACTGAGGAACAGTTACATAGTTATTTGGGTTGAAAAAAAGACATACGTCCATCAGGTTCAACCAGGAAATAAAGTACAACACCAGTCTGCACCTTCACAAAGCCCTGTTTATACAGAGTAAGGTGAAAAACCCTTACAACACAACTATGTTCTACAAGCATATACTCCTGCGACTCATTATGCTTCATCATCCTGTAATCAGCGTCTTTTCACCCAGCTCATAAATCTCAGATTTATTATGTACACTACTGTACAATGAAAGGGCCATTAAACCTGTAAATGCTTCTTTTACGATTACAATTCAAAAGACCTCAACACTTTACGGAGGACAATCCTGACCAATTTCCCATAAACATTGTTTTTACTGAGGGATCACCCATGATATCAGCGTTCCTATGGAAACAAGAAACCACAAGTCATTTGATACCATGTCACCCTTTAACAATGCAATAAAATACAATGTATGGGCAGTAAGGTGGCCACACACCATACAATTTTTTTTTTCATCTTGATTCAATTGATCAGAAGTTTTGATCAGAATGTTCGAGGTAACACGCATGTATTTTCAAGATTGCCCCAATTTCAGATAAAAGACCGTAAACGTCCCAAAAATTGGTTGGTTAGAAAAATTAAGAGAAAAAAGTGAATGAATAAAATTTGGTATTTACTGAATAGTTACATACAATTTTTTCTGGTTGAATAAAATTTCACAATCAATCACACACCATACAGTTCTTGATAAAATGTGTCTGAATTTTCCAAACATGTCCACTCCACCGGGAAATTCAATCAGATTTCTTGATCGAAAACAAACAAAAGTTTATATTTTTCTGGACAACTGATCGTATTTATCAAATTGTCGGAAAATTAGATTTTAATTGTATGGTGCGTGGCCACCTTTAGGCTGGGTTTTACACTGTGGAGTTCAATGAAATAGACAGTGACTTTCCAAAGAACAGCACAACCGTTCAGCCATGCATGGTGGTGTCCGGTCCATGAATCTGAATTGCTTTCCTGTCCTGCAGCACTAGTCACATGGAAAGAAGATGACCTGTTCTCTTTGTGCTTACGCGGGCTTCCTCCCACCACACCACCAAAAAGTATTCTAGAAGCTTTATTAGCTCCTCCCCCCAAAACACAAAGTTGGCCCTAGACTGCGGTAGGGGCATTACATTATGAGCTCTATTAATGCCAGGTCAATTTAAGGTGCACATACACTTACTGGCGGATTCGATCACCGTGATCAAATCTGCAGGGATTCAACTTCTAAAATGGTTCCTTCAATACATGTGGCTATACGAAGGTTATAAATAAATGTTGTTCTAGCACGACAGATTCTCACCTTGGATCCTCTTGCTTCTGTTTTTTCTTGTCTTTCTCTCGGTCAGGACTCCTGTGTCGATGTCTTTTGTCTTTGCTGCTTGAATGTCCATTTCTGTCGTCCTCTCGCGTCTCCTGTCTGTCTTTTTTACTCTTCTCCCTCTCTGGAGAGCGCTCTTTCTGCCTCTCTTCTTTCCCTTCCCTGTGTTCCTTCTGCTTCTCTGCCTTACTTAACCGGCCTGGAAAGACAAAAATACAAATGATGTCCACTGGTGCAGAGGTACAGCAGCACCACCTACGTTTTATAATCTTCACTTTGTAGACAACAAACAGGCAACATTTCAGCCTTAAAGAGAACCTGTACTGAGTAAAATTATTTAAAATAAACACATGAGGTAACTTCAAATGAACATTACATAGTTACCTTGCCATCAGTTCCTCTCAGAAGCTCACTATTTTCTTCTGACAATAATCCCCTCCAATTCTGACAATATTTTGTCAGATCTGAAATATATCAGTTGCTGTCAGTTACAGCTGAGAGGAGAACTGATGTGTCCATGTATCCCTATGGCTCAAGTGGGCGATGTTACAGTTTAACTGCGTGCTGACCAGGAAGCTGTTATGGGGAAATGGCCATTTTCAAAATGGAGGACAGAGAATTCCATTGATCACAGTGGACAAACAGGACGCAGGAGAGCAAAAATAGATTGAAGAATAGACTACACAGGAGGTAAGTATGACTTGCGTATGTTTATTTTGACTTTTAATATTCAGTTCAGGTTTTCTTTAAAGTGGAACTAAATCAAAATCTCCTCTCTGCTCTAAGAGATTAGCTGCAGTAGGATAATCTTTATGGGAAAAATATTTCACTACAATCCATGGAATCCCCCCCCCCCCCCCCTTTAGAACTTCGTTTCACTTTGCAGGGAGCATTGAAGGGGTTAAGCTACGGTTTTTACTGTATGGACTAAGAACGCCTGTGGTGGTCCTGCAGTCTATTCACAGCTGGTGATAACTAATTGCACACTTTGTTCTTGTTAAATAAGTCCAGAAACAGAGCAAATGGATTTCTTTAGCAACTAAGTGTGGAATAAAGTATTTTCATTGTGTGCTGTGCAAGAGGTTAAAGGGGAACTGAAGAGAGAGGTATATGGAGGCTGCCATGTTTATTTCCTTTTAAGCAATACCAGTTGCCTGGCAGCCCTGCTGAACTTCTGCCTCTAATACTATTAGCCATAGCCCCTGAACAAGCATGCAGCAGATCAGGTGTTTCAGACTTTAAAGTCAGATCTGGCAAGACTAGCTGCATGCTTGTTTCTGGTGTTATTCAGATACTACTGCAGAGAAATAGACCAGCAGGGCTGCCAGGCAACTGGTATTTATTAAAATATATATATATATAATACATAATTTTAATAATAAATATATATATATATAATACATTTATAAAGATAATGTAGTCTAGCATCTATTCTTCCTACTTTGGGTGTCACATGGGCACACCTAATAGACCCACCCACAATCATAATTTAGAGCACATGAGCTTTAGTGCAGTTCTGCAATCACATTTAATGGATAAAACAGGCACTCTGTCCGCCGTTAACCTAACTCAGTGATAGGCAAACTTGGCTTTCCAGCTGTTAAGGAACTACAAGTCCCACAATGGCCCTAATTCACTAAGCAGTTTAGACTAGTCTACTGGTGGTTTGGGGTAAATCAGTCGCATCAAAAGGGAATTCACTAATAAGTACCGAATGTTTTAGACCTGTTTTTAGACCTGGTCTAAAAAAATTTCTGTAATTACACAATTCACAAAGGCCAACAAGGAGTAACCACGCCCACTTTTTCTGACAGAGATTACACCAGCTGATTTCTGTCAGTAAAGTACTTCTGTGAGGTATTTTAGACGTGCGGATGGAGCTTTTTGAATTAATTATGCAGGAGTTTAAATGTATCATAGCTACTCGTATCTTTAGACCTCGTACGGTAATTAGACCTAATCACCAAATGTTTTAGACCAGGTCTAAAACATACGGTAATTATTAGTGAATTCCCTTTTGATGCGACTGTTTGCTGGTTCACACCAAACCATCAGTAGACTAAAACCATCAGTAGACTAGTCTAAACTGCTTAGTGAATGGACGCCAATGCATTGCGGAAGTCTGACAGCCACAGTCATGATTTATGAAGGCAAATGCATTGTGGGACTTGTAGTTCCTTAACAGCTGGAGACCCAAGTATGCCCATCACTGACCTAACCTAATCTTTCACCTGAAGGCTTGCTGATGGCTTGCTTCTACTGGTCACCAGCAGGTGGCAGCCTATATTTTCCAGACTAATTGCTTATGCTCTAATTGCAGAAATCAAACCAACAAATGTTGATTTGAGTAATACCTTTAATGACTAACTGTACATGGTTAATAACAAGCTTTCGAAACATTAAAAGGTGCCCTTGCATCAGGCAATGATGAGCAGATTTGACCAAGAGACAGATCTCTCTCTGATCGAATCTGATCGGAGGTAGATCTGTCAGCTGCCCATACACCGCAGGCCGATTCCCAATCCATGTCAGCATGAAATCTCATGGTAATCGTCTGAGTCCGCCTCCGTTCCCTAGTGTATAAATGTGTGCGTTTATACATTACCTGTCCTGTGCCGCGGTGCCCATCTTCCCACTTCGCTGCTCTTCCATTAGCCCTATACACGCTGGTGTGGCGCATGTGACGCCACACACATGCTGCCGTGCTATGCGCCGGCACCGTGTATGAGGCTAATGGAAAAGCGGCAGATTCGGGAGACGACGGGCACCGTGACACAGGACAGGTAATGTATAAATGCACACTTGTACATTTATACACTGGGGAAACAGCGCCGGGGGTTTGGTTGTGTTCGTCGCTCCATCCTGATATTGCTTGCCGTTACCGCCGTGCACCTGACCGAGCAAGGGGGCTCTTCATCTTGCAGCGTCTGACTAATTCATGCCACTTCGCCCCATAATTGGTTGCATCGTCGATCAAGCATGTACTTGGCAGCAGCGATTTTCATCCGATTTAATTATAATTGAATCGGATGGTCGATCGGCCACCAAGTCGCCTGATGTATGGCCACGTGAAGTTTCTTCTTCAGGCATTATACAGATTTGGATCAAAAACGCATAGTTCTGATTCAGTTCTGTAGAATGCATGAAGGCTTGCAATAAAGCTTGTACAGCTAGTCATTAAATGTCATTTAAATGGACCAGAACTCTTGCACATGACACAAGGAAACCATAACAGAAATGCACCATGTATGTATTTAGAGAGTTTAGCCTGTATAATGCCCCCTTACTAGCTGTAATTTGATCTCCCTGTGTCACCTGACTCCCTATGGCAGATAAGCCCATTTCAAAGTACAGGCTGTAAACATGTCTGCTTCCATGAATCAGGAAGTAGAAACAATGTAGATTTATTTTAGGATTTGTATCAGCTGTAACAAATACATGTATTTTGTTTAAAGGTAATCATGCTGTAGTGTATCTTTCAGAGCAGAAAGGTGCTCTGAATTCAGGTCCACCTCAAAGTCATTAAACCAGGGGTAGGGAACCTTGGCTCTCCAGCTGTTAAGGAACTACAAGTCCCACAATGCATTGCAGGATTCTGACAGCCACAGTCATAATTAATAAAGGCAAATGCATGCTGGGATTTGTAGTTTTATCACAGCTGGAGAGCCAAGGTTCCCTACCCCTGCATTAAACCAACGATTATCGGTTTGAAGTCTGCATTTCTGCTCCACAACTAACACTGGACCATACTTCACTTAAAGGATAATTACACTTTTGAGATAAAATGGATATAAATGTAAGCTGGAATGAACCTCAATGGATTTTAGTTTAGTTTTATATACAGTACTGCAATTATTTATGGTGAATATCTTTATCAGCCTGACGATTCTGCTTCCAAATACACAAACCAAAGAGCATTTCACAGTGTTTCTAACAGATATGTGGGGAGCCTGACTGGAGAAGAGATTAGGGTAGACAGGTCTGTTGCTGCCTCCTCTGATAAACTACCACTTTCTAGTATTGGTGTAGGTACAATGCAATTGTCCATAAATGCTTCTGTGTAGAATTATATTTCAGAGAGTGAGTTGTAAGTACAAATCTAATAGCACTATATAAAATGGTACAACCTAACCATGACTTACAGATTGCTTCTCATGCAGCCAAAGTAACAGCTGTTTAAACCCTTTATCAGCCATGTAGAAGCTGCATTAAGGTCCGTACACACGCCGGACTTTAGGCAACGACGGGTCCGTCGTTGCCTCCCGGCGGATCGCTCAGAAACAGCCGTATCAGTCTGACGACAGAGCGTACACACGCCGGACTGTCGCTGGCACGCCCACCCAGCGGGAGGCAACGACGGACCCGTCGTTGCCTAAAGTCCGGCGTGTGTACGCTGCTTTACCAGCACACAAACAACAAGGTGCTGAAAATCCTCCCGACTGTTACAAGAGGCAGTTGGTATCACATGATCGCACTGCTGTCATTCTCTCACCCCAACACATTTCCCTGATAAGATCAGTATAGCAACAGAGTATGATGGCAGGAGCACAATTACATGACAATCATCACAGTGATCATGAATTGACATAAAACATAATGAGATAAGCATTTATATGCACAATCCCAGTCCTGCAAGGAACTAGCCAGTGTTCTTTTTTTACACTGTAAGGGTTAAGAATCCATGGTTCTAAATGACAGTTCCTCTGAAGTAGGACTGCAGCTTAACTTACACTGATAGCTAAACTGAAGTTTTAAAACTTTGTGAGGATGAGAAAACACACATCTATGTGCAGGGTACAAACAACGTTCTGTCAGTTCGGTTACTGTCAGAAATTAGATAAGGGGGTTAGTGTGTTAGGCACTAGGAGCACAAGGTTAGTGTTAGGCACTAGGAGCAGAGGGTTAGTGTTAGGTACTAGGAGCGCAAGGTTAGTGTTAGGCACTAAAAGGAGGGTTAGAGTAAGGCATTAGATAAGGGGGTTAGTGTTAGGCACTAGGAGCAAAGGGGTAGTGTTAGGCACTGGGAGCAAAGGGGTAGTGTTAGGCACTGGGAGCAAAGGGGTAGTGTTAGGCACTAGAAGGGTGATTAGTGTTGGGTACTAGGAGCGCAAACTTAGTGTAAGCCACTAGGAGGGGGGTAAATGTGCCACTTGTAAATAGTCTGGATCGCCCAGGTGCCTGTTAGCAGAGACAAAAGTGCAGTACAACATCATAAGAAGTACCTCAGGGATAATGGCGAACACCCTATAAATGCATTTCTAGGTACTTGACTACATACAGAGTTCAGCATATCCAGTATATACACGACATACAGCAAATGTTTAATTATGGGACTTGGCTGCAGGGAACTACAAGATAGAGCAGATGGGGAACTCCCTTAGTATAACAGGCTAAGCTAAGTCGTCTAACAAAGAAATCTGCTGCTACATAACTAATTACAAATCAGAGAGTTGTAGAAATGATAGACTTTCCCCAGCACACACGTTTCAGTGGTAATAAATGCCTTGTTCATACAGTGTCAGGCTGGATAAGGCCCAGCATTCACACACAACAGCGTGAATCAGTAACCATTCTGTAAATATGTATCCAGGTAACCCAATGATTAGTGCTGCAGGCTCTGCAGGGCTCGGAGTTGTAAAGCTGACTTGGATCCAGCCGGCAGTATCTTATCTGTACCCGGACACAGCTGCGGACACATGTGCAGCTATAAACTGGAGCAACGCCCATCATATGACTGCCTATTAGCCCAGCCTGGCCTGATGTAATTAGAAGGAGTGGATGGGTCAGGGTTACATAATCAGTGTAATAAAGCAGAATGGGTACAAACGGGTGCGAGCTTGGTCTTGTCGCTTCCAGTGTTCATGCATGGGTGGAGAAATACAAGCTTGTACTCACTGAGATCCTTGGCATATTTTGTGTATTCTGCGCTGCTGACCAACTTTATGGAAAACTGGGAAACTGTGACCACTTTTCCTCCAATGGCCAGCTTCACCATGGCTCGGCAGTTGTCTGCATCAATTCCCTCCACCTGGGATGAGATAGACATAGAAAAGAAAAAAACAAAGACGTCTTATATGTACAATGAATCAGTGTCCAGGGGAAAGGGTGCTGTGCAGATTCAGCCAGTCAGCTGTTGGTGGCACTAGAAGGTGTTAAAGGACAACTGAAGTGAAAGAATTATGGAGGCTGCCATATTTATTTCCCTTTAAAGTGGACCTGAACTCTTGAACAAGGACAGAAGGGAAACGTAGAGAAATGTATCCTGTATATATTTCGAGAATGTCTAATTCCCCCTCATTTGTGTCTAATCACAAATTGTAATCTGATCTCTCCCGTGTCACATGACTGCCATAGACAGATAAGCTCATTGAAAGCACAGGCTGTAAACAATATGTCTGCATCTATGAATCAGGAAGTAGACACACTGCAGAATTATTTTGGGATTTGTATCAGCTGTAACAAAGAAATTTTTGTTTGCTTAAATGTTATTATGCTGTTGTGCATCTTTTAGAGCAGGGAGGAGTTCAGAGTTCAGTCCCGCTTTAAAAGGATACCGGAAGTGACATGTGACATGATGAGATAGACATGGGTATGTACAGTGCCTAGCACACAAATAACTATGCTGTTTCTTTTTTTCTTACTCTGCCTGAAAGAGTTAAATATCAGGTATGTAAGTGGCTGACTTAGTCCCGACTCCGACAGGAAGTGACTACAGTGTGACCATCACTGATAAGAAATTCGCCTTATCTCTTTCTTGCTCTCAGAAGCCATTTTCTGCTAGGAAAGCGTTTTATAGTTGGAATTTCTTATCAGTGAGGGTCACACTGTAGTCACTTTCTGTCTGAGTCCGGACTGAGTCAGCCACTTACATACCTGATATTTAACTCTTTCAGGCAGAGAAAGAAAAAAAGGAACACAGCATAGTTATTTGAGTGCTAGGCACTGTACATACCCATGTCTATCTCATCATGTCACATCGGGTATCCTTTAAGCAATACCAGTTGCCTTGCTATCCTGCTGATCCTCTGACTCTATAGACCCTGAACAAGCATGCAGTAGCATACTTAGTACCAAATGTGCTGTAACAGAAAACTAGGCCCCGATTAATAATCCAATATACTTCGGTTACAGATTTTGCTGCTGTTCCATCTTACAAAATTGTCTACTTCTGTTCACATTGCAGAATTGATTCAGCAGCCCTTATTGGTACACATTGCTCACAGATGGCATCAGCACCTGAACAGAGAGAATTATGAGCATACAGAGAGTCTGTTTTAACCCTACAGAGGAAGTGGGAATAGTTTGAAGACTGTACCTTCTTAAAGCGGACCTGAACTCAGAACTTCCTCTCTGCTCTAAAAGATAAGCAACAGCATAATAACCTTTAAAGCAGTCATCAAGCAACCTCTACTGCTACCCATAGTACTACTTATCCTGGGCTTCTTCCAGCTCCTGGCAGCGGCTATGTCCTTTGCCGCAGCTCTGCTGGCCCCAGTTTCCCAGCGGTGCGCAGGGCAACCTCCAGGTCATCCTCTACTGCACCTGCGCTAGCGCCGCTATAAATCTCCTCCACGTGGTCCGAAACATACTGCACAGGTGCAGTAGTTCTGCGATTTGACAAAGCCATGTGTGCCGAAACGTTGTGCTTTTTGTGGCTGTTACCACTAATAAATTAAGCTAATATTGCAAAATCCAGGCAGAGACCCAGCTTTTTCCACCCTGTGGGATCCGGGTGTATGCTGGTTGACTCCCTGGTGCAACGACTGTCCTTGGTGCTACAACTGTCAGTGGTTGGAGCTCTGGGGCAATCCTTTTTTGTAGTCTAATCCAGTCAGAAACACCTGATCTGCATATGCATGTTCAGGGTCTATGGCTAAAAGTATTAGAAGCAGAGGATCAGCAGGACAGCCAGGCAATCTGCATTGTTTAAAATGGAATAAATATGTCAGCCTCCATATCCATCCCACTTCAGTTGTACTTTAAACTGCTTGTGGCCACTTTCAGGTTCCAAATGACGTTCACAATTTAAACATTCGATTGCACAATACAAGTCACTAGTGTAACCTCACCTTCCCATACAGATCTCTGTGGGCACCACTCTCTATTAACACTGCGCTTCCAGTGCCCAATCCTTTTGACTCTTCCGCAGGCTCCTCCCCAGGCTTCAAAGGTCTGCGGGGTTTCTGCGGTTCCAGGTCCCGCAAAGCAGATCGGTCAGCACCTAAGCCCAGACCCTTGGGGCGCAGCTTCTGTTCCAACGGCTTAATGTCCCTAAGCAATAAACATATTCACAAAATGTTCGCCAACATTAAACACATTCGTGCAATGTTAACCGGAGATTAAAGAGGAACTTAAACCAAGGATTGAACTTCATTCCAATCAGTACCAAATACCCTCTTTCCCACCAGAAATCTTTACCTTTTCTTGAATCAGGGGGTCTGTATGGCTGATATTGTAGTAAAAAACCCCTCCCACAGTGTGATGTCATGACAGTT
Organism: Hyperolius riggenbachi; assembly: GCF_040937935.1. Lineage (NCBI taxonomy): Eukaryota > Metazoa > Chordata > Amphibia > Anura > Hyperoliidae > Hyperolius > Hyperolius riggenbachi. The sequence goes on along the minus strand of NC_090653.1, from coordinate 236,078,706 downwards.
TGCTATCTGTGAACCGTGATGCATTGTGGGGAAAAAACTGCTTTTTCCAACTGCCAAGCAAGCAGCATCTCCCTCTCTGCGTAGAACTCTCAGCAACAAACATTCTGTACAGATCACCTGGCAGAAGATGTCACCAACAGGGATACATTTCAGGATGTGAATCAGGGAGAGAAAAGACATTACAATAGGTAGACGCTGACTAAATATCTATACATAAATATTGTATAGAATAAGCAATTTTATTAATCATGTTATTTTCCCTACAGTTGCTCTTTAAATGGTCTTAGACTGTTTTCAGCCTGCGGCCCCATTTCAATGACACAGAGTACAGAGCCACATTTATCATGAAGGAAAAACCTCAAAACTTCGAAGCGTATTTATAAAACTGCAGAAAGAACCCTAGTGTAGGTGCTGACTAAACCTGCAGGAATGTATAAATGCTGACATTTAGTAAAAAGGCCAGGAATAATGTAGTATGAAAAAAAAATGCCACAGCAAGGTAAAGCAGTATTTCCCTACTTCCTACTAGCTCCAGTGGATCACATGATGTTTAACAATGACCAATGAGAGAGTGGGTAAATATTACTGGCCTCTTATTGAAACAATGGCTGTGATTTGTGGAAGTGGCTTGCATTTGGAATTAGGACAGGTATGTGCATGCATTTATATCAGTATATTGTGGAGAGTAAAGGCTCATACACACAGTCTATAGTCTTTGGAAAATGAAAGATCACAGACCAATTTTACCCCCTTCCATGTAGTATGAGAGCCATACCTGCACAGTCTATTCTATGGAGCTGAACTCCCCATCTGATAAAATCTTTGCAAGATGCTGCACACAAAGATGCTGTAGACATTCAAAAGATCAGTATCTGAAAAAGATCTGTTCCTGCAAAAGATCCGTTCCTGCAAAATGCATTCATAGTCTATGATGTCTGCAGATCATCATACACACCTTATTTAACAGACATTCATCTGCAGATCAGATCCACCAGGATGGATTTTCAGATCTGCAGATGATTGTCTGATCTGCAGATGAATGTCAGTTAAACAAGGTGTGTATGATGATCTGCAGATCTCATAGACTATGAATGCAATTTGTAGGAAAGGATCTTTGGCAGGAACAGATCTTTTGCAGATACTGATCTTTTGTATCTGTACAGCATCTTTGTGTGCAGCATCTTGCAAAGATTTTTTTCTGATGTGGAGTTCAGCTCCATAGAAAAGACTGTGTAGAATATGGCTCTCATACTACATGAAGGGTGGTAAGATTGGTCTGTGATCTTTCATTTTCCAAAGACTATAGTCTGATGTGTGTATGAGCCTTTAGAACCTCAATGGGGTTGTGATTGCTGTCCTGTGTCTCTGTGTAGGAGAATATCCATTCCCATCACTCCACACAGGAAATGGGAACTCTCGTCAAAAGTGGAGACCGCAACAAAAAGAGTGAAGAAGCGTTAGAATTATTGACCAGTTTTTATTGACAACTAGTTTTCATACCAAAGCCATGAAGGTCCACAGAGCCCCGAGGGGGGGGGGGGGGGGGGGGAATACACTGAGCAAAACTAACATGAATACAAAAAAACTAAGCTAAGCTTGGAAGCTAAGCCGCAACCTGGGAGGTACTTCCTGGGTCACGGCTTAGCTTCCGATTGGAACGCGGGGGAGCGTGCATTGAATGACATACAAAAGGTAAATAGACGGCTAGCAACAAGGAGACTGTCGCTAGCCGGGCACTTTTTACAGGGGGGCACAGGAGACCTCAGGGGGAACTAGAGGCAGCAATAGCGAGACCCAGAGGCATGTCATTATGCACAGGACATGCCTCTGTGGTCTCTTAAGATTTCAAATACCCGCCTCGGGTTCTCTTTAAGGCCACTCGTCCCTTGCCATCTCCCCAGGTGGCTCAGGTCCCCCCCAATTCAGCTGAAAGCCTGGCCAAGTCGCGCATGTGCAGCTCGGCGCGCTTCCCGTCGTACTACCAGGGACGGGAACGCCACGGGGGAGCACACCTGGCGCGCATGTGTGATGAAGCACAACTTGGCCAGGGTTTTGGGCTGCATTGATAGGGACCAAAGACACCCGGGTAGACGGCCTTAAAGGAGTCATCAGTGAAACTTAAAGTGAACCTCCGGACTAAAAATCTACTCAGCAGAACTGAAAAGGCTTGGTGTTTCTTTAACAGTTTCACAGCATCAGAACTGCATTTTTAACTAAGCTCCACCCATCAAACAAAAAAAAAAAAAGCCCAGGCTTTTTTTCCCTGATGCTGTGCAGAGCATGATGGGATTTCCTATGTTATTCACGTTGCCTAGCAACTGGAAGAGGTGCTCAGGACACAGGACAGTTGGAACTGTGTCACATGCTCCGTCGCCTCCTTTCAACCAAAAAGATGGCTGCCATCATGAAATCAAACATTTGCCTGTTCTTTTAAAACAGGGTGGGTAAGAGATTATATTACCTATTTTAATTAACATAACTAATGTAACTTAATGACAGTATGTTTGTTTAGGCTGGAGTTCCTCTTTAATGAAATAAGTGCTACTTACCGGGGGCTTCCTCCAGCCCCAAGCTCCCAGCATGTCTCTCGCCGCAGCTCTCCCTGCAGCCGTTCGCCGCAGCTCGCTCCCGGTCTGCGTCTGCGCAGTCAGCTCCGGCCCACGTGGCGGTGATTGATAGCGCCGCTCACGCAGACGCAGTACAGGCCGACCTGGAGGTCGCTCTGACGTCATCGCCGGGGACCGGGAGCGAGTTGCGGCGAATGGCTGCAGGGAGAGCTGCGGCGAGGGACATGCTGGGAGCTTGGGGCTGGAGGAAGCCCTCGGTAAGTAGCACTTATTTCATTAAGTTTCCCCCAATGACTTTTAAGGAAACCCCAGGTAAGTATGGAACCTGAGACAAGTCCCTTTAAAATTACCAAACTGAATACTGCATGTGGTAAAAATCTTTATGAATTGTCATGTAGTTTTTTTTTAGTAAATTCCCAAAACTAACACCCCATGTGAGAAAATGTTAGGGAATACTCAGAAATATTTTATCACATTAAGGTAAATAACCAAACATGATTTTTTTACTGAACAGGTCTTAGTGTACTGAGACCAATATCTTTGTTTGGCTGTGCACATAGATGGGTCTTTTTTACGTTTGGCTGGAGTTTGAATTAAAAGCAGGCAATCAATGATACCTTTATGAAGGAAACAATGTAAAGAAACACGTATTGGCAAAAGGAAGGAAGTCGCTTTTAATGACTCTGTGGCCTCACAGAGTAGTCTGTACTTCATGCGCCTGCACTGGCTACAGAACTGTGGTCATGCCTAATCTGATCGGACTGCTCGGAATCTACACTTTTTGTGATCTGCTGTGGCTGAGCCATCATCTAGGACAGCCTTTCTCAACCTTTTTACCCCGGAGGAACCTTGCAAATAACTTTTGGATCTCAAGGAATCTGCAAACAATTTTTTTGATCTCGAGGAACCCCTGCATTTATTTTGCAGAAGGCATGGTCTTTAAAAGCAGGTGCGGCTGCCACCTATTACAGTGCCACTCATTATATGGTCTCCATATCCTAGTGCTTTTTAATAATGTGCTCATTATTATTCTGACACCTAATGTAGTGCTTATTTTTACAGTTCCCCCTATTATAATGTGCTCTATTATACTTCCCCCCCCCCCCCCCCCCGATGGGGGGGAAATGCCCAGGAACCGCCGCAGAAGACTCAAGGAACCCTGGCTGAGAAAGACTGATCTAGAAGATAGGTAGTATTGGGAGTTGGCGTTTATGAGCAGAAGCACATGGTTTTTCATTATGCAGAAGTTAAAGAGACACTGAAGCGAGAATAAACCTCGCTTCAGAGCTTATATTCAGCAGGGGCGTGTGTGCCCCTGCTAAAACGCCGCTATCCCGCGGCTAAACGGGGGTCCCTTACCTCCCAAATCCCCCGCTGCAAAATCCACGACCAACTTGGTCGTAGATTTTGCTGCTGTTGAGGCAGGGCTAACGGCTGCAGCCCTGCCTCTCAGCACGTCTATCAGCGGCGCATCGCTGCCTCTCCCCTGGCCCTCTTTAGCGAAGGAAGACTGAGAGGGGCGGGGGAGAGGCGGAGATACGCGCTGATAGACGCGCATGGAGGCAGGGCTGCGGCCATTAGCCCTGCCTCACCAGGAAGAGATCCCCGGGACTCCACGAGGGGATTTGGGAGGTAAGGGACCCCCGTTTAGTCGCGTGATGGCAGCGTTTTAGCAGGGGCACACATGCCCCTGCTGAATATAAGCTCTGAAGCGAGTTTTATTCTCGCTTCAGAGTCTCTTTAAGGAGGCCATACTAAGTCGTAAATGACTGATGTCACAATTTAATCAGAGGAACTGACATTACCTATCGGACAGGACTTTTATTTTTTGCTGGTTATTCCAGGGCTTGTATCTATGCAGAAGGCCCTAGAGCCAGTCCCCCTGCCAATGCTGCTTTTTTCCCGGGGGCCCTGTGCAGAGTATTATCACAGCAAAGCGCTATCACTCACCTCTCCAGCTGGCACACGCCCTTCTTCTTCATACATATGAATCAGAAGCCAGGAGATTTGGGCGCAGGGTAAAGCCGATATACGGATTACTCTGCCTCTGCACAAGTCCCAGCAGCGCTAATTACTATTCCCCCTCCACGCCGGAAAATGGATAGTGGGGGAAAGAGGTAATTCGGCTTCCAGCTATTGCTGGCGGACGAATTACAGTGTTTTTATAGTAATTTGTACTCCGTCTTTTGACGGCGCTCAAATCACTCACTGAGCGCTGCTATAGTTGTAATTTCTATTACGATCTTTAGCCGCACCGGCTGCACCCAAAATCACCTCTGCGGTTTTTACAGCACTCGCTCCTCTGTGCTGCCGTCATCTTCTGGTGTCCCTGTGAGCCAGTGGTGTACATGAGCATGCACATGCCAAAAGGTCACTGCGAGCAATGGGAGAGGACCGCCGAACAGAGGAAGGAGTGCTCCGGGAGGAGAGGCAAGTATCGCTGCCTTATTGCTATGCATGGGGCCCTGGGGAGACCACCATTAGCAAGGGGGACACCAGGGGGATCGGGGTAAATGATTTTTAACAGATTTTTTGCTGGACTCACTCACTTTAAAACAATGAATGGGCAGTGTGTGGCAGTAATCATCCCCACTAATCAGATGTCGATCAGAGAGGGAACTAGGTTTTGGGCACGTCAGGAGAAAGTCTGCCAGTGTATGGCTGAATAACTGTCTGTCCTCCTAACAGGTCAGTGCCCATTGTATCTGTCGTCCTCATCTTCACAATTGACCAGTGACATCATAGAAATAATTATTTCCCTTTAAAGGACAACCGAGGTGACATGTGACATGATGAGATAGACATGGGTATGTACAGTGCCTAGCACACAAATAACTATGCTGTGGTCCTTTCTTTCTCTTCCTGAAAGAGTTAAACATCAGGTATGCAAGTGACAGTTTCTGTAGAAATGGTATACAACTGAACTGGCCAGCTGCTGCAGTTAGACCTTATCCCAAAAGTCTCTACAAATCCAATAGCTCAAAACTGCTGCACTGAAGCTCCAAGATGCCACATTGGTACTGGGATGTCCCCTCCTTCCTTTCCTGCAGTGTATTACTCACAATATGAATGAACAATATGAAGAAAGCAGAGAAAACAGGGGACTCCCTCAGTTTCAAGCAATCTTGATCCAACTTTAATGTAAAAAAAAAAAAAAGTGCATATACAGGAAAGTAATAATACACTCACTTCTGTGGGTCCTAATTCCAATAGGACCCACTGGCTAAAACCGCTTCCCACCTGGGTGATACTCAAAACCATTTCCAAAGTGCAGGGTGCTCGTGTTGCTCGCTCTCAACCTGACCGGTTTCGGCTTCGTGCCGTCATCAGGGTATGACGGCAGGAGGCCGAAACCTGTCGGGTTGAGAGAAGGCAACACGAGCACCCTGCACTTTTGAAACGGTTCTGAGTGTGAGTGTATTATTACTTTCCTGTATATGCACTGTGTTTTTTACATTAAAGTTGGATCAAGATTGCTTGAAACTGAGGGAGTCCCCCGTTTTCTCTGCTTTCTTCATGTTGTGAGTGAAACACTTTGCGCTGACTGAATCGGAAAGGCTTACAATCGCTACGGTTTGCTTTTTAACATAGGAATCGCGGTAGGTCATTTCCACTACCGCGGTTCGTTTTACAGGAACGCAAACGCGCGGCGGAACGATTATTGCCGCGATTTTGCTATGCAGTGCATAGCAAAATCGCGACCGCAAATGTCGGGAAATCGCCGCAAACTTTTGTACTTTTGCGATTCAGCAATCGCTAGCGTTCAGCATGAACGCTAGCGACTGCTAGTGGAAAAGGGCCCTCAATGAGTTTTATAATGCCCACATGACAGACATATGAAAGTCAGCAAGCATGCAATTAACTTACTGTTTAAATGTCTTTCCAATTCCTTCTCCCGCCTTCCAGCCCATTCCCCTCAGCATGGCCATCCCATACTGTTCTACAGGAACACTTTCATAGTCTGCAGACTCAGCCTGGAGGAGAGAAGGGTGACTGGTCAGCGTCAGGCTTGCAGCAGCTATCTAACAATCTACAAATGCCACAGCTCAGAAGGCAGATAACAATGCACATGTCAGCCAAGCTTAGAAAGATATTCTGAAACAGCAAACGTACAGATTCTGGCCTCAGATCAACATTCACTTTGTCTCCGTCTTCAAACCCATTAGGAACTCTGTTCTGCATGAGCAAAGGAATGCTCATCGTCTGGGCCGGCCCATCATCTTTCTGCTCCGCCTTCCGAGACTCTGAAAAGAAAAAAAGATTTATAAATGAATAAATGCACAGCAGGAAGACAAACCATGGTTGCATTAAGGTTATATAGTACAAACAAGTTAAAGGGGCACTACAGCAAATTTTGGCTACCGGGATAACCCATGTAAAAGAAACACATTAGGTAGTGTATCTAGTTATAAATGCCGGCTGGATATGATCATCTTACAGATCCTGGCATCACTAGAATGCTACATCCTCCTCTGTTCAGCTATACACCATTTAGATACAAGTCTGGACTGTAGGCTGGCTCCTCAGCAGCAAGTAGTATGGATAGCTTAGGTACATAAACAGGAAGCTGCTTGTTTATTTACATAAGTTACCTATACTTGCCGCTGATGAGCCAGCATTACAGAACACACACAAGGAGAGTATAGAAACAGCTGAACAGAGAAGGACGTCGCTTCTCTCTAAATTAGTCAAAGTTGACAGGCCCTCCAGTGAAGATAGACGTGTGCTGGACTGATATGGTGCTGTAGTCCAGCAGCACCCCAAACAGAAAAAGCAGAGATCAGCAGCACCCCATTGCTGTATTAAAAGCTATTTATTTCATAAAAGCCCAGGGACAGTGATGGACGCCGTTTTGGAGTTATGCTCCTTCCTCAAGCGTGAGCCTACACATCAACGTGGTGCTGCGGATCTCTGCTTCTCTCTAAATGACGGCCATGATCTGTAAGAGGTGCTATAAATTATACTATCCAGCCGGCATTTGTAAACACACTACCTAAAATGTGTTTCTCTTACTATTACAAACATGCTACTAGGGTTATAAGGTTATCCCAATAGCCAAATTTTCACTGTAATTCCCCTTTAAAAGGAGTGCAGTCACTTTAGAGAAAATCACACTAGAGAGACTTCACAGAAATTACAAAAAACAAACAGTACACACTAATGGGGTATACCCAAGCAACATGGTGCTTGTTGCCCACAATGTTGTCCTTATGGCCAAGGACGATCCTTAACAGCAACGATAACTGAAGGTGTATATGCACCTTTGCAGTCCGATGCACACTGCTTTTCTCACTTCCTGCATTGCCCTATTATTTCATGTCTTGCTGTACTCATGCGTGTGCAGTAAAGCCACAGCATTGTCCTGGGACTACCAGGTAATCAGACACTTTGGTAAAATTAATTGCTTCAATGCATAGTTTAGGCATGCCGTCACAAGAGTGGACTGGTAGAGGAGAAGCATATATTTTGCAGGGCAACGGACACAGCTGTGTGGCAGAGGAGGAGGAGCATATCCTATGCGGGGAAGCGGACACAGCTGTATGGCAGAGGAGGAGGAGCATATCCTATGTGGGGAAGGGGACACAGCTGTGTGGCAGAGGAGAAGCATATCCTATGTAGGGAAGGGTACACAGCTGTGTGGCAGAGGAGAAGCATATCCTATGTGGGGAAGGGGATAACTGTGTGGCAGAGGAGGAGGAGCATATCCTATGTAGGGAAGGGGACATAGATGTGTGGCAGAGAAGGAGACGCATATCCTATGTTGGGAAGCGGATACAGCTGTGTGGCAGAGGAGGAGCATATCTTATGTGGGGAAGCGGACACAGCTGTGTGGCAGAGGAGGAGCATATCCTAGGTGGGGAAGAGGACACAGCTGTGTGGCAGAGGAGGAGCATATCCTAGGTGGGGAAGGGGACACAGCTGTGTGGAGGAGGAGGAGCATATCCTAGGTGGGGAAGGGGACACAGCTGTGTGGCAGAGGAGGAGGAGCATATCCTGTGTAGGGGAGGAGGACACAGTTGAGTGGCAGAGGAGGAGGAGCATATCCTATGTTGGGAAGCGGATACAGCTGTGTGGCAGAGGAGGAGCATATCTTATGTGGGGAAGCGGACACAGCAATGTGGCACAGGAGTAGTTGGAGCCAAGAAGAAATGAGGAGTTTTAACTCTACCTCACTTTACAAATACAAACATTCGCTCCTGGAAAAATGTATCCACTTCCTGTCTGAACAGGAAGTAAGTGAAATGTTCACTGGTTGAACCCAATAAACAGGTCAGTATGAAAAGGTAAATGGTAGCATGTCAGCACCTGCAATGAGCTCTTGCACAGCTTGTGACAGAACGGAGTCCTCCTCAGTCTGTGCACCGCCATTTTCTGCTTCATCTTTGTTCTTGTTGGGCACGGACCATCTATTCTTCTGTATGAGAGGGATCACCAGCGGCTTAGAGACTGGAGCTGGGTTAACGCTACAAAAAACAAAACAAGAAACCAAATTAATAACTAAAATTAGAAATGAAGTGTAAACGAAAAAGTTTGAGATGGAATTTTTAGCTACAGAAACTTCATTTCATAGAAGTAACATTTGGGCACTCTGGCTTGAGATGGCCTTTAAACTAAACTTCACTATAAAATGGGGCCCTAATAAAACAAGTAATGTACTTACGGTACTGATTTTACCTCCATTTTATAATACAGTACTGGTATGTCACCTCCTGTAGGTACAGAATAAGCGGTCATACTAGTTACACAATTTTAGGCTCCTTTGACACTATGGCATCGCAGTACTCTTCCCCGTCACATTTTACATTAATCTCCGAGATGGGCCACAGTACCCGTGGTGCATCGCAATGCGAGGGAAATGCTTTGATAGACACAAACTCTGTAGCGCATTCCCAAACAGTACTGCATGGCGCCTGATTGCATTGGAGTCAATGTTAGTGGTGCAGCACGCACGCACATAGCAGCGAGATTGTGTGAGGCACTTCCTGTCTGGACGTGACTGAGGGGCTAGACGCAAGAGAGGTCTGGCGTCACTTGAGTACATTTTGCCACAGGGACAAATCTGTGTGCAATGGTGCAGTACGATGCGCTGTAGTAGGCTTTTCTGCCGCCTGCAAATGCCACCTTATGTTGCTGCTCTTCCTCCCCTTTGCTCTCCTATAGATTATCAGCCACCACTGTAGCAGTAGCAGCCACTGATTAGCAGCCAAAACTATGCCAGCAGCAGTAATAGCTCAAACCCACTAATGCAAAGCTATGGGGGATTTTTATAAAATCACATCGCTCAAGTGGGATCACACCCATAGCAAAGCTTTTCAAATCACAAGCGCTTAGAGATGGTTTAGTAACATACTGCTAGTGGGTTCCAGTCCTAATGCTACGTACACACATGCGACAACGATCGTTCGTTGAGAACGACGAACGAGCTTTTAATTGATGAAAGAACGACCTGAGTAAAGTTAGTTTTTAAATGTGTGTAACGATCTGATCGTTAGAACAAACGTTACATCAGGTAAAGCAACTATTGCGCCTGCGCATAAAAATGAGAAGTTTCAGGGAGAAATAGTGAAATGCGCATGTCAAGCCTAGTAGGAACGACCGTTTCCAACGATGTACTACTTTTGCAAACGATCGTCGTTGGTTAAAATCCGCCGAGACAGAACTTTCTTTTGTAGCGATTTGGCTCGTTCGTCGTTTGCCTTAATAGTCGGTGGTTCGGTTTTTGTAACGATCGTCGTTGGTAAAGATCGGGGAACGATCGTTACAAACGACTATAGTTGCATGTGTGTACGCACCTTAACAGCGACTGATTAGCAGCTGCCACTGTGCCAACAGTTGGGATGATCAATTATATGCAAATACTTCAGAGTTTATGCAAATGTACGCAGCTTGAAAATGGACCAATCAAGTTCCACCCAGGTTTAAACTGATTGGCCCAATTTCAAGCTGCATATATTTGGCATATTTGCAGCCATTGATTAGCGGCTACCACTATGCCAGCAGCAGTAACAACCACCGATTAGCAGTCTCCACTGTGCCAGCGGTAGCAACAGCCACTGATTAGCAGCTGCCACTGCGCCAGCAGCAGTAACAACCACCAATTAGCAGCTGCCACTGCGCCAGCAGCAGTAACAGCCACTGATCAGCAGCTGCCACTGCGCCAGCAGAAGTAACTGCCACTGATTAGCAGCTGCCACTATGCCAGCAGCAGTAACACCCATTGATAAGCAGCTGCCACTGTGCCTGCAGCAGCAACAGCCACTGATTAGCAGCTGCCACTGTGCCAACAGTTGGGATGATTAATGATATGCAAATACTTCAGTTTATGCAAATGTATTTACATTTTTATGCAAATCTACGCAGCTTGAAAATGGACCAAATCAAGTCCCACCCAGGTTTAAATTTATTGTCCCAATTTCAAGCTGCATATATTTGCATTAAAATGTACATACATTTGCATAAACTCGTAAGTATTTGCATATCATTGATCATTCCTATGCCAGCAGCAGTAACAACCACTGATTAGCAGCTGCCACTGTACCAGCCACAGTAACAGCCACTGATCAGCAGACACCACTGTGCCAGCAGCAGTAACTGCCACTAATTAGCAGCTGCCACTGCGCCAGCAGCAGTAACTGCCACTGATTAGCAGCTGCCACTGTGCCAGCAGCAGTAACTGTCACTGATTAGCAGTCACTGTGATGTGGAAATGTTTTATTTGACAAAATGTCCCAGGCGTAGCGTACCCAACGGCAATCTGCTGAAACTGTGTTTAACGTCGGCCCAATAGTACTCTCAAGAATGGCGAAATGGCCCCAAAAATGTGGGTACCCCTGACTTAGGGGGAAGTATCTGGTGCCTCTACAAATTTAGCACCTGCAAGGTCGGCGTGCAAGGCAGTTTGAGGCAGTTAATTAATCTGTAAGGCAGTGGGGACAAGAGGAGTTAAAACTTATTTCTGGAACGGACTTTGAAAAAGCCAAATAATCCCTTAATACGCTACAGTAATCTTATAAACAGTTTATGAGCTATCAGTAAATCTTAAGGTGGCCACACGCCATACAATTTTTAAAATATCTGTTCCATTCAAGAATAGCAATCAATTTTTCTGACTGATTGTAACAATTCAAAAATCTGACCAGGGACGTAACTAGAAATCACTGGGCCCCCCTGCGAATATTTGGATGCGGCCCCCCATAGGTGTCAAATAATCGTAATAGGACAGCGTTTCACTGTAAAGTAATAGTAATGTGGGCAGCATTCACCAGGAAAATCGTAACGTGGGCAGCGTTCACCAGAAAATCGTAACGTGGACAGCGTTCACCAGACAATCGTAACGTGGACAGCGTTCACCAGACAATCGTAACGTGGACAGCGTTCACCAGACAATCGTAACGTGGACAGCGTTCACCAGACAATCGTAACGTGGACAGCGTTCACCAGACAATCGTAACGTGGACAGCGTTCACCAGACAATCGTAACGTGGACAGCGTTCACCAGACAATCGTAACGTGGGCAGCGTTCACCAGACAATCGTAACGTGGACAGCGTTCACCAGACAATCGTAACGTGGACAGCGTTCACCAGACAATCGTAACGTGGACAGCGTTCACCAGACAATCGTAACGTGGACAGCGTTCACCAGACAATCGTAACGTGGACAGCGTTCACCAGACAATCGTAACGTGGACAGCGTTCACCAGACAATCGTAACGTGGACAGCAGATACCAGAAAATCGTAATGTGGGCAGCGTTCACCAGAAAATCGTAATGTGGGCAGCGTTCACCAGAAAATCGTAATGTGGGCAGCGTTCACCAGAAAATCGTAATGTGGGCAGCGTTCACCAGAAAATCGTAATGTGGGCAGCGTTCACCAGAAAATCGTAATGTGGGCAGCGTTCACCAGAAAATCGTAATGTGGGCAGCGTTCACCAGAAAATCGTAATGTGGGCAGCGTTCACCAGAAAATCGTAATGTGGGCAGCGTTCACCAGAAAATCGTAATGTGGGCAGCGTTCACCAGAAAATCGTAATGTGGGCAGCGGTCACCAGAAAATCGTAATGTGGGCAGCGTTCACCAGAAAATCATAATGTGGGCAGCGTTCACCAGAAAATCGTAATGTGGGCAACAATCACAAAAAAATCGTTGTGGGCAGCAGTCACCAGATAAAAAAAAATGCACCGGTTAAAAAAACCAAACAAAACAATTCACTCACCTGGCAGAAGTCTCCTCTCCTAGCCTCTGGCGTGCAGCTCCCCCGATGATCCTCCTGCAGCACATCTCCCGCGCTGACAGGCAGAGTGCAGGGCTATGGCAAGATGGCTCCCGAAGCCCTGTACTGTAGACAAAAATAGTCTACAGTGCAGGGCTCCGGCAGCCATCTTGCCGTAGCCCTGCTCTGCCTCCCGGGAGACTGCGGGCTGCAGGGATTCAGGGAATGAACTGGCGCAGCGTCTGTTAGACGCTGCGGCCAGTTGAACACCTGGCTGGGGCGGGGTCTCAGAATCGGGCGGGCAGCAGCGCTCCCCTCGCACACCGCTGGCGGGCCCTAGAGGGGCCCCGGGCCCCCCTGCGGTTGATGGGGTCGTATCCCCAGTAGGTACACCGGTGAGTCTGACCAATGTACCACACATACACACACACCTATGTTACATTTTTCTCCAATCATAAATAAAATAATTGAAAGCTCAGAAAAATTTAATTGGAACTGTACATCAATTGACAATCCATCTCACACACACCATACAATTCTTTATAAAGTTGTTCTGAAATTTCCAACATGTCCAATCTCCAAAAATCACACGCCCCACCCACCCAAAAACAAAAAAAACAAAAACGGGAAATTCAATCGGAATCAGAGAAAAGCTCTCGATTTTTCGGGACAATCGATCGACATTATCAATTTGGTGAAAAATTGGATCTTTTAATTGTAGGGCGTGTGGCCACCTTAGGGTCTGCAAACAGAATGCTTAAAATAACAGTCTTTCTGCTACTGGGTAACATCTGAATGTTTGAATGAAGCATTGCTGCATTCAAGGCGAATTTCCACTTCCAGGTTACAAAACAAGTGTAATCATGAGAATTCCCTGAAGCAACCGCAGCACGATATCAGCTGGAATGCTTATTTTCCAAAACGGAGAGGTGAGCAAGTCATAGTTTCCATCACTGAACCCACGCCGGCAGCAATTTCTAACACATGATGAAAGGAAATGACAAGGAGGCAGAGATGGGGAAATAAGAGGAATACTTTGCATTTGTATGAAAAGCAATGATTGTGAATGGGCTAGTCTCCATTACACGCAAATTTTAGCATGCAACCGTACGCGTGAAAAAAAAAGCTGACAGCCTGTTTTATACTTTCACATTCCGTACGCGATTTTTCATATAGAATGCATCAGTTTTCTTTCCGTAAAAAGGAACTTGTCATGTTGTTGCTACGCAGAACATGTAAATTAGGGTCATTGGGAAAATTGAGTGTGAAAATTCACATAAAATGCATGTAAAATACCATACTTTTTTTTTCCATTTTCAGGAAAAAAATTGCATGTTATTTTCATGATGTGAAAAGACAATGCTACAATGGAAACGTAGCCTTAGGGGCATTTGATGGCTGTGTGAGGGTCAGTCATGGGGACTACCTGTTGTCACTAGCTGCAAATCATCAACTGCCATACAAATGAGGTGTCAAAATAGAATCTCTTAAGGCTACTTACACACCAAGACGTTGCGGTTTAGGGGACATTATGGTCGCATAACGTGCCCCTAACGCAACGCATGGTGGTGTGGGAGAGGACGTTAGAGTAAGCCGCGTTAGGCGGCTCTATCCGCATAAGGTCTCCCAGAGTGGCGCTGATTGGCCGGCGGGACCACGTGATGCGGAGCAAGACACTCCGCATCACGTGGTCCCGCCGGCCAATCAGCGGCCGCCAGTGCAGTGCATATTAAGTAGCCATGTGCGCGGCTACTGTAGCAGCATCTCCCCGCCTCCTCTCCGCCCCCCACTGAGCATGTGCAAACAGTCTAACGCGGCTAAAGCCGCTAGAACGCACAGCATGCTGCACTTTCACTACAACGTGCAGCGTTACATGTAACGCAACGTGGGCAGTGTGAACAGCCCACTTGTGTTACATTGCTGTGCGTTGGGGGAGCGTTACAGGCTGCACTAACGTGCACCTGTAACGTCCCACTGTGAAAGCAGCCTTAAAGTACTTCTGAGCTGTATTAAAGTACACCTGGGCTGAGCTGTACCTCTTACTAAGGGCTTTTTTTACACTATGAGCGTTTGCCTATTCTTTTAAGTGCTGGCGATTTTAGAAATCGCCCTAAAAGCGCTTGTGCGATGATTCCCTATGAAAGTGTTCACACATGAGCAATTCAATTCCGATCCACTTTGAAAAGCGCTGCCTGCATCAGTTTTTGAATCAATGAAAGGTATAGGGTAATCGCAAAGCGCTTGAAAAAGAACGTGAACATGAAAGAGTTCACTTCCTGACTGATGGCAGGAAGTGAAAAAAAAAAAAAAAGCTCTGCAAAAGCGCTTAAAAAAGCACTTAGAAAGTGCAGGGAAGGATCTGGAGAGGATCTGGAGGGGGGTAGCTGGGAAACGGCAATAATACCTGCAGACAGCTACTAATACAGACCCTTTCCCAAGCAGAGGGCTATACTCCTGAACTCCAACTAATACCCTCTTTGAGATATTGAAGACCACGATATCTAACACTCAGCAAATTAACAGAGGAAGCACCAGAGGGCTAAGGCACCTAGCATATCCTTGGTATGCTATATGCACAATAATACAATCCTGAATGGGTTAGCTTAACTTTCATACTTATAGTTTGCAACGGTTTAATTATTGTACCCCCGGTCTGACCGGGTGAAGCCGGGCGTGGGACCTCCAGGCCATCACACGCCCTCAACTTCTTCTTAAACTTTTCCCCTATGTCCCCTACTTCTCCCTTTACCTTCTATTCCTCTCTTCTTTAACCTTTTCCTACTCTCCCTGTTCTCCCTAACTATCTATCTTTGTTGTGTGGCTGTTAGCGAGGAGTGGTCTAGCACCTGGCACATGTAGCTGGGCTCTACGCTACTCTGAAATAGTTGATGGGATTAAGCTGTGGTACTGTATAGTTTTGAATTATACTACAGCAGGGTAATTGTTTATTGTGGGTTTACTGAAGTTTATTGTTAGTCACCATGTACCTCCACATGTCCTCTGGTTGTTTGAGACCTGCCGTTCCTAACTCATTGATTGATCACTGGCCCCCCCCTCCCTCCTAAACATTCTAAAGCTATGCCAATGGAGACCCCTTTAAGCATTGTATCCTGGAATGTCAGAGGTCTGCTCTCCCCGTTTAAAAGGTCCCTAATGTTCCAGTATTTACTTAAATATAAACCACATATATTAATCCTCCAAGAGACTCATCTGGATGGTATGCTGACCAAGTCCCTAAAGAAACAATGGGTTGCCACTGCCCTACACTCAACATACTCCTTCTATAGAGGCGTATCCATTCTTCCATATCCAAGTCTTTAACGCATAAAATTATAAGCTCACACATAGACAATGAGGGTAGATTTATAGTTATTAAACTTAATGTGGCAGGGAGGATATTATGTATTGTAGGATTATATGCACCACCACCTTTGCAGATAACTCTACTGGATCTTATTACAGCTGTTTTACAGAAGTTTCTCCCTGCGAAGCTATTAATTATTGGCGATTTTAATGACATCATAAAAATGGGCAGAGACTCCAGCAATCCCTCACGACACCCTAATGCTGGGAATACACGTTTCGTTTTTGCCTTCGTTTTAGCCTTCGTTTCGATTGTGCCTTTTGTCCTTTTCGTTCCCGAAATAATCGAACGTACGGTTAATATCACCACCCACGGTTTCGGTTTTTTTTTCGATTCTGATGGTTTCGTTTTTCCAATAATCGAAGGCTGCAAAGAAACGAAAATCCCTTTTTACAGGGACGGACTAACATAAACGAACATATAATCGATCTGAACAGCCATCAAGCCTACCAATGGCTCGATTAGATGGATAAAGAGAGATAATATCAAACATGTTCGATCACTAGTCGTTCGTTTTTGGGGTCTATTAATCGAAACTATAATGAGATTATGACTATTTTCACATACGTTTTCAACACTCGATTCGTTTACTGAACGAATCGAAGGCTAAAACGAAGGCAAAAACGAAACGTGTATTCCCAGCATAACCCTGATCTATGTGGATGGGCGGATGCTCTTTCACTATGCGAGGTTTGGAGATGGAAAAACTCTCAATCAACTGCATACTCACATTTCTCAACTACACATAGATCAGCAGCTAGGATTGATTTGGCCTTCGCTAATGCAGATTTTCTTCAATGTGTTTCCAGTGCTGTTTACCTTCCGAGTGGCCTCTCTGACCACGCCCCACTGGAAATTATTTGTAAAATCGGGATATACCACAATACAAATTTGTGGAGGCTAGACCCTAAATGGATATCTGACAAAGATATTGGAGACAAAATTACACTTGCTATACAACAATATTGGGAGTTAAATGAAGGCACTGCCTCCGTACAAATGGTCTGGGATGCCTTCAAAGCTAGCATAAGAGGCGAATATATTAATCAGATAACAGCCAAAAGGAAGGAGTATGCGTCTGCTTATACTTCATTACAAGATGCCGAGGAGCAGGCAGCACTGGAACACACAAACAACCCCACAGACTCTACGTATGAATCTCTCATGCAGTCTAAACGCAACCTAAATCTCCATATGTCCGACATTACTAAAACCTCTATTTTGGAATGGAGGCAGTTAACCTTTGAGAAAGGAGATAAGAATGGGAAATTACTTGCTAATATCTCAAGACCTCCAGACGCCCTTTCCAATATCCCTGAAATTAAGCTCTCCACAGGGGATATTACCTCCTCTCCGGCCCATATTTTAAACTCATTCCACTCTTACTATACAGACCTATATAAATCTCACTCCAATTCCAGCCAAGCGCAAATGACCACCCACCTATCTGCTCTTACCCTGCCCACCCTAAATGATGATGTTGCTTCAGCAATGGAACTTAAACATCACAGAAGATGAAATTCTGGATGCTATCGCATCCTTTCCCCCTAACAAATCACCTGGCCCTGATGGAATACCAATCGAATTTTATAAGAGGTACTCACGTATCTTAACTCCTTACTTAAAGAAAACCTACCAACATTGTCTAGAATCAAAACCAACTACCCCCTTCATTCTATAAAGCGCATGTAATTCTTATTTTAAAACCTGACAAGGATCCTTTACAATCGTACAGACCTATCTCCCTATTAAATAATGACTTAAAAATCCTCACCAACTTAATACCTAAAAGAATAAATTTTTCAATCACTGAAGTCGTCAGCCCAGACCAAACTGGTTTTATGCCACATAAAACCACTGATATCAATCTTCGCCACATTCATACCCACTTGTGTGGAGTGACCCAAGACTCCCCCTCCAAAGCTCTCGCTTTTATTGATATACAGAGGGCATTCGACTCTGTTGAATGGCCATACCTTTGGGCCACCCTATCCAAATTAAAGTGGACCCAAACCAAACATTTTTTTAATTAAAAATATTTAGTTGCACCACTCTGACACATACAAAGATAAATAAACACTCCTTCAAGCCTATGAGCATTTCAGTGCATGCTTTTCACCCTCCTCTTTGCATAACTAGGGTTATACAGGTGGCAGCCATTAGCAATTCCTCCTTTGCTGGACACCATCTACTCCACCAGTTTGCCGGAAAAATCCCGGCAATTTGAAAGGAAGGGAGGGGTTCCTCCAATAAATGTAAAATATTTTATATTTTTCATCATGCAGCTGAAAAAATGCTGCTATTTATTATTATAATTTAGAAAATAGATTTTATTTCTGAAATCTTGTATTTTTAATTTGGGTCCACTTTAAATTATGGTGCCAAAATTATATCTTGGATTACCACTATTTATAAATCCCCTGAGTCGCAGATAAAAATTGGTTCTGCACTGAGACAATTAAAATGCATAGGGGTACCAGACAGGGGTGCCCTCTTTCTCCGGCGCTCTTCGCCCTCGCCATGCAGCCGTTAGCATCCGCACTCAGGCAATCTCCCCGCATAACCGGATTTCGGGTGGGGGCGTTGGAGGAGAGGGTATCCCTGTATGCTGACGACTTGGTGGTTTATTTGGAGAACCCTGAAGCCTCAATACTAGGGGTACTGGATGTCTTTAATGCTTTTGCACCAATGTCTGGCCTGAGGGTAAATTGGACCAAATCTCAACTGCTACCACTCAACCCGCTCCCCACACTTAATTCCCCACTAGAGATAGTTTCCAAAACCAAATATCTAGGGGTCTGGATCACTAAAGATGCCTCACAATATCTCGAAAACAACATAATTCCCCTGATACAATATACCAAACAGAAACTTCAGGGTTGGCAGACTCTCCCCTTGTCACTTATAGGCAGAATAAACTTGGTTAAAATGAAATTACTTCCAAAATACTTATATCTCCTCAGAAACTCTCCAATCTGGGTTCCTAAACAATTTATCTCTCAGCTCAACTCAATACTTACTAGCTTTATTTGGCACAATAGAAACCCCACTATTAGCTTAAAAAAGTTGCAGAGACCTTGGACAGAGGGGGGACTAGCTTTCCCAGATCTGTATAAATATTTTATAGCAAGTCAATTAGTGACTGCTAGGTGGTGGCTGGCTCAAGATGACTCTAATGCAGCCATGACCCTAGATGCAGCCACACTTGGTTCCTTTGAAGCACTTAACCAAATAATCTACAGAGGTCTTAAAGCCCCCTATAACTTAACGCAGAATACAAAAACGGTTCTCAGAGCATGGAATATCGCCAATGGCTGGCACTCCTCCCAGAATAAAATATCCCCTAAGACTCCCATATGGAACAACCCAACCCTGGAACAATTCTATAAAATCCCTGACCCCGTAGTGTGGATAACCAAAGGAATAACACATGTTGAGCACCTGATAACGGCTGGAGCTCTAACCCAATTTGATACTCTCAAAGAAAACTTTGTTGCCCAATTCTCATTTCTTCAGGTACCTTCAAATCAGACACGCATTTTCTAAACAATTTGGTAATAATATAGTAAGGGTCGGTCTCTCGGAGCTGGAAGAGACTCTACATAAAGATCATCTCCCAAAAATCCTCTCTGAGATCTATAAAAATGTTATTCTGATCACGGAACCGCATATTTCTGCCTTCAAGCAACCATGGCAGACACTAATACCTAACATAGACGACGAAGATTGGGAAGATGCCTGGATAAAACCCTTTAAATACCTCATTGCCTCTAGGGACAGGCTAATTCAATTTAATTCAATCCTGCATAGATCCTACCTAACTCCTGCTAAGCTCACCAAATTCGACCCCAATACCCCGGTAGCATGCTGGAGGTGTGGCTCAACAGAAGCCGACATAGACCATATCATGTGGCTGTGCCCCGAACTCTCTCCCCTATGGGATGGTGTAAGAGACTTCATAACCAGAGTCACCAAAATAACCATCCCCAATGACCCCTTGGTTTGCATACTGGGCATAGTGTCAGGTATAGCACATCTTAAAGTTCAGCAGACATTGATGGGAATACTACTATACTACTATAGGAAATCCATAATTCTTAACTGGAAGAAAGAGGATCCCCCATCCTTGGCCTTCTGGAAAAAACTGATCAATGATTCTGTACATCTGTATAAGGCAGCATACCTTGCTAGAGGGTGTCCACAGAAATTTGACAAGGTCTGGAAGCCCTGGATCAGCAACAAAAAAACGGCTTGAATACCTTTTTGTTTGTACTTGCTTAATCACAGTATGGTTCTCTATAGAAAATATGTACAATGAACTGTTTGAAGGTGGTTATGGCTGTACTTGACCAAATATATTAGGTTGAACTGATGGGGGGAGGGGGATTGGAGCCGATATAATTGGCTGTCGGCACGGTGTTGAACAATAATACATGTCATGTGGAGTATGTTCATCCCACCTGCGTGTGGGAATGTTTTGTTGTTTGTACTTTATCTTAAAACACTAATAAAAAGAATTTATAAAAAAAAAAAAAAAGAAAAAGAAAAAGAAAGTGCAGGGAAAGGAAATAAATAAAAAATTGCAATAAATCGCTCAGCGCTTGAAATAGCGCTGGCGATTTATAATTTGAACACAGGCTCACTGTGCTGTCACTGCTCATTGTTGGGTGTCCCCCAGGCCGTCCTCTTCCAACTGCCACCTCCCCCTTTAAGCTCCATAAACACCAAGTGATTGCTGTTGCCTAGCAAGTGACAGCGCATAACTGATGCTGTACAGATGAGTCACTAGCCTCCAGGCTAGCAACGCATTTGTTGCTATGGAGTGGGTGGAGGGAGAACGGCAGCGCATGATGGAGCAGTTTACAGTGGGCAGGTAGGGAGAACAATGCGCTCATTACATGCTCAGACATTGGGGATCGCAAAGCATGCCATCAAGTGGCCGCTGTATACAAGCTGGATTCACTCAAGATTCTCAGCTGATGTGGTCTTAATTAGTCACCACAGCCGAATTCTTTCTAGCTTTAGTGTTCCAGCCTGTCATGAACATGTGTTCTGAGTGCAGAGGGTTAATTATTGTTTGTATGTACACTAATAGTATTCTAGAGCTATGATAAAAGGGAGTGTTCTGAAACGGCAGGCTGTCAGCTGAGGCTGCTGTATTCGACATGAAGCTTTGAGTTTCAATAAGGAGCTTTTAATACATTGGTGGTGTTGACTACCTCTTGCTATTGCATGTAAATTAACCACAGCACTCAGTACTTGTTTTTCCCTCATTAAAAAGGGACCCCGAGCAGAGCATAAAAATAAAAATATGCCCTTACCTGGGGCTTCCTCCAGCCCCCCACAGCCCGCGGGGTCCCTCCATGCTCCTGCTGGTGGCTCCCTTAAATGCACGACTTCGGCTGAAGTCGTATGCAACTGCGCATGCGCTACCTGTCCACGCACCCGTCGCCATGAGCGTTGAGTCTATTGAAAACCGTGCTTGCGCAGAACACTCGGAGTGACAGGCACATAATTGAGCCGGGTGTACGGATGGGCGAGGTTGCACACCTATTGAAGCTGCCAGTGGGAGCACGGAGAGGACCCAGAACACGTCGAGGGACCTTGCAGGCTGCGGGGGGCTGGAGGAAGCCCCAGGTAAGTTCAGATTTAAATTTTTATGCTCTGTTCAAGGTCCCTTTGAAGTCACAGGAAGATGAGAATAGCTCGCCTTGTTGGTGTTAAGCCTCATACACACGAGGCACAAAAGTCACAAGAGAACCCCCCCCCCATAAAAAAAAAAAAAAAAAGCAGCGGCAGTTTGTTGCCAGGTCCCTCTGTGCAGAAGCCGTACACACGGCGCACAGAGGGACAGAGATGCGGCGGAAGCTGTCGCCGAAGGTTCCTCCTCCCCATCGGAAGCTCCGTCTATGGGTTGCTGTCGCTAGTCCACATACACACGCAGTACGCGTGGCGGACTAGCGACAGTTGCGGCGACAGCTGTTGCCGGCGATTGGCTACAGCAATCGCCTGGCGACGGTTCGTGGCGCGCGCGCCATACACACGGGGGACCTGTCGCAGCAACATGCGCGTGCCACGTGTTTGTGGCGACAGTTGTGCCCCGTGTGTATGAGCTATTAGTGTGAGAATTTAGCTTGTTCCATTTTGAGCTAAGTTGGGCTTTAAAGAGAAGGTCAGCAGATAGGACAAAGAGGCATGTTCTCTGCCTCATAACATGCCTCTGTGTTCCCACACCACTGCTCTCTAACACACCACACACACACACACACACACACACACACACACACACACACACACACACACACACACACACACACACACACACACACACACACACACACACACACACACACACACACACACACACACACACGATATAGCCCAATATATCGCAATCTCTGAGGTAAACACAGGGAGAGGGATTCCCTGTTCAAAACGCCCGCCAGGGGCGTTCCTGCACGGTTTCCTGACCTGCCATTGGGCAGCGCTCTCTCTTTGGCTACGCCTCCTACCGCTTTCCCGCATGCTATAAGGGACACAGTCTCTCAGTGCAGTGTCATGACCCAGAGGTCACCAAAGTGAAAGTGGGCCATTGCGGCCCACAGGAGCGGTGTTTTTTGCGACTACCTGATCCATGGGGGCTGAGCCTATTTTTTTTTTTTTTTTTTTTTTTTTTTTGGAGACCACCTCAGGCTCTCTTTAAAGCAGACCTGAACACACTTCCTCTCTGCTTTAAAAGATTGAGCAACAGAGTAATAATCTTTAAAACAACGGATGCAAATGCTACAATAAATCTGCAGCGTTTCCACTTCCTTCTTTCATGGAAGAAGACATTGTTAACCACTGCACCCCAAAGGCGTTTTTACCCTAACGTACAAGAGCGATTTTTACCTTTCAGTGCTCATCCCTTTCATTTATGAAATGATCTATATCTTGTTTTTTTCACCACCAATTGTGATTTTTGGGGTTGACATTTGTTTTCAGTAATGACTTTATTTTCTATGCATTTTAAAGGGAAAAACAAGGAAAACATGAAAAAATACACAATTTCTCCAATTTCGTCCCCTATAGCTTTATGCTGTTTTCACAGTGAGACGTTACAGGCGTACGTTAGTGCAGCCTGTAACGCAGCCAAACCGCACAGTAATGAAAAATCAATGGGCTGTTCACAGTGCCCACGTTGCGTTACATTGTAACGCTGCACGTACGTTGAATGTGCTGCATGCTACGGCGTTATGCGCGGCTTGACTGTGTGCACATGCTCAGTAGTGTTGGAGGAGGAGGTCTTCCCTCCTCCTCCTCCTCCTCGGCCAGCCACATGGCTAATTAAATATTCACTGCACTCAGTGACGTGCAGTGTTTACTTCCTGGAGCGCCGCTCTGTGCGGCAATTGGCTGGAGGGACCACGTGATGCCCAAGAGTACGCATCGCGGCATCACGGACGCCAGAGTGAGCTGCACAACGCGGCTCACTCTGACGTTCACATCTAAGAGCACCAGGCGTTGCGTTAGGGGCACATTATGCGACCATAACGCCCCCTAAAAATGCAACGTCTTGGTGTGTAAGTAGCCTTAATATAAACGCTGCTACTGTGCATGAAAACCACACATTTTATCTGCCTATTTGTTGTGGTTATCACAAGATTTTAATTATATCCCTAGTACAAAGTATGGTGACAATATAGTATTTGGAAATAAAGGTGTATTTTTTCTTTGGTGTTTTTTTTTTTTTTTTCCACTATTTTCAAGAGCATGCGCAGGAGCGCACACGTGCACAGCGGCAGCACTGTCGGACTTATAAAAAACGTCCTGGAGCCATTAAGAGGCTCTAGCAGGATGTTTTTATAAGTCAGCTTGTCATTAAGTGGTTAACATCCCATGTTTACAAATTAGCCGTTCTGCTGAGGCAGTTGACGCAGCTGAGAGATCAAGTTGCACTTGTAATTAGTCACGGATGAGGGGGGGGGAGGGGAATTAGATAGGCTAAATCACATTGCTCTGGTGTGATCCATCCCACACAAATACATTAGCCAAGCGCTTTTCAAAGCACCAGCACTTTAAAAAGCGCTCAGAAGCACACTTGGGCCTTGGTTCACAAAGCCGTGCTAATGCATAGCACAGTCATGCTATGGATGTAGCGCGCAATGTTACTCGCGCAAAGTTTTACGCGTGCACAGGTTTACACGCACGCGCTAACAAAGCTCTTCGAATGTTAACGCGTTACAATGCGCACTTACACTGATATAGCTACTGTGCTCTGGATCTGGCCATGCAAGGCAATGGAATAACTTCCTGGCAGGAAGTGATGGGTGGGAGTGATCAGGGTGAACAGAAAAATAGATGTCTGTGAGAATAGGGCACGCGCATGCACTCTCCTCCCTATAGGGCACGCGCATGCACGCTCCTCCCTATAGGGCACGCGCATGCACGCTCCTCCCTATAGGGCACGCGCATGCACGCTCCTCCCTATAGGGCACGCGCATGCACGCTCCTCCCTATAGGGCACGCGCATGCACGCTCCTCCCTATAGGGCACGCGCATGCACGCTCCTCCCTATAGGGCACGCGCATGCACGCTCCTCCCTATAGGGCACGCGCATGCACGCTCCTCCCTATAGGGCACGCGCATGCACGCTCCTTCCTATAGGGCACGCGCATGCACGCTCCTTCCTATAGGGCACGCGCATGCACGCTCCTTCCTCAAATATGGTGGTGGCAGCATCATGCTCTGGGGGTGCTTCTCTTCGGCAGGGACAAGGAAGCTGGTCAGAGTTGATGGGAAGGTGGATGGAGCCAAATATAGGGCAATCTTGGAAGAAAACCTCTTGGAGACTGCAAAAGACTTGAGACTGGGGCGGAGGTTCACCTTGAAGCAGGACAATGACCCTAAACATAAAGCCAGGGCAACAATGGAATGGTTTAAAACAAAACATATGTATGTGTTAGAATGGCCCAGTCAAAGTCCAGACCTAAATCCAATTGAGAATCTGTGGCAAGATCTGAAAACTGCTGTTCACAAATGCTGTCTATCTAATCTGACTGAGCTGCAGCTGTTCTGCAAAGAAGAATGGGCAAGGATTTCAGTCTCTAGATGTGCAAAGCTGGTAGAGACATACCCTAAAAGACTGGCAGCTGTAATTGCAGCAAAAGGTAGTTCTACAAAGTATTGACTCAGGGGGCTGAATAATTACGCACACTGCACTTTGCAGTTATTTTTTTTTTTTTTTAATCTTTGGAACCCTGTATGATTTTCGTTTCACTTTTCACGTGTACACCACTTTGTATTGGTCTCGTCTTTACACGTGGAATTCCAATAAAATTGATTCATGTTGCATCCATGGTGAAGGGGCATTTTGTGGATTATGCCCCCTTTGTACCTCATGCCCCCTTGTACCTCCTGTTTCCCTGTATCCCCATGTGTTTGCCTCTGTCATCCTCTATGCCCCTTTGTGTCCCCCTCTAAGCCCCTTTGTGTCCCCCATGTCTTCCTCTGCATGGGCACAGTACAGGTAGTCCCTGACATTTTGGTGGGTTGGAGGTTTGTATTGGCAGGTGTTCACCAGTCAGGAACTCCCTGCATTTGGGCTATAAGATGCAGTGACTCCTCCCCCAATCCCCCCTTCCACACACACTTTGTGGCAGAAAAAGTGAGTCTTATAGTTAAAATACAGTAATCATATTTCTAGTTTCAATCGCAAATCAGCACTTTTCAAGGGAAACAGTGACAGGACTATATACTGTGTAAAACGCAACCTAAGATGTCAGCCCTATATAAATGCTAAATTCAAGTGTGAACATTCGCACAACACGTCAAAGGCAATGCCATTGATTTGCATTAGACGTGCGGGCGCACAAGAATTCACAAAACCGGAAAATGCACACTAATTCCGTCATGTGTGAAGGGGGTCTAAATGTAAAAGTTGAAAGGCTGATTTGTCAGCGGAACCACTAATGTATCTCTTGTACACTCAGGAAGACAAATTCAGGGCACAACAGACTTCCTGTTTCCTCTTGAGAAACTGAAATCATGAATTAGAATATCTAAAATTTACAGATCACCAATAAGAAAATAGATATGTCCTTATAGAACTCATTTTTGTCACAGGTTTAGTGGGTTACATTTAAGCCTGGACAGGAGCTTTGAAGCCCTGAAGACAGTATCAGTCAAAAAGGAAACCTCTTCCCAAATTGGAGCAGAGCCAGCCAGAGATGAATAGATGACATGGGCCCTATGTTTTGATTTCCCCATTATGGTCATCTGAGAGAGTTATCAAAGAAGGTGGCATCCAGGCCCCTTGGCAGGCAATGGGGCCCCAGGTAGATGCCTAGGTTGCCTTGTGGATGATCCTCCTTTGCAACAGCAATGAAACATCAAAAACTTACTTTTTTCTTGAATAAAATGTATACGAATTACTACACACTCATAACATGATAATGCAAATATTAGAATATAATTTGCAGCCAACCACTTTCTCACCTGAGCAGCTCCCTCCCTTCCGCCCCCAGCAAATACTCCTTCCCCTCCTGTGTGCTGTCCTTAGTACTGATCACCTGCAGCTTCGGCTTAGAGCTGCGGCTGAAGCTGAATGATATCGGGGCCGCTGTAGGACCGGGGGCCTCCATCACTACCGGGATCCAATGCAGCTGCTGGAGAGAACGGGCCGCACTGCATGCTGGGAAGAGAGTCCAGCGCTGAGGGGTGTCGGGAATTGTAGTCAGCGGCGTAATGGGAGCAGCCGCACAGTCCTGTGAAATCTCTCGTTAGTGAAGACCATAAACATAACAGGGGGGGGGGGGATGCCGTGTCTGAAAGCTGGAGATGAGGCTCTGATCATAGCAATGATGCTTCTGATTACACTTGGACAGATTTCTGTGTAAAATCCTGGCTTAGCAATGACTTCCTATATACATACAGGTATAATTGAGTTATTCTATTTACATTCTTCTCAAAAATACATTTTTGTGGAGAAGCATGTGATGTTTGGACAAGAAAATGATCAGTAAAGGGTTAAGTATATGGAGGCTGCCATCAGTGTTGCCAACACATCCCTTTAATTACTGACACATCTAAGTTATACAGGTTCTGGGCCTACTTACACATAATCAGTGCCTTAACTGCATCTACCTAGCCAGGAAACCTGTTTAATTCATATGTGTCAGTAATTAAAGGAACGAGTTGGCAACACTGACTGCCATGTATTTTCTTTTAAACAATACCAGTTGCCTGGCAGCCTTGTTGATTTTTTGGGCTGCAGTAGGTGTGTGAATAACATAAGAAAAAAGCATGAAGATCTTTTCAGATTTGACTATAATATCAGAGACAGGGTCTGTGGTTAAAAGTATTAAGCTACATACACAGATCTTACAACGATCGTTCGTTGTGAACGACGAACGATCTTTTAATTGATGAAAGAACGACCTAGCTTTTAAAGGTGTGTAACGATCTGATCGTTTGTTAACGAACGATCCGGAACGATCCTGGAAGTTACATCATAGCAAGTTCCGCCCGCACGTAACGAACGGTTTAAAACGTACGTTACACTGTAAAACTAACGTTACGCATATGACATAACTAAATTTCTATTTCATACTGTCGGTATGTAGTAGAGCATCTAGATAATATAGTGTTGACAAAACATACAAAAATACACTTTGTCCTGTTAAAGTAAAAATTATGGTATAATCATGTAGTATACAACGCATCACTGGGCACAATCATAGAACGAACGTTACATCGCGAGGGGAAAATTTTATGTGCTGTGACTATAAAACGAAGTGCGCATGTCTTGCCTACTACGAACGACCGTTTCTTAACGATATACTACTTTTGCTAACGATCATCATTTAAAAAAATCTGCCAGGACAGATCTTTCGTTTTTAACGATCTAGCTCGTCCATCGTTTGACTTAATGATCGTTGGCTGTTATTTTTTTAAACAATCGTCGTTTGAAATGATCGGGGAACGATCGTTTCAAACGACTATAGTCGCATGTGTGTACGACCTTTAGAGGCAGAGGATCAGCAGGGCTGCCAGGCAACTGGAAATAAATACGTCAGCCTCTATATACCTCTCGGTTCAGCTTCCCTTAAAGAGGAACTCCAGTGAAAATTAAAAAAAAGTGCTATAATTATGTATAAATCATTTAGTCAGTGTTTGCCCATTGTAAAATATTTCCTCTCCATGATTTACACTCTGACAATTATCACATGTAGACATCTTTACTGCTGGCAGGTGATGTCAGTGGAAGCAGCTGCTGCTTGCTTTTGTGGCAGTTGGAAACAGCTGTTACTATTGGTAACTATTTCTCTTTAAGTTTTTTATGGCTGGTAGTGATCATGTGACCATGTCCGTGTTTAGTACTGTACTGTAGTACACCTGAAGTGGGAAAAAAAGATGCCTCAGGAGTGGAAAGCCTCTGGAATGTCTGGAGGCTTCCTGAGTCCTCCTGCAGCACACTGGTTTGTCGCACAATACTCCTATATACCTGTTTGACTTTGCTGCAGTCAAATAGGTTTGTAGCGACGCCATAGTCAAGGACATGTGGACTGAGCATGTGTGAGTAAAGTCCGCACATGCCCAGTAGAACAAAGCCATCCTGCACATCTTTTTCTTCTTTGCACAGGCGCTAATTCTACTGTCTACATATGTGGACCTTACTCATGCGCATTTGGAATGTGCTTATCCATATCGCCAGAAGAAGCCTATTCACTGGCACAAGCCAAATAGGTATATGAAGAACCTGCGCTAGAACGGTGGGCTGCAGGAGGATCCAGAAAGCCTCTTGATCATCCAGGCGCTTCCCATTATTGAGGATTCTACATTTCAGTCTTTTTTGTTTGTTCGGGTTTTTTTACGCTTTTTTTTTTAAAACATTAATTTTTATTTGCCAATATATATATATATATATATATATATATATATAGTAGCATTCAGAGGATAATACAGAATTTGACATTCCTTTGGCATTAGAGTGTTGTTAGACAGAATAAATGGTAGTTGCCAACAATATATACATTTTCAAACATAAACATGTCAATAACTAGACACTTTTTGTTTAAGGTGTGCTTGTGATCATCTATTCAGAAACTAAAGCCTCATTTAAACTGAATAATCTCTGGCAGATCTATTAATAGATGCTTCTTCAGTCACACGACCTTCAAGAATTCTGTAATAGAGGTAAACTATGATAAAAATACTTTTTTTTTCATATATACTTTGCTCAGATAATAGCTTTTTTTTTTTTTTTAAATGGGCATTGCAGTGGGTGGTCTTTTGCTGAGCCTCCTGTGGTGAAACCCCTTTAGGCAACGGAAGGCTAAAGCTCAATGTCCCACAATGCTGCCACGCTCCCACTACTTGTTGTCACCCACTGGCTACTTGCTGCCCACAGCCACACACTGCTGGTCACCCACTGGCTTATTGTTGCCCATAGCCACACACTGCTGGTCACCCACTGGCTACTTGCTGCCCACAGCCACACACTGCTGGTCACCCACTGGCTTATTGTTGCCCACAGCCACACACTGCTTGTCACCCACTGACTTATTGTTGCCCACAGCCACACACTGCTTGTCACCCACTGGCTTATTGTTGCCCACAGCCACACACTGCTTGTCACCCATTGGCTTCTTGCTGCCCACAGCCACACACTGCTTGTCACCCACTGGCTACTTGCTGCCCACAGCCACACACTGCTGGTCACCCACTGGCTTATTGTTGCCCATAGCCACACACTGCTTGTCACCCACTGGCTACTTGCTGCCCACAGCCACACACTGCTTGTCACCCACCAGATTATTGTTGCCCACAGTCACACACTGCTTGTCACCCACTGGCTTCTTGTTGCCCACAGCCACACACTGCTTGTCACCCACTGGCTTATTGTTGCCCACAGCCACACACTGCTTGTAACCCACTGACTTATTGTTGCCCACAGCCACACACTGCTTGTCACCCACTGGCGTCTTGTTGCCCACAGCCACACACTGCTGGTCACCCACCAGATTATTGTTGCCCACAGCCACACACTGCTTGTAACCCACTGACTTATTGTTGCCCACAGCCACACACTGCTTGTAACCCACTGACTTATTGTTGCCCACAGCCACACACTGCTTGTAACCCACTGACTTATTGTTGCCCACAGCCACACACTGCTTGTCACCCAGTGGCTTATTGTTGCCCACAGCCACACACTGCTTGTCACCCACTGGCTTCTTGTTGCCCACAGCCACACACTGCATGTCACCCACTGGCTTATTGTTGCCCACAGCCACACACTGCTTGTCACCCACTGGCTTATTGCTGCCCACAGCCACACACTGCTGGTCACCCACCAGATTATTGTTGCCCACAGCCACACACTGTTTGTAACCCACTGACTTATTGTTGCCCACAGCCACACACTGCTTGTCACCCATTGGCTTCTTGTTGCCCACAGCCACGCACTGCTTGTCACCCATTGGCTTCTTGTTGCACACAGCCACACACTGCTTGTCACCCACTGGCTTCTTGTTGCCCACAGCCACACACTGCTTGTCACACACTAGCTTCTTGTTGTCCACAGCCACACACTAATTGTCACCCACTGGCTTCTTGTTGCCCACAGCCACACACTGCTTGTCACCCACCAGATTATTGTTGCCCACAGCCACACACTGCTTGTCACCAATTGGCTTCTTGTTGCCCACAGCCACACACTGCTTGTCACCCACTGGCTTCTTGTTTCCCACAGCCACACACTGCTTGTCACCCTTTGGCTTCTTGTTGCCCACAGCCACACACTGCTTGTCACCCACTGGCTTCTTGTTACCCACAGCCAGACACTACTTGTCACCCACTGGCTTCTTGTTGCCCACAGTCACACACTGTTTGTCACCCACTGGCTTCTTGTTACCCACAGCCACACACTGCTTGTCACCCATTGGCTTCTTGTTGCCCACAGCCAGACACTGCTTGTCACCCACTGGCTTCTTGTTGCCCACAGCCACACACTGCTTGTCATGCACTGACTTCTTGTTGCCCACAGCCACACACTGCTTGTCACCCACTGGCTTCTTGTTACCCACAGCCACACACTACTTGTCACCCACTGGCTTCTTGTTACCCACAGCCACACACTACTTGTCACCCACTGGCTTCTTGTTGCCCACAGCCACACACTGCTTGTCACCCACTGGCTTATTGTTGCCCATAGCCACACACTGCTTGTCACCCACTGGCTACTTGCTGCCCACAGCCACACACTGCTGGTCACCCACTGGCTTATTGTTGCCCACAGCCACACACTGCTTGTCACCCACTGGCTACTTGCTGCCCACAGCCACACACTGCTGGTCACCCACCAGATTATTGTTGCCCACAGCCACACACTGCTTGTCACCCACTGGCTTATTGTTGCCCACAGCCACACACTGCTTGTCACCCACTGGCTTATTGTTGCCCACAGCCACACACTGCTTGTCACCCACTGGCTTATTGTTGCCCACAGCCACACACTGCTTGTCGCCCACTGGCATCTTGTTGCCCACAGCCACACACTGCTGGTCACCCACCAGATTATTGTTGCCCACAGCCACACACTGCTTGTAACCCACTGACTTATTGTTGCCCACAGTCACACACTGCTTGTAACCCACTGACTTATTGTTGCCCACAGCCACACACTGCTTGTCACCCACTGGCTTATTGTTGCCCACAGCCACACACTGCTTGTAACCCACTGACTTATTGTTGCCCACAGCCACACACTGCTTGTCCCCCATTGGCTTCTTGTTGCCCACAGCCACACACTGCTTGTCACACACTGGCTTCTTGTTGCCCACAGCCACACACTGCTTGTCACCCACTGGCTTATTGTTGCCCACAACCACACACTGCTTGTCACCCACTGGCTTATTGTTGCCCACAGCCACACACTGCTTGTCACCCACTGGCTTCTTGTTGCCCACAGCCACACACTGCATGTCACCCACTGGCTTATTGTTGCCCACAGCCACACACTGCTTGTCACCCACTGGCTTATTGTTGCCCACAGCCACACACTGCTGGTCACCCACCAGATTATTGTTGCCCACAGCCACACACTGCTTGTAACCCACTGACTTATTGTTGCCCACAGCCACACACTGCTTGTAACCCACTGACTTATTGTTGCCCACAGCCACACACTGCTTGTCACCCATTGGCTTCTTGTTGTCCACAGCCACACACTAATTGTCACCCACTGGCTCTTGTTGCCCACAGCCACACACTGCTTGTCACCCACCAGATTATTGTTGCCCACAGCCACACACTGCTTGTCACCAATTGGCTTCTTGTTGCCCACAGCCACACACTGCTTGTCACCCACTGGCTTCTTGTTACCCACAGCCACACACTGCTTGTCACCCATTGGCTTCTTGTTGCCCACAGCCACACACTGCTTGTCACCCAATGGCTTCTTGTTACCCACAGCCACACACTGCTTGTCACCCATTGGCTTCTTGTTGCCCACAGCCACACACTGCTTGTCACCCACTGGCTTCTTATTACCCACAGCCACACACTACTTGTCACCCACTGGCTTCTTGTTGCCCACAGCCACACACTGCTTGTCACCCACTGGCTTCTTGTTACCCACAGCCACACACTACTTGTCACCCACTGGCTTCTTGTTGCCCACAGCCACACACTGCTTGTCACACACCAGATTATTGTTTCCCACAGCCACACACTACTTGTCACCCACTGGGTTATTGTTGCCCACAGCCACACACTGCTTGTCACCCATTGGCTCCTTGTTGCTCCCGGCCACACACTGCTTGTCACCCATTGGCTCCTTGTTGTCCAAAGCCACACACTACTTGTAACCCACTGGCTTATTGTTACCCACAGCCACACACACTGCTTGTCACCCACCAGATTATTGTTGCCCACTGCCACACACTACTTGTAACCCACTGGCTTATTGTTGCCCACAGCCACACACTGCTTGTCACCCACTGCCTTATTGTTGCTCACAGCCACACACTGGTTGTCACACACTGGCTTCTTGTTGCCCACAGCCACACACTAATTGTCACCCACTACTGGCTTCTTGTTGCCCACAGCCACACACTGCTTGTCACCCACCAGATTATTGTTGCCCACAGCCACACACTGCTTGTCACCCATTGGCTTCTTGTTGCCCACAGCCACACACTGCTTGTCACCCACTGGCTACTTGTTGCCCACAGCCAGACACTACTTGTCACCCACTGGCTTCTAGTTACCCACAGCCACACACTGCTTGTCACCCATTGGCTTCTTGTTACCCACAACCACACACTGCTTGTCACCCATTGGCTTGTTGTTGCCCACAGCTACACACTGCTTGTCACCCACTGGCTTCTTGTTATCCACAGCCACACACTACTTGTCACCCACTGGCTTCTTGTTGCCCACAGCCACACACTACTTGTCACCCACTGGCTTCTTGTTGCCCACAGCCACACACTGCTTGTCACCCACTGGCTTCTTGTTACCCACAGCCACACACTGCTTGTCACACACTGGTTTATTGTTGCCCATAGCAACACACTACTTGTCACCCACTGGCTTCTTGTTGCCCACAGCCACACACTGCTTGTCACCCATTGGCTTCTTGTTGCCCACAGCCAAACACTGCTTGCCATAAACTGGCTTCTTGTTGCCCGCAGCCACACACTGCTTGTCACACACTGGCTACTTGTTGCCTACAGCCACACACTGCTTGTCACCCACTGGCTTGTTGTTGCCCATAGCAACACACACATTGCTTGTCACACACTGGCTTATTGTGGCCCACAGCCACACACTGCTTGTCACCCCTTGGCTTCTTGTTACCCCCAGCCACACACTGCTTGTCACCCACCAGATTATTGTTGCCCACAGCCACACACTACTTGTAACCCACTGACTTATTGTTGTCCACAGCCACACACTGCTTGTCACCCATTGGCTTATTGTTGCCCACAGCCACACACTACTTGTCACCCACTGATTTTTTGTTGCCCACAGCCACACACTGCTTGTCACCCACCAGATTATTGTTGCCCACAGCCACACACTACTTGTCACCCACTGGCTTCTTGTTGCCCACAGCCACACACTGCTTGTCACCCACCAGATTATTGTTGCCCACAGCCACACACTGCTTGTAACCCACTGGCTTCTTGTTGCCCACAGCCACACACTGCTTGTCACCCACTGGCTACTTGTTGCCCACAGCCAGACACTACTTGTCACCCACTGGCTTCTTGTTGCCCACAGTCACACACTGTTTGTCACCCACTGGCTTCTTGTTACCCACAGCCACACACTGCTTGTCACCCATTGGCTTCTTGTTGCCCACAGCCAGACACTGCTTGTCACCCACTGGCTTCTTGTTGCCCACAGCCACACACTGCTTGTCATGCACTGACTTCTTGTTGCCCACAGCCACACACTGCTTGTCACCCACTGGCTTCTTGTTACCCACAGCCACACACTACTTGTCACCCACTGGCTTCTTGTTACCCACAGCCACACACTACTTGTCACCCACTGGCTTCTTGTTGCCCACAGCCACACACTGCTTGTCACCCACTGGCTTATTGTTGCCCATAGCCACACACTGCTTGTCACCCACTGGCTACTTGCTGCCCACAGCCACACACTGCTGGTCACCCACTGGCTTATTGTTGCCCACAGCCACACACTGCTTGTCACCCACTGGCTTATTGTTGCCCACAGCCACACACTGCTTGTCACCCACTGGCTTATTGTTGCCCACAGCCACACACTGCTTGTCACCCATTGGCTTCTTGTTGCCCACAGCCACACACTGCTTGTCACCCACTGGCTACTTGCTGCCCACAGCCACACACTGCTGGTCACCCACTGGCTTATTGTTGCCCATAGCCACACACTGCTTGTCACCCACTGGCTACTTGCTGCCCACAGCCACACACTGCTGGTCACCCACCAGATTATTGTTGCCCACAGCCACACACTGCTTGTCACCCACTGGCTTATTGTTGCCCACAGCCACACACTGCTTGTCACCCACTGGCTTATTGTTGCCCACAGCCACACACTGCTTGTCACCCACTGGCTTATTGTTGCCCACAGCCACACACTGCTTGTCGCCCACTGGCGTCTTGTTGCCCACAGCCACACACTGCTGGTCACCCACCAGATTATTGTTGCCCACAGCCACACACTGCTTGTAACCCACTGACTTATTGTTGCCCACAGCCACACACTGCTTGTAACCCACTGACTTATTGTTGCCCACAGCCACACACTGCTTGTCACCCACTGGCTTATTGTTGCCCACAGCCACACACTGCTTGTAACCCACTGACTTATTGTTGCCCACAGCCACACACTGCTTGTCCCCCATTGGCTTCTTGTTGCCCACAGCCACACACTGCTTGTCACACACTGGCTTATTGTTGCCCACAACCACACACTGCTTGTCACCCACTGGCTTATTGTTGCCCACAGCCACACACTGCTTGTCACCCACTGGCTTCTTGTTGCCCACAGCCACACACTGCATGTCACCCACTGGCTTATTGTTGCCCACAGCCACACACTGCTTGTCACCCACTGGCTTATTGTTGCCCACAGCCACACACTGCTGGTCACCCACCAGATTATTGTTGCCCACAGCCACACACTGCTTGTAACCCACTGACTTATTGTTGCCCACAGCCACACACTGCTTGTAACCCACTGACTTATTGTTGCCCACAGCTACACACTGCTTGTCACCCATTGGCTTCTTGTTGTCCACAGCCACACACTAATTGTCACCCACTGGCTTCTTGTTGCCCACAGCCACACACTGCTTGTCACCCACCAGATTATTGTTGCCCACAGCCACACACTGCTTGTCACCCACTGGCTTCTTGTTACCCACAGCCACACACTGCTTGTCACCCACTGGCTTATTGTTGCCCACAGCCACACACTGCTTGTCACCCACTGGCTTCTTGTTGCCCACAGCCACACACTGCATGTCACCCACTGGCTTATTGTTGCCCACAGCCACACACTGCTTGTCACCCACTGGCTTATTGTTGCCCACAGCCACACACTGCTTGTCACCCACTGGCTTATTGTTGCCCACAGCCACACACTGCTTGTCACCCACTGGCTTATTGTTGCCCACAGCCACACACTGCTTGTCGCCCACTGGCGTCTTGTTGCCCACAGCCACACACTGCTGGTCACCCACCAGATTATTGTTGCCCACAGCCACACACTGCTTGTAACCCACTGACTTATTGTTGCCCACAGCCACACACTGCTTGTAACCCACTGACTTATTGTTGCCCACAGCCACACACTGCTTGTCACCCACTGGCTTATTGTTGCCCACAGCCACACACTGCTTGTAACCCACTGACTTATTGTTGCCCACAGCCACACACTGCTTGTCCCCCATTGGCTTCTTGTTGCCCACAGCCACACACTGCTTGTCACACACTGGCTTATTGTTGCCCACAACCACACACTGCTTGTCACCCACTGGCTTATTGTTGCCCACAGCCACACACTGCTTGTCACCCACTGGCTTCTTGTTGCCCACAGCCACACACTGCATGTCACCCACTGGCTTATTGTTGCCCACAGCCACACACTGCTTGTCACCCACTGGCTTATTGTTGCCCACAGCCACACACTGCTGGTCACCCACCAGATTATTGTTGCCCACAGCCACACACTGCTTGTAACCCACTGACTTATTGTTGCCCACAGCCACACACTGCTTGTAACCCACTGACTTATTGTTGCCCACAGCTACACACTGCTTGTCACCCATTGGCTTCTTGTTGTCCACAGCCACACACTAATTGTCACCCACTGGCTTCTTGTTGCCCACAGCCACACACTGCTTGTCACCCACCAGATTATTGTTGCCCACAGCCACACACTGCTTGTCACCCACTGGCTTCTTGTTACCCACAGCCACACACTGCTTGTCACTCATTGGCTTCTTGTTGCCCACAGCCACACACTGCTTGTCACCCACTGGCTTCTTGTTACCCACAGCCACACACTACTTGTCACCCACTGGCTTCTTGTTGCCCACAGCCACACACTGCTTGTCACCCACTGGCTTCTTGTTACCCACAGCCACACACTACTTGTCACCCACTGGCTTCTTGTTGCCCACAGCCACACACTGCTTGTCACACACCAGATTATTGTTTCCCACAGCCACACACTACTTGTCACCCACTGGCTTATTGTTGCCCACAGCCACACACTGCTTGTCACCCATTGGCTCCTTGTTGCTCCCAGCCACACACTGCTTGTCACCCATTGGCTCCTTGTTGTCCACAGCCACACACTACTTGTAACCCACTGGCTTATTGTTACCCACAGCCACATACATTGCTTGTCACACACTGTCTTATTGTGGCCCACAGCCACACACACTGCTTGTCACCCACCAGATTATTGTTGCCCACTGCCACACACTACTTGTAACCCACTGGCTTATTGTTGCCCACAGCCACACACTGCTTGTCACCCACCAGATTATTGTTGCCCACAGCCACACACTGCTTGTCACCCATTGGCTTCTTGTTGCCCACAGCCACACACTGCTTGTCACCCACTGGCTACTTGTTGCCCACAGCCAGACACTACTTGTCACCCACTGGCTTCTAGTTACCCACAGCCACACACTGCTTGTCACCCATTGGCTTCTCGTTACCCACAACCACACACTGCTTGTCACCCATTGGCTTGTTGTTGCCCACAGCTACACACTGCTTGTCACCCACTGGCTTCTTGTTATCCACAGCCACACACTACTTGTCACCCACTGGCTTCTTGTTGCCCACAGCCACACACTACTTGTCACCCACTGGCTTCTTGTTGCCCACAGCCACACACTGCTTGTCACCCACTGGCTTCTTGTTACCCACAGCCACACACTGCTTGTCACACACTGGCTTATTGTTGCCCATAGCAACACACTACTTGTCACCCACTGGCTTCTTGTTGCCCACAGCCACACACTGCTTGTCACCCACTGGCTACTTGCTGCCCACAGCCACACACTGCTGGTCACCCACTGGCTTATTGTT
The DNA here is from genome assembly GCF_040937935.1 of Hyperolius riggenbachi. NCBI lineage: Eukaryota > Metazoa > Chordata > Amphibia > Anura > Hyperoliidae > Hyperolius > Hyperolius riggenbachi. The sequence continues at coordinate 236,040,476 of NC_090653.1, read as the reverse complement.
GCCCATAGCCACACACTGCTTGTCACCCACTGGCTACTTGCTGCCCACAGCCACACACTGCTGGTCACCCACCAGATTATTGTTGCCCACAGCCACACACTGCTTGTCACCCACTGGCTTATTGTTGCCCACAGCCACACACTGCTTGTCACCAACTGGCTTATTGTTGCCCACAGCCACACACTGCTTGTCACCCACTGGCTTATTGTTGCCCACAGCCACACACTGCTTGTCGCCCACTGGCGTCTTGTTGCCCACAGCCACACACTGCTGGTCACCCACCAGATTATTGTTGCCCACAGCCACACACTGCTTGTAACCCACTGACTTATTGTTGCCCACAGCCACACACTGCTTGTAACCCACTGACTTATTGTTGCCCACAGCCACACACTGCTTGTCACCCACTGGCTTATTGTTGCCCACAGCCACACACTGCTTGTAACCCACTGACTTATTGTTGCCCACAGCCACACACTGCTTGTCCCCCATTGGCTTCTTGTTGCCCACAGCCACACACTGCTTGTCACACACTGGCTTCTTGTTGCCCACAGCCACACACTGCTTGTCACCCACTGGCTTATTGTTGCCCACAACCACACACTGCTTGTCACCCACTGGCTTATTGTTGCCCACAGCCACACACTGCTTGTCACCCACTGGCTTCTTGTTGCCCACAGCCACACACTGCATGTCACCCACTGGCTTATTGTTGCCCACAGCCACACACTGCTTGTCACCCACTGGCTTATTGTTGCCCACAGCCACACACTGCTGGTCACCCACCAGATTATTGTTGCCCACAGCCACACACTGCTTGTAACCCACTGACTTATTGTTGCCCACAGCCACACACTGCTTGTAACCCACTGACTTATTGTTGCCCACAGCTACACACTGCTTGTCACCCATTGGCTTCTTGTTGTCCACAGCCACACACTAATTGTCACCCACTGGCTTCTTGTTGCCCACAGCCACACACTGCTTGTCACCCACCAGATTATTGTTGCCCACAGCCACACACTGCTTGTCACCCACTGGCTTCTTGTTACCCACAGCCACACACTGCTTGTCACTCATTGGCTTCTTGTTGCCCACAGCCACACACTGCTTGTCACCCACTGGCTTCTTGTTACCCACAGCCACACACTACTTGTCACCCACTGGCTTCTTGTTGCCCACAGCCACACACTGCTTGTCACCCACTGGCTTCTTGTTACCCACAGCCACACACTACTTGTCACCCACTGGCTTCTTGTTGCCCACAGCCACACACTGCTTGTCACACACCAGATTATTGTTTCCCACAGCCACACACTACTTGTCACCCACTGGCTTATTGTTGCCCACAGCCACACACTGCTTGTCACCCATTGGCTCCTTGTTGCTCCCAGCCACACACTGCTTGTCACCCATTGGCTCCTTGTTGTCCACAGCCACACACTACTTGTAACCCACTGGCTTATTGTTACCCACAGCCACATACATTGCTTGTCACACACTGGCTTATTGTTGCCCACAGCCACACACTGCTTGTCACCCACTGGCTTATTGTTGCCCACAGCCACACACTGCTTGTCACCCACTGGCTTATTGTTGCCCACAGCCACACACTGCTTGTCACCCACTGGCTTATTGTTGCCCACAGCCACACACTGCTTGTCACCCACTGGCTTATTGTTGCCCACAGCCACACACTGCTTGTCGCCCACTGGCGTCTTGTTGCCCACAGCCACACACTGCTGGTCACCCACCAGATTATTGTTGCCCACAGCCACACACTGCTTGTAACCCACTGACTTATTGTTGCCCACAGCCACACACTGCTTGTAACCCACTGACTTATTGTTGCCCACAGCCACACACTGCTTGTCACCCACTGGCTTATTGTTGCCCACAGCCACACACTGCTTGTAACCCACTGACTTATTGTTGCCCACAGCCACACACTGCTTGTCCCCCATTGGCTTCTTGTTGCCCACAGCCACACACTGCTTGTCACACACTGGCTTCTTGTTGCCCACAGCCACACACTGCTTGTCACCCACTGGCTTATTGTTGCCCACAACCACACACTGCTTGTCACCCACTGGCTTATTGTTGCCCACAGCCACACACTGCTTGTCACCCACTGGCTTCTTGTTGCCCACAGCCACACACTGCATGTCACCCACTGGCTTATTGTTGCCCACAGCCACACACTGCTTGTCACCCACTGGCTTATTGTTGCCCACAGCCACACACTGCTGGTCACCCACCAGATTATTGTTGCCCACAGCCACACACTGCTTGTAACCCACTGACTTATTGTTGCCCACAGCCACACACTGCTTGTAACCCACTGACTTATTGTTGCCCACAGCTACACACTGCTTGTCACCCATTGGCTTCTTGTTGTCCACAGCCACACACTAATTGTCACCCACTGGCTTCTTGTTGCCCACAGCCACACACTGCTTGTCACCCACCAGATTATTGTTGCCCACAGCCACACACTGCTTGTCACCCACTGGCTTCTTGTTACCCACAGCCACACACTGCTTGTCACTCATTGGCTTCTTGTTGCCCACAGCCACACACTGCTTGTCACCCACTGGCTTCTTGTTACCCACAGCCACACACTACTTGTCACCCACTGGCTTCTTGTTGCCCACAGCCACACACTGCTTGTCACCCACTGGCTTCTTGTTACCCACAGCCACACACTACTTGTCACCCACTGGCTTCTTGTTGCCCACAGCCACACACTGCTTGTCACACACCAGATTATTGTTTCCCACAGCCACACACTACTTGTCACCCACTGGCTTATTGTTGCCCACAGCCACACACTGCTTGTCACCCATTGGCTCCTTGTTGCTCCCAGCCACACACTGCTTGTCACCCATTGGCTCCTTGTTGTCCACAGCCACACACTACTTGTAACCCACTGGCTTATTGTTACCCACAGCCACATACATTGCTTGTCACACACTGTCTTATTGTGGCCCACAGCCACACACACTGCTTGTCACCCACCAGATTATTGTTGCCCACTGCCACACACTACTTGTAACCCACTGGCTTATTGTTGCCCACAGCCACACACTGCTTGTCACCCACCAGATTATTGTTGCCCACAGCCACACACTGCTTGTCACCCATTGGCTTCTTGTTGCCCACAGCCACACACTGCTTGTCACCCACTGGCTACTTGTTGCCCACAGCCAGACACTACTTGTCACCCACTGGCTTCTAGTTACCCACAGCCACACACTGCTTGTCACCCATTGGCTTCTCGTTACCCACAACCACACACTGCTTGTCACCCATTGGCTTGTTGTTGCCCACAGCTACACACTGCTTGTCACCCACTGGCTTCTTGTTATCCACAGCCACACACTACTTGTCACCCACTGGCTTCTTGTTGCCCACAGCCACACACTACTTGTCACCCACTGGCTTCTTGTTGCCCACAGCCACACACTGCTTGTCACCCACTGGCTTCTTGTTACCCACAGCCACACACTGCTTGTCACACACTGGCTTATTGTTGCCCATAGCAACACACTACTTGTCACCCACTGGCTTCTTGTTGCCCACAGCCACACACTGCTTGTCACCCATTTGCTTCTTGTTGCCCACAGCCACACACTGCTTGTCACACACTGGCTACTTGTTGCCTACAGCCACACACTGCTTGTCACCCACTGGCTTGTTGTTGCCCATAGCAACACACACATTGCTTGTCACACACTGGCTTATTGTGGCCCACAGCCACACACTGCTTGTCACCCCTTGGCTTCTTGTTACCCCCAGCCACACACTGCTTGTCACCCACCAGATTATTGTTGCCCACAGCCACACACTACTTGTAACCCACTGACTTATTGTTGTCCACAGCCACACACTGCTTGTCACCCATTGGCTTCTTGTTGCCCACAGCCACACACTGCTTGTCACCCCTTGGCGTCTTGTTGCCCACAGCCACACACTGCTTGTCACCCACCAGATTATTGTTGCCCACAGCCACACACTACTTGTAACCCACTGACTTATTGTTGTCCACAGCCACACACTGCTTGTCACCCATTGGCTTATTGTTGCCCACAGCCACACACTACTTGTCACCCACTGGATTCTTGTTGCCCACAGCCACACACTGCTTGTCACCCACCAGATTATTGTTGCCCACAGCCACACACTACTTGTCACCCACTGGCTTCTTGTTGCCCACAGCCACACACTGCTTGTCACCCACCAGATTATTGTTGCCCACAGCCACACACTGCTTGTAACCCACTGGCTTCTTGTTGCCCACAGCCACACACTACTTGTCACCCACTGGCTTCTTGTTGCCCACAGTCACACACTGCTTGTTACCCACTGGCTTCTTGTTACCCACAACCACACACTTCTTGTCACCCATTGGCTTCTTGTTGCCCACAGCCACACACTGCTTGTCACCCACTGGCTTCTTGTTACCCACAGCCACACACTACTTGTCACCCACTGGCTTCTTGTTGCCCACAGCCACACACTGCTTGTCACACACTAGCTTCTTGTTACCCACAGCCACACACTGCTTGTCATCCACTGGCTTCTTGTTGCCCACAGCCACACACTGCTTGTCACCCACTGGCTACTTGTTGCCCACAGCCAGACACTACTTGTCACCCACTGGCTTCTTGTTTCCCACAGCCACGCACTGCTTGTCACCCACCAGATTATTGTTGCCCACAGCCACACACTGCTTGTCACCCACTGGCTACTTGTTGCCCACAGCCAGACACTACTTGTCACCCACTGGCTTCTTGTTGCCCACAGCCACACACTGCTTGTCACCCACTGGCTTCTTGTTACCCACAGCCACACACTGCTTGTCACCCACTGGCTTATTGTTGCCCACAGCCACACACTACTTGTCACTCACTGGCTTCTTGTTGCCCACAGCCACACACTGCTTGTCACCCACTGGCTTGTTGTTGCCCACAGCCACACACTGCTTGTCACCAACTGGCTTCTTGTTGCCCACAGCCACACACTGCTTGTCACACACTGGCTTCTTGTTGCCCATAGCTACACACTGCTTGTCAGTTGTCACCCACTGGCTTCTTGTTGCACACAGCCACACACTGCTTGTCACCCACTGGCTTATTGTTGCACACAGCCACACACTGCTTGTAACCCACTGACTTATTGTTGCCCACAGCCACACACTGCTTGTCACCCATTGGCTTCTTGTTGCCCACAGCCACACACTGCTTGTCACCCACTGGCTTGTTGTTGCCCACAGCCACACACTACTTGTCACCCACTGGATTCTTGTTGCCCACAGCCACACACTGCTTGTAACCCACTGGCTTCTTGTTGCCCACAGCCACACACTGCTTGTCACCCACTGGCTACTTGTTGCCCACAGCCAGACACTACTTGTCTCCCACTGGCTTGTTGCCCACAGTCACACACTGCTTGTCACCCACTGGCTTCTTGTTACCCACAACCACACACTGCTTGTCACCCATTTGCTTCTTGTTGCCCACAGCCACACACTGCTTGTCACCCACTGGCTTCTTGTTACCCACAGCCACACACTACTTGTCACCCACTGGCTTCTTGTTGCCCACAGCCACACACTGCTTGTCACACACTAGCTTCTTGTTACCCACAGCCACACACTGCTTGTCATCCACTGGCTTCTTGTTGCCCACAGCCACACACTGCTTGTCACCCACTGGCTACTTGTTGCCCACAGCCAGACACTACTTGTCACCCACTGGCTTCTTGTTTCCCACAGCCACGCACTGCTTGTCACCCACCAGATTATTGTTGCCCACAGCCACACACTGCTTGTCACCCACTGGCTACTTGTTGCCCACAGCCAGACACTACTTGTCACCCACTGGCTTCTTGTTGCCCACAGCCACACACTGCTTGTCACCCACTGGCTTCTTGTTACCCACAGCCACACACTGCTTGTCACCCACCAGATTATTGTTGCCCACAGCCACACACTGCTTGTCACCCACTGGCTTATTGTTGCCCACAGCCACACACTACTTGTCACTCACTGGCTTCTTGTTGCCCACAGCCACACACTGCTTGTCACCCACTGGCTTGTTGTTGCCCACAGCCACACACTGCTTGTCACCAACTGGCTTCTTGTTGCCCACAGCCACACACTGCTTGTCACACACTGGCTTCTTGTTGCCCATAGCTACACACTGCTTGTCAGTTGTCACCCACTGGCTTCTTGTTGCACACAGCCACACACTGCTTGTCACCCACTGGCTTATTGTTGCACACAGCCACACACTGCTTGTAACCCACTGACTTATTGTTGCCCACAGCCACACACTGCTTGTCACCCATTGGCTTCTTGTTGCCCACAGCCACACACTGCTTGTCACCCACTGGCTTGTTGTTGCCCACAGCCACACACTACTTGTCACCCACTGGATTCTTGTTGCCCACAGCCACACACTGCTTGTAACCCACTGGCTTCTTGTTGCCCACAGCCACACACTGCTTGTCACCCACTGGCTACTTGTTGCCCACAGCCAGACACTACTTGTCTCCCACTGGCTTGTTGCCCACAGTCACACACTGCTTGTCACCCACTGGCTTCTTGTTACCCACAACCACACACTGCTTGTCACCCATTTGCTTCTTGTTGCCCACAGCCACACACTGCTTGTCACTCACTGGCTTCTTGTTACCCACAGCCACACACTACTTGTCACCCACTGGCTTCTTGTTGCCCACAGCCACACACTGCTTGTCACCCATTGGCTTCTTGTTGCCCACAGCCACACACTGCTTGTCACCAACTGACTTCTTGTTGCCCACAGCCACACACTGCTTGTCACACACTGGCTTCTTGTTGCCCATAGCTACACACTGCTTGTCACCCACTTACTTATTGTTGCCCACAGCCACACACTGCTTGTCACACACTGGCTTCTTGTTGCCCATAGCTACACACTGCTTGTCACCCACTTACTTATTGTTGCCCACAGCCACACACTACTTGTCACCCACTGGCTTCTTGTTGCCCACAGCCACACACTGCTTGTCACACACCAGATTATTGTCGCCCACAGCCACACACTGCTTGTCACCCACTGGCTACTTGTTGACCACAGCCAGACACTACTTGTCACCCACTGGCTTCTTGTTGCCCACAGCCACACACTGCTTGTCACCCACTGGCTTCTTGTTACCCACAGCCACACACTGCTTGTCACCCACTGGCTTGTTGTTGCCCACAGCCACACACTGCTTGTTACACACTAGCTTATTGTTGCCCACAGCCACACACTGCTTGTCACCCACTGGCTTGTTGTTGCCCACAGCCACACACTGCTTGTCACCCATTGGCTTCTTGTTGCCCACAGCCACACACTGCTTGTCACCAACTGACTTCTTGTTGCCCACAGCCACACACTGCTTGTCACACACTGGCTTCTTGTTGCCCATAGCTACACACTGCTTGTCACCCACTTACTTATTGTTGCCCACAGCCACACACTGCTTGTCACCCACTGGCTTCTTGTTATCCATAGCTACACACTGCTTGTCACCCACTGGCTTATTGTTGCACACAGCCACACACTGCTTGTCACTCACTGGCTTCTTGTTGCCCACAGCCACACACTGCTTGTCACCCATTGGCTTTTTGTTGCTAACAGCCATCCACAACTTGTCACTTAGATGTTTCTTGTTGCCCATAGTCACCCAGTTCTGGTCACCCACTGGATCCTTATTGTCCACAGTTATCCAGTACTGGACACCCATACCCACTTGTCACCCATGCCCAATTTCCACCGACAGTTGTTTGTCACCTATACCTACAAATAATTGTCACCCACGGTTACGTCACCCATGCACATAGTTACTTATCAATGACAGCTTTTTGTTGCCCAGCCCCACACCTATTTGTGACCGAAACTGGTAGTTGTCCATTATTTGTCACTAGCTTTCACATATTACCAGTAAGGGGGCACCAAAATCTAGTTTTGTCAGGGCATTAGTCCAGACCTGCATGCTTTCCATCTTTCATACCTAGAGGTGCCTCAGATATTCTGGGATCTTAGCAATATAACTGTCAAGCTTTCAGAGGATAATACTTGTGCCAGCCAAACTGCTGCTTGTATTGCATAGCTCCCAACTGTCCCTTTTTCGGAGGGACAGTTCCTTTTTGGGAGCCCTGTCCCTCTTTCACCCTCATTTGTCCCTCTTTCAGGACTTTGTCCCTCTTTCTATGTAAATATATATGGTATATTTCTATACTAAAAATGTGTTTGATTGACTCTAAACTTTATTCTCAACCTATAAATTGATATATTACTAATTTTAATATGTTACGATGAAGGAAAATGAACCTGGATAGAAAGGACCAGTGTAGTTTGAATTATAAAACAACATATGTTTCTTATGAAATCTTTATGGTATGCGTGACTAGAGGCACGGTGAGGTTAAGTGTCGCTTTTTCTCATCTCAAAAAGTTGGGAGGTATAGTATTGTAATATAACTTAATCTTACTCGTCTCGTTTTTATCATTTAAAAAAAGTTATTGTCCAACATTAGTGGTATTGTGTGTGTTTTTGTGGTGGGGGTCAAATAGGCCAGAAACAGCCCTGAATACAGATCTTCGAATTGCATCTAAACGAGGGACCTTGCAGAAGAAAGAGATTCAGAGATTTGTTTCTAAATAAGGACCATCTTTCTAACAGAGTAACAGCTAAGAACTATGTTAGCCACACAAATACCGTATATCACCAAATTAAAAAAAAAAAAGTGTCAATGCAAGCAGAAGCAATTACTGTGTAAGTGTAACAGTAAAGAGCAAATAATTCAAAGAATGTGCAATATCCAGTTGAGCTGGATCCTGGAGGAGGGGGGCACTGGATATCAAAGTTACTTTTATTACCTTGATATCCTCAGAAGGGAGCCTGCGTAACCTAACCTGACCTCTGACCCTCAACCTCCAATTACACTGAGGCTAGTTTCACACGGTAAACCAGCATTAGCGATGCAGTGCGTCGCTTCCACCGCATCGCTCCGACAGATACAGGCCTTCAGGGAACACCGCGTTAGTACGCGCTGTTCCCTGTCTCGCCACCAGCCAAGCAGGAAGGGATGTTTGCTTGTGGCCACTTCCTGCTTCGTGGTATGCAGAAGTGCACGGAAGCGTCTTGTAAAAGTATGCTTCTGCGCAGGCGCGCCGCAACACCGCGTCGATAATTGTTTTAAAACCCACGTGTCGCCATACACTAACATGACTTACGGGCCAACGCAGATCGTCACAAGTGGACACGGAAGCTGCGCGGTAACATAGTTTTGGACCTGCGTTGGGGATGCGGCAAAAGTCACTTCCGTCGCGCCGTATTGCGGAGGTATGAAAGTCTCCATAGACTTTCATTGCCTGGCAGTGGGGTGCGGTAAAAATACTGCACCACCCCGGTGTGAAAGAGCCCTTAGGGCTCAATCCCACTAGGGGTGATTTGCTGCGTTTCCCCACATGTGTATTCGGAAGAGAAAATGCAGCCTATTGAAATCAATAGGCTGTCATTCGATTTGCATGTGGAAAAAAAAAAGACCACATGGCATGCAGCGAAAAAAATCACGTCACGCATATGAATCCCTATAGCTGTGCCTGCATGGCTAGAGGGATTCTAATGCATCTCGCATCATCACAAGTTCTGGTATGCGTCTCAAGCATGCACGCCCGCTACAGTGGAAACGTCCCTGACTTATTTTCCTGATCTTTCTCTTTCCTATCCTGTACCCTCTGCTTGGTAGTAAACCTGTGTTAAAAAATGTGATTTATAAATGAAACACATGTACAGATGTGACCAAGGCAAAAGACGTTTGCAGTTCATTCACAGAGTGTGTGGGGTAGAGCCCAGGTTCTACGGAGAGGCTTCTTATATTGAGACTTTCTCAGTAAATTTAAAGTGACAGTGTACCAATACTGAATTACTGTATAGTGTAGGGGATTATAATGTGACAATACTAATTAGCCAGTCAGGATGTCATGGTTTATGATACTGAATTACATTCTGAAATTGATAACATCTTTAATGCTGTCATGGGCATCTCTGCGGAATGTTTGTTACTGAGAGTTCTGGAGCCAGTAAAAATGATACTTGGTTTACCCGAATACTCTGGGGGGAGAATTACATATTTTCTCTCTCTCTCTCTCTCTCTCTCTCTCTCTCTCTCTCTCTGTCTCTGTCTCTCTCTTTCTCTCTCTCTCTCTCTCTCTCCCTCACTCTCTCTCTCTCTCTCTCTCTCTCACACACACACACACACACACACACACACTCTCTCTCTCTCTCTCTCTCTATATATATATATATATATATATATATATATACAGAGGGGCTGCAGCACACAACAGGAAAACAGTGACAGGGGCTCTTAGTTACGCTTTAACGCGTTTAAGCTCACCAACTGCGCCAAAGTGTCCCCAATCTGGTGAGTCCTACTCTACCATGCAAAATGCCAGTTTTTATAAGCAGTCTAGTGGGAACTAATCCAAAAACCCAAACGTCAACTAGATGGAAAAAAAGGAAATTAAAAACACCTCACCTTTCACTAGCTACCAAACGAACTCTCTGAACATGTGCAATGCACTCATTTATATACTTAACTGTGCTAGAGGTGGGCGTGGTCATGCAGGCTCACAGGGGAAAGTTATGAATAAATTACCAAGGGGTGAGCAGCACAAACCAAATTTTTGTATGCAATTCTATGCAAAGCATGCACGCAGCGCTGGAGGTCCCCAGACTTCATAAGAAATATATAAGTACAGAGGGGCTGCAGCACACAACAGGAAAACAGTGACAGGGGCTCTTGGTTACGCTTTAACGCGTTTAAGCTCACCAACTGCGCTAAAGTGTCCCCAATCTGGTGAGTCCTACTCTACCATGCAAAATGCCAGTTCACATTCTGAAATTGATCACATCTTTAGTGCTGTCATGGGCATCTCTGTGGAATGTTTGTTACTGAGAGTTCTGGAGCCAGTAAAAATGATACTTGGTTTACCCGAATACTCTGGGAGGAGAATTACATACACACTCTCTCTCTCTCTCTCTCTCTCTCTCTCTCTCTCTCTCTCTCTCTCTCTCTCTCTCTCTCTCTCTCTCTCTCTCTCTCTCTCTCTCTCTCTCTCTCTCTCTCTCTCTCTCTCTCTCTCTCTCTCTCTCTCTATATATATATATATATATATATATATATATATATATATATATATATAATTTATCTGCAAATGGACAGGTGGGTTTTCAGTCTGCAGATGGAGCTGTCTTGATCTGCTGAGGTAAGGAGTTCCATAACGTAGGAGCAGCATGACAGAAGGCTCTGGGACCAAATGTTTTCAGGTGGACTCTGGAAATGATAGTTGTAGATCTCTGATTGTCGCACAGGGGCCCCAGGACATTTGTTCCCCCCAGGGCTGGTTCTAGACTTTTTTTGCTGCCTGAGGCAAACTCGTGAGGATGCACCCCTCTTCCCCCTTCCTGATTTGGAATGATCGCACAGCACCCAACAATTTCCATGGCCCGTTATACAGTAGCCGTGGTGTGAGTTTGGTTACGTAATGCTAATATGCCATGTAATATTTCTGCTTCATTTAATGTTCTCAGTCAACAAGGGAGCATATGCAACAACTTGCGATATGACATGCTGCAGCTCAACTCAATAACACACTGGCTGGCTGGGAGTCTGTGACAAACAAACTGCTCACCCTCACCCAGTTGGCCATCCTCCATTCCTCCGCAGTCAGGACAGCAGTGCCACCTCCTCCCTTCTGCCATGCAAGTCAAATGAGACGCTGCTGCTCTCCTGCTTCCCGGTCATCACTCACTGTCTAACTCCTCACACTGCACAACAAGCTGCTTTTCCCCAATGATGACCTCTTCACCTCGCTCTCCTCTCGCTGACTGCATGCTGTTAGTATAAACACAGTACAAACATGCTGCCCTTGTAATCTGCGCCTGATGCAAATGTTTCTCCTTGCTTCATGAGAGAACTGGCCCTGTGAACACTGCATGCAGTGAGTTAGAATAAAGCGATCAGTTACAACCCATAGAATTGTATGGCCAGTGAGTTGGCATGCAGAATTATTCTGCAACCCAACTGTGTGCTGTGATTTGTGAACTAGCCCTTAAAGTGGGATTAAACTCTATACATTATGAATAAAAAACACATTATTTGGCACCCTCACAATAAGTGTACTGCATTTTTCTGTGTCCAAAACCTGGCAACCTGGTAAATACTTTTCTTTTCTTTACATTCATCCTGGGTGAGCTTCATTTTTGATCTCATTTCTGCATGAAAAATGCAGGTGTTCCAAAATCGCTCCAAACATCGTAGTCACTGCAAAATCGTTATCGCTGAATAAAACGACTTCCTCTTAGGGCTCTTTCACACTGGGGCAATTTGCGGGCAAATCGATCGCTAGTGCTGCTGTAATTAATAGTACATGGCAGTGATCTCACTGCAGCGATTGCTGCCAATAAATGAAACGCAGTGCATGCA